>NC_064849.1:121310660-121655660 GCF_024139225.1 Suncus etruscus
TTATTTTCTACATGTCCTTAAGTGTTCCCTCAGATTCTGGTGAGTCTGAAGTAGATAATATAATTGTTCTTGGCCCTCTTACATCAGAGAATGTTGGGCCCATGATGAGCAAATGGACCTTTATATTTTCCCTTAAAATCTGGAATTAAACTCAGAGATTCTAGTCTTTTCACATAACTGTAGTAGTGTAACTATGCAATTATATCTTAAATTATAAGATATCTTATATCTTAAATATCTTAATTCAGTATCTAGCACATACTTATTCAAGTAAGTAAAGCTTTAGAAAATAGAACAGGCTACCCAAGACCTAAATTAAAAAGTAATAGGTAGCTAAGATTAGTCACTATCTGACATGATAAGGTTATATAGCTGATTATATATTATATTAAAGTAAATAAAAAAACACCTTTAACATTTTATAGATCTAAAGAGGACATTCAATAGCAGTAATGAAAAAGATCCATAAAGAGGGAAAAAGGATCTGTGAAAATGGTGAAATAGAAAAGAAATGCTTCTAGAATTAGTGACACTACAGAATAAAAAGTAAGTTATATTTGCTTGATTGTAGTTATTTGTGTGATTTTAATCTTTTTGCCACACCCGTTTGACCCTTAGGGGGGGTTACTCCTGGCTATGCGCTCAGAAATCACTCCTGGCTCCCTGGACCATATTGGACGCCAGCGGATCAAACCACCTTGGTCCGTCCCTAGGCTAGCACGGGCAAGGCAAACGCCTTATCCCTTGCACCACCATGCCGGCCCCTATTTGTGTGATTTTAGAAAAACTCAAGTGCAAGTACATTTTTGACTTGCCTGAGAAATGGAGAAAAGCAATCAATTGACTAAGTTGAGGAACAACAACTTAAAGGCTATTTTAATTTTGTGGTAATGTATGGCAATTGGACTTGGACACGCCTCTTAGATAACCCCACTGTAATGACAGTAATGGCAGTCCTACCTGTACATACCCCCTGTACACGTCCCTTGGACACGCCCACCATTGGACATGCCACCTTACCATGCCAGCTTTAAAAGGAAAAATCTTGCCCAACGGAGGCAACAAGCTTCAGACTCCAGGACGAATAAAAATGATACTTGGTTTCTCCTTCTCTCTTTCTTAGTCTGGGGGTGCCCTGGCAGGGCAGCCCCACCCAGCAGCTGGGCCCCACCGACCCCTGTGAGCCTTGCAGTACGGGGCTCTGGCAACCTTGGGTTTCTGCAGACTTGCAGCTTACTGCAGTGAACTGCTGGAAAACGACGAATTTCTACAATATTGGACCAAGTGATAAAACCCTTACATTATTTATTATAGAAAGCTTATGTCCAACTCCTTCTGCTATCTTATCAATAATACACACACATCTCTTGAATCTCTACTTTTCATCAGCAGCCCCATATACGGTTAATCTCTCAACTGGCATCTTGTGGTCTTTTTTGACCTTGAAGCAGAATCCCTCCCTTCCAGTTAAGTCCCTGAAGTCTCTATGTCTGACTTCCTCTGCCATCTTCTCAGCTGACCACCTTCATTACCTACAGGGGGATAACTATAAAGAGACACCCTCAACACAGAAAGAACACAGAAAACACAATGGAGACAAAAATGTACAACAACACCAAGTCCAACGAACTAATTAATAACATCAAAGTTCTACCAGTTTCAATCAATACTTTAAACTCTCAGAGAATTATTTTCATGACACTATGTTGAGGGTGTTTAATGAGCTCAGAGATGACAGCACAACTAGTCTGAAGAGCTCAAGAAGACATGAGAGTGTAAATGAGAATGTTATGTTAAGGTTTCCAAAATATAGAATGTGGTAGTTAAAATTTAAAAAAAAATGCAGTAGAGGATCTGAGCAGCAGAATCATGATAGCTGAGGAAAAGATTTAGGACTTCCAAGAAGATATTTAGGAAACCTATAGAAAACAAAAGAAGAGAAGGAAAACAGCACACTAGAGAATTATGGGATGAGGTAAAGAGGTAAGAATCACTGGAGCTCCTGAAGAACATGAAAGCAAATTTGATGAGGAACCAAGGAAGTTACAGCTAAAATTTTCTAGATCTAAGGAATTCAAGAACCAAGATCCAAAAGACGAGAAAGGTCCCAGCAAAAACAGATCTAAATTGAAAAATTCCTATACACATTGTAATCTAAATGATGAAAGCCAAAGATAGAAACAATATTGAAAGTAGAAAAAATCAAAAGAACTTGTTAGGAAAGCCACAGTCAAACCATTTGAAGAGTCCTCTAGGGAACACCTTTAAAACCTTGTTTTCTTCCTGGCAATTAGAGATAAGATGAGGATTAGAAAACTCCTTCAAGTCATATGTGCAGATACCAATTTTAACAAGCTGAATTTCCCACAGGAGCCAACTTTCCCACCTCTCCAGGGGGGGGCCTCTCTCTTGAAATGTAATTGGCCATTGATCCTCCACTTGCATCAATTGTTCTACTTGTTCTTTAGTATAAGGTATTACAATATTAGCAGCCTCATGGCCAGTGAGATAAATACTTCTTACTCTTTCTTTACCATCAGGAAGAAATCACTCTCCTAAACATATATGCATCCAATGAGGGGCCAGCAAAATAGTTAAAAAAAAACAACAACTGCTATTAGACTTAAAGACATCAATATCAACAAAATAGTAGTGGGAGATATCAACATCACTCTGTCACATTTTGAAAATTCAACAAAGCTAAAATTTAAGTATATTTTGGCTTTGAAGGAAGAAATGAAAGAGTGGGGTTTAGTAGTTATATATAAGTTATATATAGGGTTATTATTCCTCACAATCTGAATATACATTCTTATTCAATGCATGTAGGACATCTCAAAGATTTACCACATGCTGGGGCATAAAACATAAAAAAAAAGTCAAGAGAATAGAAATTGTTTCAACTATCTTCTCCAACCATGATGCACTGAAAATTAAACAGAAATGGAGAAATTACTTTACCACTTGGAAATTAAACAGCTCATTTCTGAAAAACCACTGGGTCAGAGACAATATCAATAGGAAAACAAGAGATCCCTGGAAATAAATGAGAATAAACATATGAATAATCAAAATTTGGGACTAATGGCAAAGTATATATATAGATGACAATTTATAGCTTTGCATTTATTTGCTTGCATTTATCAGAAAGGAAGAAAAGGCCTACATAATAATTTAATGGCACAGTGAAGATATTGGGAAAATATCAGAAAAATGAGCAGAAAGTATGTAGGCAGAAGGAAATAATAAAATTAATTAACTGCACAGAAATTAACTGGACACACAGAAAACAGTTCAAAATATCAAAAAGTTGGTTCTCCAAAAGCAAAAGCTGGTTCTTTGAAAAAATAAACAAGCTTGATAAATCATTCAAAAGACTCAAAAAGAGAGAGGGGCAGAAACTTAATAATTAAAATAAAAAATGAAAAGGTTAAGCTACTATAGATAATAGAAAAATTCAAAGGGTGAACAGAGATTGCTTTAGAATCTTTATGTCACAAAACAATGTTACTTGAAAGATCCGGATAATTTCTGGACTCCTATAACCTCCCAAGCTTGAAACAAGATGATCTGGAATACTTCAATAGACTATCATGATTGAGGAAATTGGAATGGAAAACAAATGGCTTCCAAAAATCAAAGCCCATTTCCAGATGGATTAACCAGTAAATTCCTTCAAATCTCTAAATAGTATTTATGCCAATCTTTTGAGATTGTTTCAAGAAATTTTGAACACAGAAATACTCCCCAAACAGTTTTTTTGAAGCTAAAGTTACAATGATACCAAAAGAGAAACCACTTTCAAAGAGAATCATAGGCCTAAGTCCTTGATGAACACATTAGAAAACATCCTCAGAAAATAATAGCAAACAGAATCTAATAACTCATCAAGAAGTTTTCCATTATGACCAGTTAGGGTTCATTCCAGAGATGCAAGGGTGGTTTAATATAAACAACGCAATCAGTATAACACACCAAAGCAATAAAAAACCCAATATCATATAATCATATCAATAGATGTGGAAATACCATTAAACAAAGTCCAGCACCCATTTATAAAAACAAAACAAAACAAAAATACTTCAACAAGGTTGGAATTGGAGATATTTGTGTCACTATAGGTAAAACCATCAGAGTCTCTTGAATATTTTTTCAGAAGAACAAACATCTATGAATAGTTACAGAAATAAGAAGATAAGAGGAATCAATTTTCCCAACCTTAAACTGTACTATAAAGCAGTAATCATTAAAACATCATTCTACTGGAATAAAGACAGATCCTCAGATCAATGGAATAGTTTTGAACATTCTAAGACTGACACCCAGATATATGGTCAACTGATTTTTGAAGGATCAAGGAATGAAAAGTGGAGGAAGGCTAGCTCTGCAACAAGTGGTACTGGGAAAACTGGTCAGCCACATGCAAAAGAGCAAACTCGGGTCTCTATTTAAGCCTTGGACAAAGGACAAATAAAAATGGATTAAAGACTTTAATCAGACCTGAAGCCATATGGTACACAGAGAAAAATATAGGCAGAAAGCTTTATGATATTGAAGCCAAAGTCATCTTCAAGAAAGAAACACCACTGGCTAGCAAGCAGAAGCAAAGATCAACAAAAGGGCCTACATTAAACTGAGAAGCTTCCATACCTCAAAAACAAAAACAAAACAAAAACAGTGACTAGGCTACAAACTATCAATGGAATGGGAGAAACTATTCACCAAATACACACCAGATAAGGAGTTAATATCTAAGATCTATAATGTACTAAATTATAAGAAAAAGTTATATAAGTATATGTATATATGTATATATATATATGTAATATATATGACATTTAAAAACCATCCAAATGGATCTTGAAAACCCATCCAAAAGAATGAGCAGACATTTCCTCAAGGAAGAAATATAAATGGTCAAAAACCACATGAGAAAATGATTTACATAACTGGTAATCAGGGATATACGAATCAAAATAACAATGAGATATCATCTCACACACAGGGAACCATAGTGGTGCGAACAGTACATAGTAGGGTACATACCAGCTGTACTACCTCTTCCACTCCTGATCTCTCTAGAGCAAAGTGACATCCAAAGTAACATTTTATACTAGAATTTCTCAAACGTACATGGCCAACTGTTCAGGGAAAACGAAAGAATGAAAAGGAGAAAAATCTCAGTCCTACCCAGGAAATCTAGAGGCATTTAACACAACTTCAAAATAAACATCTCAATTAACTACATAAAAACAGAGAATAGACATGTCTCTACAATGTATATACTGGTAAGGAAAAGATGCTAGTCAGGGAAATTAAACACTATCACAGGCATGTAGAATGGCTATGGAAAATAAAGAATTTAAATGTAGAACTCATGCGTAAACTAGTAATATAAATTTGGATAGCTGTACCAAGAATATAAAAATTATCTTGAAAATTATATATATATTAATCATATGTCTGATGGCATTTTTTGGCAACATTGATGTCGAAACTGATATAGCCATTTAAAATTGACCAATGATTGGAAGAAAAGATATGTCATGGATATACAATGGAATCCTATTCAGCTGCTAAAAATATGAATGTTTATTCTTTGCAGCAAAATGGAAACATATGAGAAAATGTTTGAAGTCAAGAGAAAATACAAATATTTACTAATTTTAATTAATGTTTCGTATAAAGAAAGAAAAGTCCTGAATCAAAGAAATACCACCTCCAATGACCATGACCAGAAACTGTGCTTCCTGGATGATTGAATGTGTGGGGATAATAAAGCTGATGGATGGGCTTCAAGGATGCTGCTTCATGATTTTGATGTTGCTGATGTTTGAAGGATCTTGAAAAAAATTGCACAGACTTAGCATTGCAAGCTTATTTCATTGTTTCTGTCAATTTTACATTGCTGTTTTTCTTTGAAAGAACATTTTTACTTGATAAATTTATTAGAAAATTTATTTAGAAAATATTTATTTAGAAAATTTATTAGAAAATTTATTTAGAAAATTTATTCTAAAATGAATTATAAACAATTAAAGTTATCATATTCTAATAATACATGATTTGTTTCATTGTACTTTGATCCCACACATTACTATGTTCAGGGATTACTCCTGTCTCTATACAGAGATAACTTTCTGGCAGTCCTTTAGGGACCACAGGAGGTGCCAGGGATAAATAGGTCAAGTGTGTGCAAGACAAGCATAATTCATCCACACTGTACCATCACTCTAGCATTAAAATACACTAAAACACTTATAAAAATTCTGAGAATATGGGGCCGGAGAGATAGCACAGCGGTAAGGCGGTTGCCTTACATGCGGAAGGTCGCTGGTTCAAATCCCGGCATCCCATATGGTCCCCCGAGCCTGCCGGGGGTGATTTCTGAGCGTCGAGCCAGGAATAACCCCTGAGCATTGCTGGGTGTGACCCAAAAACCAAAAAAAAAATTCTGAGAATATGGGGCCAGAGCATTTGCACTGCACAATGGGTAGGGCATTTGCTTGGCACATGTCTGACCCAGGTTCTAGTGCCAGCATCTCCCACAGTCCCCAGAGCCTGCTAAGAGTGATTTCTGAGTGCAGAGCCAGGAGTAACGCCTAAGAATGAGTATGGACTAAAAAGAAAAAATAATCTGAGAACAGATGTTAGGAAAACATTAGTATATTCCATTTTCTTTGAATAATTAGGAAAAAACCTCTGAAAGATCTGGACATCATCAACTATTTCCAGAAAGAGAAGGGTAGGACAAATGAAGAGATTTGATTTAAGCTTTAATATTTCAGATACAAAAGGAATATATTCTAGAAATCAGAACTACAACATGGCTAGTATCAGTAATAATGCTATATTGTGTACCTTCAATTTGTAAAGATGACTCTGTTTCTACCACACACAAATACACAAAGGTAGCAGGCATGTGAGCCATGACTATTTTAATTGGATCTGGTACACTTTCCAGATAAAACTGTAATAAAATCATCATGTTATACATTTTAAATATGCATAGCTGTGCCTATTAACTGGAAAAAAATTAATACTGATACAAACTTTATCCTGTTGCACATAAAATCCTCTATACTGTTGTACATAAAAACTCAGCACAAAAAAGGGATCCCTTCTCAAAGACAACTAAAAAGAAGCAAGGACAAGGGTTGATGCAATAAATACTGATGTACAAGGTATAGATAAAACATGAGTATCATTAGCTTCCTTAGCCTCAAGAGCCTGTCAGTGATCTCACTGTCTAATACAGATTTTTAGTGGTCATTCCCATTCCTCCTAAGAATAAACTCACTAACATACTTGATAAGAGATCAGAAAAGCACAGCTTCTCTCATTCTGTAAAACGGGTAAAAATGAGCACAGCAAAATGTTCATTCACAGAAAATATGCTCATTCCTCATTTTTACCACTTTAACATCTTAGAATAAATTTTCATTTCAGATACAGAGTAGTCAAAATATAGATATGTATTTATATTACTTCTATGACATTATCTTCCGTCAAAATATAAGGAGATTTTATGCAATGCCAAAAGCATAGACTCACTGGGTCCCATCATCAGTCCAATCCTTGACATTCAATATTGTTCCCAAAACACTGAACATGAACTGAAAAGAACAAAACTGAACAAGAATTGAACACAGAACAAGGAGAAAGCTGATAAACAAGACCAGGTTTCCCAAACCACAAACACAATAATCAGTAAACAAAAAAGCAGGTAAAAACCAAAGGAATAGAATCAATTATTTCAAGCAGACTTAACTTAAAGACTTCTACTGATGAAGGGTGTGGTACATTGTATGATTGAGACTCAATTATGAAAACTTTGAACATTTAAAAAAATTTATGACTGTATCATAAACAGCCTTGTAACCATGATGTTTAAAATAAATTTGAATGACTAAACAAAAACCAAAAGAATAGAATCAATAATTTCCAACAGACTTAACTAAAGACTTCTACTTAAAATGAGTAAGTGTGATTGAAATGAGAGGAAAATAGTTTAAAATCATAAACTTATATGCCCCCTATAACCAAAAAAATCCCCTCCCCACCCTGTGACCTATTGTGATTTCAGTGGCCAGTGATGTCACCGATGCCTATATAAACAGGACCTGGGTGTTCCAGTCTCATTTGCCTTAGGCAAGCGACCAGGATATCTGGAAAATTAGAATATGAATTTTGATTATTCGAGTATTATTCCCTTGACTCCTTTCACCAATACGAAGGTTGGGGTTTCTATTTTGATGTTGGATGTGTCCTCCTTTGCTGTACTGCCTTGATCATTTACATTGGAGTCAATGGCGTAAGAAAAATCCGTCTCAAGTACCAGGTAAGGAGGCAGGACAAGTTTCTGGGGACTTCACGGCAGGCCAGTGTTTCAGGAGACAATTCAGAGAGACACTGAAATTGGGGAGTCTGAAGCCAGGATAGACCAATAATCCTCTAGCAGACCAGAGAGCCAAGAGTAGAGGTTCAGGAGAATCCATTCAAGTTCAGAGACTATTTTGGTTATGTGGCTGAGATCAAGTCCCACATGCAGGGGCTGTTGGAGAACTGGAGTCTCAGATCTGCAGGACAGTGAAGACGAGTTTCTGAAAGCCTCTCAAAAGAAGGGAATCGTTTCCTCCCTGAGCCAGTCCAAGGATCAGGGGCCTTATTCAAGGAGTTTCCCTGGTAGAACTAGCTGGTACCGTGGATGTGGGCCTGTTGTAGCATCTGTATCCATAATACGGGAAGAAAGCTTACTCTGTGCTCACTCAGTCTTCCTGTGCTGCTCACAGAAGGTACTTTTCTGAACTGCCCAGAGTCCCCACCTCACTCCCTTCTTCTCAGTAAAGGAGGGCAGCGAGGCAGAGAGCGTCCTTAGTCAGAGGTAAGGAACCAACTTTCCCAGTGCTCCCTGTCCTCAAGTCCGAGACCACGAGCTCTGAAGATGTCAGTGTAGAAACTGTCAGAGAACCTGGGTCCCAGGGAGGAGCAGCCAATGGGAAGTCAGGCAAGACCTGAGGGGCTTAGAGGAGTCCTACTGACCCATCCTTGGTCATTCCTGAAGGCCATAGGCCGCTGCCCCCAGGTGGGCGTCGGTGAGGGGTGCAGAGTACTTATATTTCCAGACTTGGTTCCATTCTCTGAGTGCTTGGATGACGGGTTCTCGTAGGGCTCCTGGATCCCATTTGAGACCCCGAGATGGTCGGACATGCCTTTGCCCAGAAGCAGGCACCTATTTGAATGTGCAGGTTGGGCAGATCCGGGAGTTGAAGGTGGAGCAGGGCGGGGTCACCTTGGACCTCTGACCAGCAGCTCTGCTGCAGCGCCTGACGAACACCCCTCCTCCCTGCAGCAGTCAGGTTCTTGTGCTTGGGAGGAGGAGGAGAGGTGCCCTTGCTGATATCCATCATAGTGGATATGACTCTTGTCCCCATCCTCCTCCTCCATCAATTCAGGGGGAGGGGTTGTCTGCCCTGGACAAGGGATGGGGGCTATGGGGCCGTAAGGTGGCCCTGGGCGGTTGGGGGGTACTTTGACATCATGAGTCCATTGGGGTACTGTGACGTCATGGATGCGAGACTTGGGAAGGGATGGGGGGATCTAGCGCCCCCCGTGCCCCTGCCAGGCTCCAGGGTCCTTTCCTCTCCCTTCTCCTACATCCTTGTGCTCTGTGTCCTCTGCAGAGAGAACTCTATAGAAGAGCAAACAGCCCCTTCCCTGATGCCAATCATAGTGTCCTGCTGCTCTTGGGGAGTGTGTGATCAGACGATGATGAAGACAGTCTATAGGGATGTGGCCAGACACAGTCTTCCTCGATGGAATATGTTAGCAGGTTCCGTTGTGTAGACACATTCGTGACAATACACAAGAGACTCCTCTCATAGATATTCACCTGTCATGAATGGAGGAGATACCAGAATATTTATGACCTTGCCAGAGTCGGAGAACATTTCCCTGGAATTCCTACAGTCTTGAGGGAATTGATAGTATTTACAGTATTTATAGGATTTTTATTCTATATTAATATTAAATGTATCAGCATAGAATTATGTATACTATTAGTTTTTAAATTGATATACCTACAAAAAAGAAAAACAGTTCTCAGAAAACTCTCAACTTTCATTGTTTTAATTTAATTTTTTTTTGTAAAGTCTTAGTTTAGCTTTAAATCGTATATATGTGAGTAGGTGTCACATCTCCACAATAAATTAAAAAACCTCTTATACATGTGATATAAAGAAACATAGTAAGGGATCATAAAGTGACCAAAGTAATTGAAGCAGGAGATTTTGTCTACAGAACTGAACTTACATTGGGGGTAAGGGGTAGGTCGTGATGGGAACTAGCCCTTGGAACACTGGTGGAGTGAAGCAAGCATTCTGGTGATGGATGTGGTATACACATAAAAAAACATAATTAACAGTATTATAAATACAGATACTCAATAAAATGATTAAAAGAGTAAATAAATTTAATAAGAGCCTAGTTGTGGTAGAACATATGCCTTTCATGTGTGAGGCCCTGGCTTTCAATCCTGGTACTTTAAAAATAAACTGAAAGTGTTTGTCAAACTATTAGATGAAAATTCTTTCATAGGGAAGAAAAAAGGAGAGTAAATGAAGAAAAATAATACCAAATTGCAAAAGAAAACAAAAAATAGAAAACCCACTTGAACTTTATAAATCAAAATAATAATGAGATTAAGTGAAATATTTTCAAACACAAAGAAAAGGGATAATATCCTTATATTTAAAGACTTATAATTAGTAAGAGATTCTGGAAAACAATCTAATATAAAAGCAAGAGAAAATCAGTAGGTAATTTTAGTAAAATAGTTATAAAACAATTTGCAAAATATTTTAGCAAATTATGTTAGGGTACTATTTTAAGACATTTTATTATTGTAAATTATTTTAAGTTTCTCAGTTTATATTTAATAAAGAATTGAATATTGGTAGTTTTTAATAAAAAGTGGTCATCCTATGCTGTTGATTATAATCTTTCAAAGAAAATCATTTTATGTTTACTCCCCTGTGCACCAACATTGCGCTTGGCTGCACAGACCATTATTCTAGGTAACAGTTTGTTGTTATCATAAGGACATAAAAGGTACCGAAGATGTCTGTACTGGGATTTCAGAGTGAATATCAAACATATGTTCTTGTTTAAATTCCTTTGTCCTCTTAAATTTCCCAGAGAAGAAATATGCTTGTCTATGATGAAACTTAAGACCTTAGAGGTGCACAGTTGAAAATTGGGGACTTTCCATGACTCAGTATATAGATTGGTGTGCCATTTGGAAAGTCTTAAAATGATGCTTGGATAATTACTGTCAAGTTGATTCACAAACAAGCACAATAGCAAGTACATCACAAGTGCTGTAGTAATTTTCTTTATTGCATTTCTCTGAATCCACTGCTAGACTTTGGGCTATCTTCCACATCAGAAACACTCTTAAGACAAGCTCTTCAGATTGTTTTTATTTTTGTTTTCAGGATGTACACCACTATGGTCAGGCCTTATTCTGGGTCTATGCTCAGGAATCACCCCTGATGGTGCTCAGGGGACCATAGGGAGTGCTGGGGATTAGACCTGGTTGGTGGCAGTGTCTTATCCACTGTACTATTGCTCTGGCTACTCTTAAGATTATCAAACATTTGAAAACAGAACTGGATTTTTGTCATGGTAGCAGGATCTTCATACTAATAGCATCTTTGTTTTGGGAACAGCGTCAGGCGAGATGAGCCCCAGGAGTCTGGATGAGTCAGCTGAGCTTGTGCTAGGCACCTCCACATCACAGCTTGGTCAGGATTCCCTCAGGGTTGCTGTGTCATTAGTAGTATCATAAAGAAACAGCCAACAGAACAAGATGTATTTATGAAATTCTGGTTTGCTACAGTTTGTAAATAAAAGGAAAAACTACTTTGAGAAAGAATGGAGTATTAACTTTTGTACCCTCTCCAATGACTCAGAAGTTGGAAACTTCTGGAGTTTTCTAGACATTTCCTCAAATCCTGCAGAGTGGTGTGGATTCAGAGAAGTAAAGGAGAAAGGCAGTGGTAGTAGGGAAATAATCCATCTGTTTCTGAATCTTCTGTGCTTAATGAGGAATTTACTAACCTGGTTTTCAAATCTGTGGATAAAGTTGTGAAGACCCTGACCACACTTACACAGAAATGCTAAGCACTTTTTGTAACTAATTGGTGATGGTCGAGAGTCAGAGGAAAAATATTTCCCTCTTAGCTACCTGGCTTGTGGAAAGGTAGAGTCAGCTATGTGATGAAGCTCTTTTCGGACTTGTGAAACTGGAAAATCTTTGTTTGATTTGCTCTAGATTCTATTCTCCTGTTTCGATCTACTTTTATTTTATTTTAAGTTTTTGGCCACATTCAGTGTACTCAAGGCTTACTCCTGGCTTTGTGCTTAGAAATCATTTTTTGGTAGGGCTTGTGGGACCAAATGCCATACCAGGACCAAACCTGATTTGGATGCATGCAAGGTCTTATTTGCTGGACTATTATTTCAATTTTCAATTTATTTTTTGATTGTTATTAATTTTTATAAAAATTCTTGCTTTTACTTCACAATGCCTATAAAATCTTTAAATAATTAAAATCTATGAATAGAAATATGGTCTTTGTGAATTGAGAGTTTATTATAGCTGAATTAGTGAAATGTTTTCTTAATTTATCAGTAATCTGAGAAAGTGACTTGTACAGAATTGTTGAGCCTAAAGAATTGCAGTTAAGTGATTGTTTTTATGGTTTTAAGTTTATAAAGTTTAGGAACTTGTGTTGCAACATATGTGCAAGGAATTCTAGAAAATATAATATGCCAGAGATGGAACAAATGTAGTGTTTGTGAAGACAAAGAGAACAGAAAGTCTGTAGCAGGGAAGACTTTAGAAAAGAGGCAAAGACTTGGGCTATAAATTAGAGGCATGGTTCATCCTTTGTTAAGCAGTAACCCCTCATAAGTCATGAGGTAGAATTTAGAATTAAATGCTCTTTTATCTAGAATTCATACCAAACAGCAAATTACCCTTTCTCTCCCCGCAACTTTCCAAACTCTCAAGTATTTATATCCTTATAGAGTTTAACATAACACACTTCGTTGAGGCCTATTAAGATCCTACAGGGTCTTAAGAATCTAAGGAAGTGTAATCCTATCATAATTTATTAATTCTTAGTTATGGTTAAATATTATGTGAACATAAGAATGGAAACTTACCCAAATCTTTCTGATACTTTACTAAAAAAAAGCATGATGGATGTTATATGGGAGGCATTTTCTATTTCAAGTGATTATACCCTCTGATCCTGGCTCTAGGATAAACTAACGTATCTTCATAATCATACTATATCAATAAGTCATTTTTTTCATGTGTGTGTCTCTGGTACTGAGGTATTGAATCTAGGGCCTTTCATATACAAAGTATGTACTCTGTCACTAAGATACTTCTCCAGCCTTGTGCTATTTTTGACAAATATTTGTTTTTTCTAACTGATATGAGAGACAAACTAAAATAATGTAAAATATTTTTTAGAGGAATCCAAGGAAAGGAAGATTTAAAAGTAAATATTCTATAAATTACATGCAATCTAAATAAAATTTATAAGATAAAATAAGAAAACTAGATAATAGTAAATAGTTCTATAGTTTTTGTTTCTATAGCTCATGCTGAAAGGAAATTATCAAAATAGACATAATGGTGTTTACTTTCAGGCACATATTTGTGCCTTTTGAGGGTCCTTCAGTAAGAATGAGTCTTCACCTCAGTAGGAATTGTTTTTTATCCCCCCAGAGCATTGAACTGAGTCAGTAATGTTACTTTGAGTTTTAACAGTGTCCTCTAGGGGCTTAGATCTATTATGCTGAGTGAAATAAGTCAGAGGGAGAAAGATAGTCATGAAAGAGTCTCACTCATCTATGAGATTTTTTTTTAATTTTTATTTTGACCACAGTGGATTACAAATCTTTCACAGTAATATTTTAGGTACATAGCAACATTTAAAAAGGGGCATTCCCACCACCAATGCTGTTCTCCTTCTACCTCTGTTGCCAGCATGCCCCCCCATATCCTTCTCCTTTACCCCCTGGGCTGCTAGTATAAGTGGTCCCCTTTGTGTCTAGCTTGTTGTAGATAGGGTATTGATTCTGTTGTCATTGGCTTTGGATTTGGTATTTAAGTCTGATAATTTTTTTTTTATTTCTACTTAATGTTCACATGACTGTTTGGTCTTGGTACCCTCATTAATTTCCCTCTCCATTTATGAGGCAGAACAAGATGGTTCAATTTATGTGGTTCTGTTTTAAGGAAAGATGAAAAAAATAAATTGGGAAAAAAATAAACAAGCAAAAAAATGTGAGGAGTCTTCTTGAGGCCATAAATATCAATTTAAGAGAAGGGAGAAAGGAAGAAAAACATAACAATAATAATAAAAAAAACTCGAAAAGCATCACAGCAAAAAGGGCAACAACCAAACAATGATCATTGTTCAGAAATAAAAACAAAACAAAGCACACACATAAACAAAACCAAGGGGGAAAAACAAACAACAATAACAAAACAAAAAAATTAATTTGTGCTTCTTTTTTTTTTTCTTGCATAGGCACAGTAAATATTGGGGAGATTAGAAAGGGAATTCCCTTCTCCTAAGAGATACAGGGTTTCTCCGCCCTTGAAGTATACTGTCATGGGAATAACTACAGGCTCCTAGGTCTTTTTTGTGGTGTCTAGAAACTTTCTGCTCCATTGTGGATGAAAAATCAGGCCTCTGTAGCTAGAAATTTTGGTATTTGCACAGGTCAAAGGATGAAGCCAACGATGGAGTCTTTCGCTAAAGTTCTAGAAGTTCTGTTTCATCACTGTTGTTTTAATCAGTATTCTGTAGTTGGTGGTCTTGGTTTTTGCCCTGGTCTTAGGATAGAGTCTTTTATTATGTTTCCAGAAGATCTGCTCGATTGCGGTTGTCTCAGTCAGACCTCTGGAATTAGAGATCTTGGTTGTTGTACAGGTCATAAGCCAAGGACTAGACTAAGGTCTTTTTTTATTGGTCCCAGGACAAGTTCTGCCCAGTCATGGTTGTCACAGTCAGTCTTCTGTAGAGAGCAAACTTGGCTTTGGTACAAATCAAAAGATGACCTGTCTCCTGATTTCGTTATCTTATCATTAGGAGGTGAGGTAAAACAACCTGCTCTTATATCAAGTTGTTGCCATTTCCTCATTGTCAGGATGTCATATCAAAATCAGTGCATGTTGGTGTCAGAGCAGTATTAAGAATGTCCTAGAGGGAGATTGGTTCCTGGAGGAGTTGCTGAGAACTGTGTTGGTTCTATGTCTGGGATCTAGGGTTTGGGGGTGGGACCATCTCTGTCTAATCACCTGGAATCTAAGTTGGGTCCACATGACATATGTTCAAGGTGGGAGGTACCCCTGTATTGTAAACTGTATGAATTCTTATCCTTAGTAGATAAGAGCTTGTTTCTATACATAAAATTTCCCTTTCTTTAGTATGCCTTTGCAAGAAGAAATGGTGGTATATTATATTGCTGATGCATTTGGGGGTGAGAGTGTCAGGCTTCATCATCTCTGTGCCCTGGTTTTGACTTGAGCTATTATTTCAGGCAAGTTTTTTGAATCAAGCAGATTTCAGGTTTTTGAATCAAGCAGAACCAATGCAAGTGGAGTTAAGAAAGAAAAGAAAACAGAAACAAGACAATATACATATACATACATATACACACATATATATGTACTCACACATATATATAAAGGATAAAATAAATAAAAGTAAGTTTAAAAAATTTAAGGGAACAAAGTGATGCAGGAGACTACCTTACATTTGGGGATAAATAGGTTAAGAGGTAGTATTATATAGGTCTTAAATGTATAAAGAAAACATAGGCTTCCCCATTGTCTTTTGAGATATTCTTGTGGGGGTAGTGGGATCCAGGGCACATTTTTATCACACACCCTGGTCTTGTTGAGATTGAGAAATGATTTGTGGCAGAAAGGGCTCAGGTAGAGTTATTGCACTGGGGATCCTTCCCTAGATGAGTCCGGTATCAAACAACTGTTCACAGTTGGGGGAGTGAGAAGGAGGACCACAGAGCATGAGTCAGAAGGGGTGTTGATTGTAGTTTCTTGCTGGGAGATGAGATGTGGGGCTGAGTGGGTGTCCCTTTGCTTGGGACCTGGATGATAGCTTATTGGGGCAGGAGGTCGGTCTTGATACCTAATGGGCTTAGAACCAAGGGTAAAGAGCATTAATAAGGCGGGATATCAGATTGGAAATGTGGGGTGAAGGATAGTAGGATTTCTGAAGAGGAAGGAGGAGGATAGTGTATAGGAGGAACTATCTACACTACAGGCATGGATTGTTTACAATTTAGGTTTGGCTCTCATAGAGGAGTCCTCTATGTACTGAAGCCCACATAAAGACATATAATAGTGATCTGTGCTTAAGCTGTTGTTAGAGGTTTGACCCTAATAGAATGGGTCTGATCTCTTAAGGACTGGTTGAATTAAGATAAATAATTAGTTGAGGTATAGCTTAAGAAAAAGAGGAAGGGAGAGCAAAGCATAAGAGAGGATAAAAATAGGTAAATATAGTAAAAATAAGGTAAAAAATTAATAAATCAACTAAGAGAGATTGGGTCAGAGTGTCAGAGTTGGGAGGTTTTTCCAGTTTCTAGGCATTTCGTTAGTGACGGGGTTGGACCTTCCTAAATGAAGCTTTCAGAGTTAGATAATGGCTGGAGCAGTATAGGATACACATATGTTTCACGTCTGAGTACTAAACAATGTGTTAATGAGGTCTATCTATGTAGGTGGTACCCTATGTAGTATACTGTTTGCTGCATCTTAAGTATAGAGATTCCTTTCCTAAAGAGAAAGTAACAGTGTGGGCTTTATATGACATAGATTGAATTGATGATGGTGAGAAAGAAGAGGTAGAAGAAGAAAAGGGAGAAGGAAAAAAGTAAAGAGAAGAGAGAATAAAAAAGGAAATGCTAATTTGCCCAAGCGTGTTTGATGAGTAGGTCCTGTAATATAAGTCTGTGGTTCTCAGTTGACTGTTTCAGTGGCCTAAATTTTAGTCATATACTTTAGTCCTAATAGAGGCCATAATTCAGAGAAAAAGGGTATATTGGAGTGTTTATCAAGAAATCTTTCATAATTCAAACTGAATATGGTATCTAGTATGACTGAGCACCAAGGTGTCAAATTAGGGCGTCCACCCTTTGTATCCAAGAACCCCTGTAGACAGAGAAGCTGAGAGGTTATTTTAAATCTAGTAAGATTAAGGAATTAAAACACATTGTTATGAAATGCTTCCACTGAAATCTCTGGCTTCCAATCATATTCTTCACCTGTATTTGTGTATAAGCTCTGTAAGACATTATTGCAGGCCTTTGTAGTAAAAGGCTGATTACGTACCTGTTCATTTTAAGCCATTGTTTCTGTTGTTGCTGGCCTTTTTTTTTTTTTTTTAACGGTATAATGGGTAGTTAAGGCTTTGTGTTGTTCCACTTCCACTTGGTCTGAACACTACTCCCTAGTAAATGTTGACAACTACAGTGCTTGGAGTTTCTACCCTATTAGATCGTTTTATTTGTTCATGGAGTATTACGTGTATATATGGTGTATATTCTAAGCACCTCAGAAAAGTGCTATTATTTTGTATTTATCCTTCATCTTCTAGCTTACTTCATTTAACATAATATTTTGTAGATCCATCTATGTTGCCATGATAGTGTCATTTCTAACTGCTATGTAGTATTCCATTGTGTCTAAATACCACATCTTCATGACCCACACATCTGTTATTGGGCATCGAGGTTGGTTCCAGATCTTGACTATTCTGCTGAGTGTTGCCATAAATAGTGGAGTGCACACATACTTTGGAATGAATGTCCTTCAGACTTGGGGATAGAGTGTAATTGCTGCAGCTCAATTCAGAGTTCACTAAGCACTCTCAGAAGTACACCATGTGATGCTACCTAAAAGTCAGAATAACCTGCATTATAGCTGGAATAAACTTTAAATTACTGTTCCTTTTTTGATTTTCTGATCTGGCTGCTCCCCTATCAGACTTCATCTCTTTTAATTTTATTTTTTGTTTACCTCTCTCCATTCATTCACATGCTTATCTGAGAGGACTTAAATTCTTCCAGCTTTGGACAATAATTGCTTTTAGAAACTGTAACGTAGTTACAAGAGAACAGTTAACGAAAAAAAAAAAAAAGAAATAGAAAACAAACAAAAAATCAAGAGATATTTCCTGCTGTGAATGAGCAAAAGGAAGGAAGAGGTGGGAAACACATCTTTAAGTGTTCTGTGTCATAAATGGAATATTCCTTAGTGAATTCAGTAAGATTATAATATATGTTTTCCAATCTTGGGGGAAACTTTTAGAACTATTCTTGATTAAAGAAGCATGCTGAGAATGGACCAAATCTATTGAATTTATATTATTAAACTGGCATTTTATTATTTGATATGTTTAATATAAATATAATTATAGAGGAATAGGTTAACTTTGGAGATAGAAATTTTCAGTAACAAGTTATCTTCTTACTGAAGTTTGAGAAAATAAATTGATAAATAAATTGATAGTTCTGAACATTATTGAGTTTATCTAGAGTTTCCCTGTAAAGTTTGTTTAGTAGTGTCTACGTGTTTTTCACCCCATATATGCATTTTATTAATAATCAATTTTATTATCCATAATCAAGGAAAATAAACTTAAATTAACCATGAATTGCAAATTTAGCTATAGTTTTTTATTTTGTGGCAAGTTTTAACTCATATAATTAACTCATATAATTAATATTATAAATCACTACATCTAGTAGTGATTTGTTCCTTAAATTGACTGTACTGTATACTTAAATTGAACCTGAGAAATCATTGTAATACAATAAATATCAATTATAAAAAGAAAAATGTGAGGGGCTGCAATTTACGTATAGGATGCTCGATATAACTTCTCCATGACAATACATGATCTTTACCCAAAAATATTGGGAGCCTTATTAATCCAGCTCTCTATGCCTATTTTAATCAGAACTAACTTTTTTTTTTTTTTTTTTTGGTTTTTGGGCCACACCCGGTGTTGTTCAGGGGTTACTCCTGGCTGTCTGCTCAGAAATAGCTCCTGGCAGGCACAGGGGACCATATGGGACACCGGGATTTGAACCAATCACCTTTGGTCCTGGATAGGCTGCTTGCAAGACAAACGCCGTTGTGCTATCTCTCCAGGCCCAATCAGAACTTTCTTTAAACCAAGAGTCACACACTGGAAAATGTCAACAAGGTTCAGAATCAGGATGCTTTCCACAATCACAGTAAGTTCTTTTTCAGAGTCATTAGCATTAACATGCTTATCAGGATGCTCCAACTCCTTGCTCTGAAGTGATCAGGGTATGACACCAGAAAAAAAAAACTTTTTTCTGAAATATTTTTGATATTTTTATGATTTTCTAAATATAGTATCATGTCATCTACAAACAGAGCGAGCTTGAGTTCTTCCTGTGTTTTTTGTTTCTGTGCTTGTGTTTGCTCTTATGTGTTATCATTTGTCAATATCTCTCTCTTTAGATCTGGGGGTAAGACCTTAGCACAATTTGCGTGACACCCTCTTTCCCTTAAAAATAATCCAGGATTGTGAAAATGTTTTTATAGAAGTATTGTAACTTAATTGGTGTTTGGGAGAATTTTTTTTTAGAGGCTTACTCAATTCTAGAAAAATAGTTCAAATATAGTTTAGATGACTGTATTGACTTAAGCTACTTGGAAATTGAGACTAATAAAATTAACATGCCTAAGAGTGAAAGTGTTCTTTTAGAAGGTAAACACACAAATGTAATGAATCAAAATATAATGAATGTATATTATAAATATTTAGTTTAGTACCTATGAAATTAAGGGAAAGGAGAAAATCTTTGAATCCAGACCCACCTCAGTCCAAGCCATAGAGTGGTAAAGGATTTGCAGGGGAATAAGATGGATTAGGCAGAGTAAAGTGAGTCTATTGAAAGAGAGCAAATTGGTTAGACTGACTCAGAGACCAGCTTAGCACAGTCTTGGGGAGTCTTTTATAATGTGTGACTCTGGGTTGCTTAGGTGGGTTGTTCCTTCTAAGATGAGTTAGTTATGGAGGTAGATGAGCAAGTGATTTACAGCTCATTCATGGAAATGAGCAGCAGAACTGAGCAATAGTTGGGCTTCTGATGCTGCTGGCAGGAATAATTTCAGCCTGTCAGGACTTTGAAAAAGATACTATAAACAGGTATAGTTTTAGGGGGCTTTTGCTAGAGTCCCTTCATGTAATATTGTAGGCCATATTCTTGACTAGATTAAGGCATATTTATCCTTTTAATTGAGCAGTGTGATTTAAATAAAAGATTTACTATGAACTAATGTTAAATTTCAGGAAAATAACTATCCCCCATTTTTTTTTTGTGACAGAGATTTTTATTTAGTAATTTATTAGAATTACTGTGAAAATACGTTCACAAAATTTATTATAGTGGGTTCTCAGCTTGACCAAAGGGCCTCAATTACTACCTTGAGTGAACCCCAAGCAGTAATATCTTGACTGGTTTACAATTATTCTGGTGTCACACCCTGATCACTTCAGAACAAGGAGTTGGGGCATCCTGATTAGCATGTTAGTGTTAATGACTCTGAAAAAGAACTTACTGTGATTGTGGAAAGCATCCAGTTTCTGAACCTTGTTGACATTTTCCAGTGTGTGATTCTTGATTCAAAGAAGGTTCTGATTAAAATAGGCATAGATAGCTGGATTAATAAGGCTCCCAGCATTTTTGGGTAAAGATCATGTATTGTCATGGAGAAATTATATCGAGAATCCTATATGTAAATGAGTACATCATACATAATACTTCAAAACATGCTTTATTGCATTTTTATTAATTTTTTTAAAACACCATTGTTTAAATAACTGCTAATAATACATTTGTTTCTCCTATTCCATGTTCAAACATTAATCCTACCACCACCATAATATTCCTCCACTGTAATATTCCTCTACCATTGTCCCCAAATTCCCAGCCATTACCAAGCTTGCTTGCTTGGCCGGCATAAAATAACTTACTTTATATTACTTGTTTACAACTAAGTGGTAATTTAATTATCGTAAAAAGAATTTAGCAAAAGCGAATTTGTGAAAATTGTTATATTTCAGAGGAACCTTTTGTTGGAGGCCAGGTAATAGTGTGGACTTGGGCTGAGGGATCAAAAATTTATCCTCGCTGCCTGATTATTTAAAGAGGCAAGGACTCTCTCTGCCTTTTTAGTCTAAAACTTCAAAGCAGCTTTGAACATAAAATATGTGAATTCAGACTGGATTTTACCAGCGTTCCTGCTGGTGATCCTGCTTGCTTCAGAGTTGCCTGAGACTGGATTTCATCAGCATTCCTGCTGGTGATCCTGCCTGCTTCAGAGCTGCCTGAAACTGGATTTTATCAGCATTTCTGCCGGCAATCCTGCCTGCTTCAGAGGTGGGTCGGGACATACACACACTGATTCCTAGTTGGTTGGTCTTGTTCAAGTCATCAGAGTTGCCATAGTCATTCTCTATGTCTGGTGCTGGCCTGTATTGTTTCCCCATTGCCACACTTGTATTGTGGGGTTTTCTACGTGTTGTGGTTGTATTCATTGGCTAAATGATGTGCATGGCTGGGAAATGAAGCAAAGTGGCTGCGCTCCTCTGGCTCCTCCCTTTCTGGGCGTGTAAACTCACCTCCAGGGAAGGCTCCAGGGAAGGTGAGCCATTCGCAGATGAGCCACACACAGGATGAAATTAGGCCAAAAATGCAGCACAGCACAGAAGACAGGCAGATAGGGGTGCTGGCATCTGAGTTCCAGCAGAGTTCAGCAGCTTCCCCTTTCTGGGCATGTAAACTCACCTCCAGGGAAGGCTCCAGGGAAGGCGAGCCATCCACAGATGAGCCACACACATGATAAAATCAGGCCAAAAATGCAGCACAGCACAGAAGATAGGCAGATAGGGGTGTTGTCATCTGAGTTCCAGCAGAGTTCAGCAGCTTCCCCTTTCTGGGCATGTAAACTCACCTCCAGGGAAGGCTCCAGGGAAGGCAAGCCATCCACAGATGAGCCACACACAGGATAAAATCAGGCCGAAAAAAGCTGAGGTGGCCATATTAATATCAGACAAAAAAACTTTCGACTCAACAAAGTTGTAAGGGACAAAGATGGACACTTCATATTGATCAAGGGATAAGTTCAACAAGAATAAACTGCACTTACATATACCTATACATAAACATGTACACATCCAATGACAGACCAGAAAAATATTTAATACAATTATTGACAAATTTGAAAGAGGACATAAAAAATAACACAATAATTGTGGGAGACCTCAACATAGACCTATCACCACTTGATAGGTCAAGTATACTTAAACCCAACAAAAATATTCTAGCCCTGAAAAGAGAAATGGAAGAAAGAGGACTAGTATATATATATATATATATATATATATATATATATATAATGTATATATATATATATATAATGTATATATATGACATTGCATTCACAGAAACATGGATACACATTCTTCTTCAATGTACATGGGTCATTCTCCAGGATAGACCTCATGCTTGCACATAAAACATATCTCCATAAAATAAAGAGGAAGGAAATTTTGCAGGCTACCTTCACTGACCAAAAGGCTCTGAAATTAGATGTGAACTACAAAGGGACACAGAAGAAGAACATTAACTACTGGAAATTAAACAGCCTGCTACTGAAAAAAAGTGGATCCGAGATGAAATAAAATAGGATATCAAAACTTTCCAGGAAAAATATGACAATGAAGACACAAACTATCAGAATCAATGGGACACAGCAAAAGCAGTACTGAGAGGAAAATTTATAGCTTTTCAAGTACACATCAGAAAGAAAGAAGGGGCATAACTCAATAGCCTAAGGATGCAGCTTATAAAATTAGAATATGGTCAATAAAAGGAACAAAAAGTAGAGAGACAAAGGGAAATAACAAAGCTTAAAGTAGAAATCAACAAAGTGAAAACCCAAAAAGCAATTTTAAAGATCAACGAAAGCAGATTTGTTTCTTTGAAAAAGCAAACAAGATTGATAAGACCATTGGCAAAACTCACAGAGAGAGAAACTTGATAACCCATATCAGAAATGGAAAAGGGGAGATCACTACAGATATTGCAGAGATTCAAAGTGTCATCAGAGACTACTTTGAAAAAACTCTATGCCACCAAACATGAGACCCTGGAGGAAATGGATAAATTCTTGGACTTTATAACCTTCCACAGTTGAATAAGGAGGATGTAGCATATCCAAACATCCTCATCACTATTGAGGAAATTAAAACGGTAATCAAACATCTGCCCCAAAACAGAAGCCCAGGCCCAGGTGGATTCACTAATGAATTCTTTCAAACCTTTCGAAAGAAACTACTACCAATCCTAGCCAGACTCTTTTATTTAATTGAAAAAACAGGAACACTTCCAAATAGCTTTTATGAAGCCAACATCACCTTGTTACCAAAGCCAGACAGAGATGCTGCCAAAAAAAAAAAAGAAAAAAAAAAGAAAAAAAAGAAAAAAAGAAAAGAAAAGAAAATTACAGACCAATATCCCTGATGAACACAGATGCGAAGATCCTCAACAAAATCCTGGCAAAAAGCCTCATCAAGAAGATCATTTACTACGATCAAGTAGTTTTCATTCAAGGAATGCAAGGACGGTTTAACATCCATAAATCTATCAACATTATACACAACATCAACAACAAGAAAAATAAAAATCACATCATCATATCAATAGATTCAGAGAAAGCTTTTGATAAGGTCCAACACCCATTCTTGATAAAATCTCTCAGTAAGATGGGAATGAAAGGAACCTTTCTCAATCTAGTTAAGGCCATCTACCATAAGCCAATGGCAAATATTATCCTCAATAGAGAAAAATTGAAAGGCTTTCCTCTAAATTCTGGTACAAGACAGGGCTGTCCTCTCTCACCACTGCTATTCAGAAAAAAAATATCAAGAGACTCCAGATAGGAAAGGAAGAAGTCAAGCTCTCACTGTTTGCAGGTGTCATGTTACTCTACATCAAAAACCCTAAAGACTCTACCAAAAAGCTTCTAGAAGCAATAAATTCATATAGCAATGTGGCAGGCTACAAAATAAGCATACAAAAATCAATGGCCTTTTCATATACCAATAATGATAGGGAAGAAATGAACATTAAGAAAACAAACACATTCACATTAGTGCCATACAAATTCAAATACCTTGGAGTCAACTTGACTAAAGACTTGGACCTATACAAAAAAACTATAAAACCCTGCTCTAAAAAATAAGAGAGGACACATGGAAATGGAAACACCTACCCTGCCTATGAATTGGCAGAATTAGCATCATTAAAATGGCAATACTCCCCAAAGCATGTACAGATTTAATGTGATTCCTCTATACTCATGATATTCTTCAAAGAGTGGATGAAACACTTCTGAAATTCATTTGGAACAATAATCTCCGTCGAATAGCAAAAGCATTCCTTGGATAAAGGAATATGGAAGGCATTATTTTCCCCAATGTTAAACTGTATTGCAATGCAATAGTTATGAAAACAGCATGTTATTGGAATAAAGACAGATCTCATGCCAGTGGAATAGGCTTGAGTACTCAGAGCATGCTTCCAAGACATACAATCACCTAATTTTTGATAAAGGAGCAAGAAATCCTAAATGGAGCAAGGAAAGCCTCTTCAACAAGTGGTGTTGGCACAACTGATTAGCCACTTGCAAAAAAGCGAACGCAGACCTTCAGTTAACACAATATACAAAGGTAAAATCCCAATAGATTAAAGACCTTAATATCAGACCCAAAACCATAAGTCATATAGAACAACATGTAGGTAAAATACTCCATGAGATTCTGATTAAAGGCATCTTTAAGGAGGAACCAGCCCCCTCCTAACAAGTGGAAGCAGAGATAAACAGATGGGAATATATTAAGCTGAGAAGCTTCTGCATCTCAAAGGAAATAGTGCCCAGGATACAAGAGCCACCTACTGAGTGGGAGAAACTATTTACCCCATCAGAGAAGGGGCTAATATCCAAAATATACAAGGCAACAATGGAACTTTATAAGAAAAAAAAAATCTAATCCCATCAAAAATGGGAAGAAACGAACAACACTTTGATAAAGAAGAAATACAAATGGCCAAATGGCACATGAAAAAATACTCCACATGACTAATCATCAGCAAATAAAAAAACTATGAGGTACTATCTCATGCCACTGAGATTGGCACACATCACGAAGATTGGCGACAAGCAGTGCTGATGGGCATGTGGAGACAAAGGAACTCTTTTTCACTGCTGGTGGGAATGCCTAGTCCAACTTTTATAGAAAGCGATATGGAGATTGCTCCAAAAGCTGGAAATTGAGCTTCTATACCATCCAGCTATACCATTCCTAGGAACACAAAAATCCAATACAAAAACCCCTTCCTCACACCTATATTCATTGCCGTGCTATTTACAATAGCCAGACTCTGGAAACAACCAAGACGTCCTTCAACAGACGAATGGCTAAAGAAACTGGTACATATAGACAATGGAACATTATGCAACCATCAGGAGGGATCAAGTCATGAAATTTTCCTATGGATATACATGGAATCAATTATGCCGAGTGAAATAAGTCAGAGGGAGAGAGACACAGAATAGTCTCCCTCATCTATGGGTTTTTAAGAAAAATAAAAGACATTTTTGCAATAATCCTCAGAGACAAAGAGAAGAGGGCTGGAAGGTCCAGCTCATGACATGAAGCTCACTGTAAAGAGTGGTGAGTGCAGTTAGAGAAATAACTCCACTGAGAAGTATCATAACAATGTGAATGAATGAGGGAAGTAGAAAGCCTGTCTATAGTGTAGGTGGGGGTGAGGTGGGGAAGAGGGAGGTTTGGGACATTGGTGATGAGAATGTTGCACTGGTGAAGGGAAGTGTTCTTTACAGGATTGAAATCCAACAACAATCATATTTGTAATCAAGGTGTTTAAATTAAGATATTAAAAAATAAAAAAGTGGGGGCCGGGCGGTGGCGCTGGAGGTAAGGTGCCTGCCTTGCCTGCGCTAGCCTAAGACGGACCGCAGTTCGATCCCCCGGCGTCCCATATGGTCCCCCAAGAAGCCAGGAGCAACTTCTGAGCGCATAGCCAGGAGTAACCCCTGAGCCTCACAGGGTGTGGCCCAAAAAAAAAAAAAAAAAGTGTCAAGAATAGCTAGAAGGTAAAAGATAAGAATAATTCATAAAGAAAAATGATGAAATATGTAAGTAAAATATATTGCAAATAATATAAAATATTGTACCACCATATTTATTTTAAATATCTATCAAAAGCAAGATACATAAAATGTTTGAAAATATACCCAAGACAAATACTTGTGCAAAGAAGCCTAGAATAGTTGTGTAAATATCAGATAGACCTAAAGATACAAAGGCACTAAAAGGATTAAACAGGGCTATTATATAAGCAAAAAATATTTAAGTTACCTTAACATTATTACTGTTTTATTTAAATGTGATCTAAGATATTTTGAAGAAAAACATATGGAGCATTTTAAGATGTAGATATGATATACATAGCATTTTATATCAGTGAGATAAAATGAATAATTTAGAGAAAAGAATGCTGAGGAAATTGTGTGTAATTATTTGCAAAATAACATGTTTACTGAAGTCATGGTTTTAAAGTTGAGCTACTACAGTCCACTATCACATAAATGATTAATGTATTGAAATAAAAATGTGTCAAAAGCATGTTTTAATTTTGTGAAAAAAATCTTGATTATGTTAACAGTAGAAAGCCATGTTGATATTATATTTTAAGTGTGTGCTATTAAGATAGAGTATTTCAAAATCTTTGACCCAAATGTTTAGATATGGAATATTTTTTAATAAGGTCCTTACATGTAAATAATTATGCACAAATACATTATTCATATATAACAATTTAGTGAAATAATGTTTAATATAACAAAAATTAATGTCATCTAAATAGTTATCCATAGCAGATTAATTAAATTTAAACTAAACCAGAGAATTATTAGTGATGATTTGGGAAGAGAGGATTAATGGTTTTGGTTTTTCTTTTTCTTCTTATATGTTTTGTTTACAATAGGAAAGTAGTAGTTTTATAGTAAGAAAAGCAAGATGCTTTTAATTAATTTTTATAAAAGGTCTCAATTAAAAAAGGTCTCAATTATTGGAACAGACAAGTATTACTAATTAAATACATAACAGATACAAAAACTTTATGAAGACAAAATTAAGATGAAGAATGTTAATGCTGTAACATTAGAACACTTATAACATTGAAAAGTCCATGAAAATATTTGGTTATTTGAGTAGGTATTCAAACACTAGGTAAATACAAATTTTGATTTTAAACATTTTAATAGTTTTAAAAAATGTCACTCAATCATTGATCTGTCTGAAACTAATAGTCATAGTTAAAAGAAAGCTCTAGAATAATTTATTTGAAATTTATGAAAGTCAACAATATTTTAAAGATATCCACAGTTCTTATTTGTTGTCATTCTGAAATGTTTAATAGACATTTTTATACATATATTAAGGAAAAAGTGATTTATCAAATAATTTAAGAGGCAACATAGGAAACTTAAAAGTTATGAAAATAAAATCACAACTAATTATAATTCAGCCACTCGTTAACTTACAAAAATATATGTAAAATTTTTATAGTTTTGGGAAGGAAACCTAAGACAATGGTAGAGGGAAATGGCTACTCTTATGAAAGACATGGTGTTGTAACTTTGTATGCATGAAATTGCTATTAATATAAATCACAATTCTTCAAATAAAAATATAAAATATAAAAAGAATATATATAACTTAATAATGTAAAATAAAAACTAATTAGAAGGGAATCAAGATCCTGTTCACTTTCATATACAGTTTAGTGCATGGAAAGTAACCTACCAATGTAATATTAGATTTTAAATTGAGTTATAAAAATGACTATAATCATGCATAATAAAACATTAACTGATTATCATTGAATAGCTGAATAATGTTGCATAACAATGCTATTTGATATTCTTGTATTTTTAAAGATATTTTTATTTTATAAAATTTCTATATCTTATGATAAATATTACAATTATTTTAAAATATGTGTTATGATTGCCGAATTCCCTCAGAACATCACCTGTAAATCAACAGCATTCCACATTTTAATTTTTACTGTTGAGAAAATATCAAAATTTGCATAACATTTTGCCTAACATATGTCAGTTTATTCTGCTATAGTTAAAAAAAATTTAGGAGATAAGTGTGGCTGAAAGTTCAAAATGAGATTCAGCATTTGTTCACTGTATTTCAAGCATTTTTAACACATTGGAAATGTGCTGTTCATTTATCAAAGCTACTTCTATGAGCAATTTTTAATTTTTAGCAGAGTAATCCCTTGACTATTTAACTATCCACAATAAAACATAATGTTCCAAATTCCATTAAATTAATCCTTTCAATAAACAAATGAAGTTCACAAACCTTGACATCAAAGAGAAGTACATCTCCAGGATGAAATAAATTCTGACTATTGTCCAAAGCTGTATTATTATCATTTAGTAATGTTTTTAAGTCAGATTCTGGCCTTGATCACATAGAATGTGTTTTATGTGCTGAAAAATAATCTTATGCAATTTAATTTTTATGTTTTGAGGTCACAATTTATATGCTTGGGAATTATTCCCAGCAGTGCTCAGAGGACAATACGATGCTGAGGTTTTAACCTGGGGTTAGTACTCCAGTCCTTTGAGCTAATCCTTTAGCTCCAATATGTTTATTTGTATAAGTAGTGAATAGGATGCCTAAGAAGAAATGTATAGATCTTGACTCTTTTTTTTAAGGCAAATATTTTAATTGAAAGTAAAGTCATGTCAGTGATTATCTCTGCTAGTGAGTGATTCATGTATTAAGAGAATTAAATGACATAACTTTAGTGAAACATGTTCTTCTAAGCTAATGATAAGGGGTACTCACAAAAGAGGGGTCAGAAGTAAAGAGAGAAAAAGATAAATATACTCTCTTATTTTGGAAGAGTATTGTAGATAAGGTTACTCTTTGGGGTCATGGTGGGGATTGACCTCAGAGCCTTACTCTTGCAAGGCCTGTACACTCTAGCCTCTTCAACTATCTCCTGGGCCTGGAAAGCTCATTGTTGAATTAGCCAAGAAAACATTTTCTGTATCAGGTAGTACCTTACCTAAGTGGGAGTCAGAGATGGCCAAGTTGGGTAGAGACAAGGTTGAGCCAGGCTTAAGAACTGAAGTGTTTGGGTGACTGTATTGGTTGGAGTGTGCTGCAGTGAGTGGAAATTGTATTTGATGTTTTCTCTATAAAGTCTTGGTCTTGGTCTCACTTCATGCTGTACCTATAGTGATACCTCTGTAGTATAAAAGATGACAAATTGGTAGTGTAAATGATATATAGGGAACACAATTTGTACTATGAATGGTCTGTAATAAGACTGTATTATATATTGTGTTTTTACTGCTTCCCTGAGTCAATCCACAGACTAAAGATTCCAGAAGTTTTGTGTGATAAGAGTGATTTGTGGATTTCTGGATCCAGAGAGATAGCACAGTGGTCAGGAAACTTGCCTTGCATTTGGCTAGCCCAGATTTAATTCCTACCATTCTATATAGTCCCTTGAGCACTGCCAGGAGTGATACATGAGAACAAAGCCAGGGGGATGGTTCTAGATGTCAGTGAGATGAAAAAAGGGGAGAAAATAAAGGAAAGCGTCCATTTGAGAAGAATGGTTTTCCAACAGAATCGTGCTTTGTTCCTATTACCAGTAGCTCAGCACCTTCAGACCCTAGAAAGAGGAAGTTGATGTGCACCATTTTGGTGGATGACTCAGTACTAAGCATATTGTACTACTACCTAGTCTTTGTGTGAGTGTTAATTCAAGTAATTATCTTATGGAAAGAAAAATAAGCTTCAACAGAGTTAATCTTGACCCATTAGAGAATTCATAAATGAACTATAAAATTATAGCTGTGCAAAGAGGGACCCCAGAGAGTCTGTGTTTATTTGGGGAAAGTGAAAAGCACAGGGTCTCCAGCTCTAAGCAGCTCATTTTAAAACTATCCCTGCTAAAACTATAACATAATAAACATTTGATCTTTACTTAAAGAGGACTAAAGACTTTTTAGGTTATACACAGAATTTTGCTATGAATAGGACCTTAGTGTTCAATTAGTCACCTTTCTATCCATTAATTTAAAACCACTTATTGTAGAATTATTTGTTCTCAGTTCTGCCTACCAAGAAAACCTATGTGCTAAGGTACTTATTGTACTAATTAATAAAATGACTGGGAGTGATGGAGTGATCTGGTTGAATGGTTTCCTTTTTAAATAGTGTGTTCCCAGTTGGGAGATTAATTCCAAGGTGCATTTTTCAGTAAGCTTGAATACACACAGCAAGACTTTAAAAAGTCTGTTAATGTTGTACTTATACTTGAGACCAGGAGTGAAAAAGAATTTCACTAAACAAGTCTGAAAGCAGCTCTTGGCCAGCTCAGTTTACAGGTACTTCTCTGCTTTGATTTTAGAAGTCCTTGTTCTTGAACTTGAGTCAACATAATAAAAATATGGGGAAGAATCATACATGTTAAAATTTTACTTGGAAATCATTGATTTTATGCATAAGAAAAGAAAGAAAGATGCTAGAAGAATGGGCAATGCTGTTCTATTGGGCAGATGGTGGGTAGGATATATATGGTAAAACCATAGCTAGGTTAAAATTGCTTTAATATCTTTTTTTTTTTTTTTTTTTTTTTAATTTTTTTTTTTATTTAAACACCTTGATTACATACATGATTGTGTTTGGGTTTCAGTCATAAAAGGAACACCACCCATCACCAGTGTAACATTCCCATCACCCAAGTACCAAATCACCCTCCTCCCCACCCAACCCCCGCCTGTACCCTAAACAGGCTCTACATTTCCCTCATACATTCTCAATATTAGGACAGTTCAAAATGTAGTTATTTCTCTAACTAAACTCATCACTCTTTGTGGTGAGCTTCCTGAGGTGAGCTGAAACTTCCAGCTCTTTTCTCTTTTGTGTCTGAAAATTATTATTACAAGGGTGTCTTTCATTTTTCTTAAAACCCATAGATGAGTGAGACCATTCTGCGTTTTTCTCTCTCTCTCTGACTTATTTCACTCAGCATAATAGATTCCATGTACATCCATGTATAGGAAAATTTCATGACTTCATCTCTCCTGACAGCTGCATAATATTCCATTGTGTATATGTACCACAGTTTCTTTAGCCATTCATCTGTTGAAGGGCATCTTGGTTGTTTCCAGAGTCTTGCTATGGTAAATAGAGCTGCAATGAATATAGGTGTAAGGAAGGGGTTTTTGTATTGTATTTTTGTGTTCCTAGGGTATATTCCTAGGAGTGGTATAGCTGGATCGTATGGGAGCTCGATTTCCAGTTTTTGGAGGAATCTCCATATCGCTTTCCATAAAGGTTGAACTAGACAGCATTCCCACCAGCAGTGGATAAGAGTTCCTTTCTCTCCACATCCCCGCCAACACCGTTTATTCTCATTCTTTGTGATGTGTGCCATTCTCTGGGGTGTGAGGTGGTATCTCATCGTTGTTTTGATTTGCATCTCCCTGATGATTAGTGATGTGGAACATTTTTTCATGTGTCTTTTGGCCATGCGTATTTCTTCTTTGTCAAAGTGTCTGTTCATTTCTTCTCCCCATTTTTTGATGGGGTTAGATGTTTTTTTCTTGTTAAGTTCTGTCAGTGCCTTGTATATTTTGGAGATTAGCCCCTTATCTGATGGGTATTGGGTGAATAGTTTCTCCCACTCAGTGGGTGGCTCTTGTATCCTGGGCACTATTTCCTTTGAGGTGCAGAAGCTTCTCAGCTTAATATATTCCCATCTGTTAATCTCTGCTTTCACTTGCTTGGAGAGTGCAGTTTCCTCCTTGAAGATGCCTGTAATGTCCTGTAGTGTTTTGCCTATGTGCTGTTCCACATAACTTATGGTTTTGGGGCTGATATCGAGGTCTTTAATCCATTTGGATTTTACCTTTGTACATGATGTTAGCTGGGGGTCTAAGTTTAATTTTTTGCAAGTGGCTATCCAATTGTGCCAACACCACTTGTTGAAGAGGCTTTCCCTGCTCCATTTAGGATTTCCTGCTCCTTTATCAAAAATTAGATGGTTGTATCTCTGGGGAACATTTTCTGAGTATTCAAGCCTATTCCACTGATCTGAGGACCTATCCTTATTCCAATACCATGCTGTTTTGATAACTGTTGCTTTGTAGTACAGTTTAAAGTTGGGAAAAGTAATTCCTCCCATATTCTTTTTCCCAATGATTGCTTTAGCTATTCGAGGGTGTTTATTGTTCCAAATGAATTTCAAAAGTGTCTGATCCACTTCTTTGAAGAATGTCATGGGTATCTTTAGAGGGATGGCATTAAATCTGTATAATGCCTTGGGGAGTATTGACATTTTGATGATGTTAATCCTGCCAATCCATGAGCAGGGTATGTGTTTCCATTTCCGTGTGTCTTCTCTTATTTCTTGGAGCAGAGTTTTATAGTTTTCTTTGTATAGGTCCTTCACATATTTAGTCAAGTTGATTCCAAGATATTTGAGTTTGTGTGGTACTATTGTGAATGGGGTTGTTTTCTTAATGTCCATTTCTTCTTTATTACTGTTGGTGTATAGAAAGGCCATTGATTTTTGTGTGTTAATTTTGTAGCCTGCCACCTTGCTATATGAGTCTATTGTTTCTAGAAGCTTTTTGATAGAGTCTTTAGGGTTTTCTAAGTAGAGTATCATGTCATCTGCAAACAGTGAGAGCTTGACTTCTTCCTTTCCTATCTGGATTCCCTTGATATCCTTTTCTTGCCTAATCGCTATAGCAAGTACTTCCAGTGCTATGTTGAATAGGAGTGGTGAGAGAGGACAGCCTTGTCTTGTGCCAGAATTTAGAGGGAAGGCTTTCAGTTTTTCTCCATTGAGGATAATATTTGCCACTGGCTTGTGGTAGATGGCCTTCACTATATTGAGAAAGGATCCCTCCATTCCCATCTTGCTGAGAGTTTTGATCAAGAATGGGTGTTGGACCTTATCAAATGCTTTCTCTGCATCTATTGATATGATCATGTGGTTTTTATTTTTCTTGTTATTGATGTTGTGTATTATGTTGATAGATTTACGGATGTTAAACCAGCCTTGCATTCCTGGGATGAAACCTACTTGATCGTAGTGGATGATCTTCTTAATGAGGCATTGAATCCTATTTGCCAGGATTTTGTTGAGGATCTTTGCATCTGCATTCATCAGTGATATTGGTCTGTAATTTTCTTTTTTGGTAGCGTCTCTGTCTGGTTTAGGTATCAAGGTGATGTTGGCTTCATAAAAGCTATTTGGAAGTGTTTCTGTTTGTTCAATTTCATGAAAGAGTCTTGCCAAGATTGGCAGTAGTTCCTCTTGGAAAGTTTGATAGAATTCATTAGTGAATCCATCTGGACCTGGGCTTTTGTTTTTCGGCAGACATTTGATTACTGTTTTAATTTCATCAATGGTGATGGGGGTGTTTAGATATGCTACATCCTCTTCCTTCAACCGTGGAAGATTATAAGAGTCCAAGAATTTATCCATTTCTTCCAGGTTCTCATTTTTAGTGGCATAGAGTTTTTCAAAGTAGTTTCTGATTACCCTTTGAATCTCTGTCATATCAGTAGTGATCTCTCCTTTTTCATTCCTGATACGAGTTATCAAGTTTCTCTCTCTCTCTTTCTTTGTTAGGTTTGCCAGTGGTCTATCAATCTTGTTTATTTTTTCAAAGAACCAACTTCTGCTTTCGTTGATCTTTCGGATTGTTTTTTGAGTTTCCACTTCGTTGATTTCTGCTCTCAGCTTTGTTATTTCCTTCTGTCTTCCTGTTCTTGGGTCCTTTTGTTGAGCATTTTCTAGTTCTATTAGCTGTGTCATTAAGCTACTCAGGTAAGCTCCTTCTTCCTTCCTGATGTGTGCTTGCAAAGCTATAAATTTTCCTCTCAGTACTGCTTTTGCTGTGTCCCATAAGTTCTGAGAGTTTGTGTCTTTATTGTCATTTGTTTCCAGGAACCTTTTTATTTCCTCCTTGATTTCATCTCGGACCCACTGGTTATTGAGCATGAGGCTGTTTAACTTCCAGGTGTTAAAGTGTTTCTTCTGAGTCCCTTTGGAGTTCACAAATAATTTCAGAGCCTTGTGGTCAGCGAAGGTAGTCTGCAAAATTTCTATCCTCTTGATCTTATGGAGGTATGTTTTATGTGCCAGCATGTAGTCTATTCTGGAGAATGTACCATGTACATTGGAGAAGAATGTGTATCCAGGTTTCTGGGGATGGAGTGTCCTATATATATCCACTAGGCCTCTTTCTTCCATTTCTCTCCTCAGGTCTAGTATATTCTTGTTGGGTTTCAGTCTGGTTGACCTGTCCAGTGTTGACAAAGCCGTGTTAAGGTCCCCCACAATTATTGTGTTGTTGTTGATATTATTTTTCAGATTTGTCAGCAGTTGTATTAAATATTTTGCTGGCCCCTCATTCGGTGCATATATGTTTAGGAGAGTGAATTCTTCCTGCTCTACGTACCCCTTGATTAATATAAAATGTCCGTCTTTGTCCCTTACAACCTTCCTGAGTATAAAGTTTGCATTATCTGATATTAGTATGGCCACTCCAGCTTTTTTATGGGTGTTGTTTGCTTGGATAACTTTTCTCCAGCCTTTTATTTTGAGTCTATGTTTGTTCTGACTATTCAGGTGCGTTTCTTGTAGGCAGCAGAAGGTTGGATTGAGTTTTTTGATCCATTTAGCCACTCTGTGTCTCTTAACTGGTGCATTTAGTCCATTGACGTTGAGAGAAAGAATTGTCCTGGGATTTAACGCCATCTTTATTTCAAAATTTGGTGTGTCTTTTGGGTAGTCTTGTCTTAGATTAGGTCTTTCAGTTTTTCTCTTAAGACTGGTTTTGTGTCTGTGAAGTTTCTGAGCTGTTTTTTGTCTGTGAAACCATGTATTCTTCCATCAAACCGGAAAGTGAGTTTTGCTGGGTATAGTATTCTGGGTGAAGCATTCATTTCATTCAGTCTTGTCACAATATCCCACCACTGCTTTCTGGCATTGAGCGTTTCTGGTGACAGGTCTGCTGTAAATCTCAGGGAAGCTTGCTTGAACATGATTTCCCCTTTTGATCTTGCTGTTTTCAGAATTCTGTCTCTATCTGTGGGATTTGTCATTGTGACTAGGATGTGTCTTGGGGTGGTTTTTCTGGGGTCTCTTTTGGTTGGTACTCTTCGGGCATGCAGGATTTGATCACATATATTCTTTAGCTCTGGAAGTTTCTCTTTAATGATGTTCTTGACCATTGATTCTTCCTGGAAATTTTCTTCCTGGGTCTCTGGGACTCCAATGATTCTTAAGTTGTTTCTGTTGATCTTATCATAGACTTCTATTTTCGTCTGTTCCCATTCTTTGACTAATTTTTCCATTGTCTGCTCATTTGCTTTAAGTTTTTTGTCCAATCTCTCCTGCTGTATGGAATTGTTATGTATCTCATCTTCCACAGCACCAAGTCTATTCTCAGCTTCTGATACCCTGTCCCAGAGCTTATCCATTTTGTCATTCACTTCGTTTACTGAGTTTTTCAGGCCTGTTAGTTGACATGTTATTTCAGTTTGGAGTTTTGTCATTTCTGCCTTCATATTTTCTTGGTTCTTATTAGTGTTCTGTTCAACTCGATCCATGGTTTCTTGGAGTCTGTTGAGCACCTTCCATATTGCTAGTCTAAAGTCCTTATCTGAGAGGTTGATTAGTTGTTCAGTCATTATCTGGTCCTCAGAATTGTCATCTTCATTCTCTATGTCTGATGCTGGCCTGCGCTGTTTCCCCATTGTCACATTTGTATTGTGGGTTTTTCTACGTGTTGTAGTGGTATTCATTGTCTATATGATGTAGGCAGCACACTCCTCTGGCTCCTCCCTTTCTGGATGGGCTGACTTGCCTCTAAGGGAGGGGAGTCCTCCGTGGATGAAGCCTCACACTGGGTCAAATCTTAGGCCCGAGCATGTAACAGAGAAGACAGTCCAGAGAGAAATGTTTGCTTCTGTGATATAGCGCCGTTCTTAGTGTGATTTTTCCTTCTTGTTGCAATGGAGTTCTTTCCTTAGAAAGAGTGCACGGCCGCGTAGCGAAGCGGAGCGGCCGTGCTCCTCTGAGCCTCTTTTTGCCCCACTCGCAAGAGTTTCACGCAAGAGGACAGTAGACAGACATAGACAGGTCACACTCACAGTCTTTCACAGCTGAGCCCCACTGGGCCGGTGTACTTTCGCGGATTTTCCCCGCCTGGTGTCACACACAGGGAGCCAGCTTTTGCAAAGGATAGCCGGTTTTTATGCTCTGAAGTCCCTCCCTGAAAATGGCGTCTGGGCGAGCGAGGTTTCTGGAGGCTCTTTTTGCCCCACTCGCAAGAGTTTCACGCAAGAGGACAGTAGACAGACATAGACAGGTCACACTCACAGTCTTTCACAGCTGAGCCCCACTGGGCCGGTGTACTTTCGCGGATTTTCCCCGCCTGGTGTCACACACAGGGAGCCAGCTTTTGCAAAGGATAGCCGGTTTTTATGCTCTCGCTTTAATATCTTTTGAATAGTCCATAAACTTATTTTTTGTCAGATGTTCTCAAGGGGTGACAGTTTGGTATCAAGTATATCTTGAAGTAATTTCCAAAAATTCTTTCTTAAACTCAAAACCCAATATAGGGCTATATATATTCAATAAATCTGAACTACAGGAAATAATTCCGTGAATTGTAATGAAAACATTTAAGCAAATAATTTTTGGACAGTTCAGTATTTTGAGATGCTTGGAGATGCTTGCAGGACTTAGTGGAAGTCATATGTTTATCAAGCACATGAACATAGACTTTCAACTACAACAAAATTACCAACTTTGGCCTTTTGTGATAAAAAAAATGAGGCAGTGATAAAAAGAGGCAGTGATGATAACTTTCACATAAATTTGATACAGTAGCATCTGTTTTTGATAATTTGTTAGATAATCATTTTGCTGATGGGTGTGTGAAGCATTATGGATTTGCCTTCAGTGAAATAAATCTAATGAAAGAATAAAAGACAAATTTGGTTCTATAAAGTAGAACCAAGAGGGACAAGCAGTATCCTCCACAGAATATTATATTGCTTCTATGTTCATTCCCTATTAGTTTTTCATGATTGTTTCCCAGTGCTAATCTAAAAGAAAATGTATCTACATCAAGAATTTAATAATTAATATTGTCATTACCAGAGCCCATAATATACTTATTAAAGTATAAATTTAAAGGATCCAGGCATTTCTTTTGGTTACAGGCATTTTCTTTTTATTTATTGCTATATTTGGGGGAGGTTCCCAGGCAATGCTTAGGGAGTATATGGACCAATTCCACTAATTCTCACCCAATTAGATCTGCAGCTCAACACAAGAGGATGTTGTGCTACTCAGGCCTTGCAATGCCAGGGATTAACCTGGCCACTCTAATGGTGCTCAAGGAGACTCAAGGGTTGTAATTAATAAGCAATTTACAGAAAATTAAATGTACCATGAATGGAACCAGGATCAGCTACATGCAGGGTAAGCACTTTGACCCTTCTACTAGCTCTTTTTGTCATAGTAATTTTAAAAATAATTTTTATTGTGACCAATGTGAATTACAATCTTTCAAAGTTATATTTAAGGTACATAGTGATAGTGAATTAGGGCAATTCCCACCACCAGTGTTGTCCTCCTTTACCTCTGAAATGAGAGATCTTGGTTTTTGTACAAATCCCTGGCCAAAGCCTAGGCTAGGGTCTTTCTTTTTGGTTCCAGGAAAAGTTCTGCTCAGTCGCGATTGTCAAAGTCCATCTTCTGTAATAAGTGAACTTGGTTTTAGCACAGATCAAAGTACGGAGTTTCTTCTGATTTCATTTTACTATTAAGTGATGAGGTATGGCAACTTGCTTTTAGATCAAGTTGTTGCTGTTTCCTCGTTGTCAGGATGTCATATTAACCTGGCACAAGTTGTTGCTAGAACGATATGCGGTATTAGGAATTCCCCTGGGGGAGTTTGATTCCTGGTGCTATTGCAGGCAACTGTGTTGGTTCTAAGGTTGGGTTCTGGGGTTTGGGGTTGGATTTAGCTGTCCAATAACATGGAGTCTAAGTTGAGTTCCCATGTCATAGTATTTTTATAACATTGGCTATTCCTTCCATTTCCCTCTGTTCTCCTCAAAGTGCTACAAGACCAAATAAAAGACCAAAGCTGTTCAATTAACTTGAAAGACCAGCTTGAGAGATGATAAGATGACAAAGATGATCATCCAAAAAGCAAGAGACCCTCCTTTAATACTGATAAAATAGTTCACTTCAGCATGTTTTCTGCCATACTGCTTTCTTTTGAAGCACATTTATATCTCCTCACACTTCCTTTTGTTAGAATCAACATTTGATTTTGTTCTGGATGTGAAAAATTTCGTAGAATCAATCACTGTTAAAGGCTTCACATTAAAAAAGACTTCACATTTATTAATTAAATTTATTATCTTGATTTAAAATACGTTAAAGATAGAGAATTGAATAGTTATTCTTTATGTGACATAAAACTATTTAGCCTGATAAGTACTGTTTTAAGGTCATTCATTTGAACAAGGTATTTAGATACTTGCTACTATTGTTTAAGAAATAATTCACAAGTGAGTCTAAAAGTGTTGATTTGTCTTGGAGAAAGTTGTCAAGTGAATATTCATGGATGGTATTTTAAAAACTCCTTTAAGCATGAGCCACTCAAATTATTCAAGTGTGTACATTTCATGGTGTAATAATAGCTGATATTTAACTACATAATAGAGATCTCCATAGAAATGGTGGCTGAAGACTTTTAGAAGGCCTTTACAAAAGGGAAATCCTCCCCAGCGGAGACCACAGTGAACTGGGATTCAGCCTCTGAGACTCATCCTGGGGGATAGCAATGGGGAACTATGCTTTTCTTTCCAGGTGCAATTTGTCCTCAGTACTGTTCTCTTTCTAGTGTGTATATGGGGGGTGGGTGAGGGAGAGAACCAATTGGAAGTTGACTTCTCATGTGCTGGTTCTGCTACATAAAAATGAATCACATAAAGACATAAAGAGGATTTATACTCTGTAAATGACACTTTCAAATAAGGTTAAAAGCAGCTTTGTGTCAAATATCAAGGGGGAGAGTATGGTGGTGACTTTGATAGCAGTAGTGACAACATCACTTGCATCCTATTCCCATGTCCCCTGTGCACAGAGGCAGAGCTATATTTCTTATATTGCATCCTAATTATCTGCTACATGACTGTCACCACTATGAGCATCATTGGTGTAGGAAAGAAAACAGTTTTGCAGGAAATGTTTAGAGCCGTGCCTGACATTCAGTAAGGCTCCCTCGCTGATTGTTTAGTACATTGGTGATTTAATGAAAGGAAAAAATGGATTCTGGTGTTTACTCTGTCCCTGGGTAACTGTATTGTATTGAACAACAACGAATAAACACCATCCCAAACTTTTTCTAGGTTTACTTGTTATGTAGAAAAATAAGAGGTTATACTGCAGTATTGCTAATGCCTTTCCAGTTGGAGATTTCCATGAGAATCTATTTAAAATTTAACCTAAGGACACCATAAATATATTTTAGAATGTTACACATATCCTATGGTGATTGAAATTAGTAAGAATGAGATTAAATAAAATATAAAAATGGCCAGTAGAAGATATTTTTTAAATGTAACTGGACTTCCTTATGAAACTACAAACTGTTAATCTGAGTGCTTTATTATGAGAATAAGTCATCTTTCATTTTCTGTATGAGAAAAACATTTTATATAACTTGAATTTGTGATGATGAAGCAGAAATAAAAAGCAAAGAGCCAATTTCTTAGTTAAAAAATGTTCTTCTAGGCAAGAAGGAATAATTGAGCCTAATTCCATTTATCTTTTGGAATTGTCTTTCCCATTAAAAACTAGAAAAAGTATATGACACAGGTATGTAAGACATTACTCCTCAGCACTGCAAAATATTCCTCTTCATGAGTTGGAGAAGACACAGCATAAACAACATGGTTCTTTTTTTTTTTTTTTTTTGTGGTTTTTGGGTCACACCCGGCAGTGCTCAGGGGTTATTCCTGGCTCCAGGCTCAGAAATTGCTCCTGGCAGGCACGGGAGGACCATACGGGACGCCGGGATTCGAACTGATGACCTCCTGCATGAGAGGCAAACACCTTACCTCCATGCTATCTCTCCGGCCCCAACAACATGGTTCTGGTCTGCCTCACAGGGAGGGTATCAGGGTAGCTCATAATCCTTCTGGCTTGAAGCCAGGAGTCTAGGAAGCCACAGTGGGTTAAGTTCCCAGGATGAGGAATCTGCAGATGGTCTTGCTTAAGTCTTCAGCTGATTACAGGTTGCCATGCTTCTGAGAATATCTTCTAAATCTAGGGAAAGAACCATTGAAAAGCAGTACAGAGAACATTTCTCTTACACAGAAATGAAAATAGTATCCTTGCCAGCTTGAAATGGAAATGACAGAGAAAAAAGGAGCATCAGAGAAAAAAAAATCATAAGGGCCTGACCTTAGCAAAGAAGCACGTTGTTTAGACATAAACAAAAATCTACCAAACTCTACTCAATGCATTTCTTCAGCAAGTCTCAGAAATATCAAACTTTTGAAAATGCATCCATGAGCAAAAAGAAAAATCAAAATTATAGGAATAGAATATTGATTATTTCCTGCCACAAGTTAAAAGTAATACTTGCACTCTAATGTTTTTCAGCATCATTTATAATAGCCAAAATCTAGAAATAAGCAAAATGCCCATTGTGTGATGAATGGATAAAGAAGATTTAGTATGTCTTTATAGTGGAGTGACTTTTAACTAGAGAAAAAGAGGAAATTCTTCCCATTGCGAACATGAATGGACCTACGGGGCATTACACATAATTACTAAGACTGTCAAACAAAGAGGAACACCATTTTTGGCTATCTCACATAGCCTCTTTGAGCTTTTAAAAGGAAATTTAATTTATATTTAATTTATATTTATATTTATATATAATATAATATAATATATAAGATATATTATATTATATATAATATATTATATATAATATATAATATATATATTATATATTATATATATAATATATGATATAATATATTTATATTAATTTAATTTATATTTAATTATACAAGTTGATTACTTGTATAAAAACAATTTAGAATATTAATAAAATTATATCAATGCTACAAAAATGAAGGGAATTTAAAAATCAGCTATGAACAAAGAAAAATTTACTCTGGCATCTAATAAAAATTATAAGACATAACTTGAAATAGGAAATATGACCCACATAAAGACAATCATTATTGAATAGAAATGTGGACAGGGTCTGATGGGATATGTAGGTATATCAAGCACCTGCAATTGTCTGCACATGATAATTAGTTGTAATCTACAGTGTCCCACAGGCACTGAATGTGATCCCAGCAGCTCTATTGTTTGAGCCTAGCAATCTGCTCTCAATGATCCCTGGCCCAAGAAGCTATTTCCTCTCACATTTCAATGTGATTTCCCTGCCGTACCACAGCTCCAAATGCAAAGACAAAGAGACAGATCGCTTCCCAAATTGGACAGAGGTGCCTGCACTCAGTGCCTGTGAGGGACCCCTCAAGAAATACTCAGCTTCGGGGGGGAGAGTCTGGAAAAATTCTTTTGTGGTCAACCTCTTGCCAGGTTTTGGGGTTATATTGTTACTTTGTGGGTCAGGAAGGCAGTACATGACCTCTCTCAAGGTCTGATGGACTATGTTTCTTTCGGTTTTGAACTTACTTAGGAGTTGTCATTTCTATGTCTCCCTTTCTTTGATAGTGGAAATCCTAGGCAGGTGTCATTCTGTATTTTGGAAGTACACAGTAATGTGTTAGGATTTAAAGTTTCACAGCTGAAAAAGATTTTTGCTTTGGGCAAGACACATTGAATCTCAGAGGCTGACTACTATCTGATTGATTGATTTGATGTTTGGGCCACACCTAGTGATGTTCATGAAACTGGTATGGTTGTGTGCAAGGAAAGTTCCTTATGCTACCTGCTGTACTATCTTTTGGTCCCAGATTTAGACGATGCTTTAGGTTTAGAGTTAATGCTTTAGATCTAGAATTAATGCTTAATCTAGTTAAGGCTCTTAGGGTTAAGATTAAACTAGGTAAGGCTCTTTGGGGTCAGAGAGACAGTACAGCAGGTAGGATGCTTGCCTTGCACATGGCTAACCTAGGCTGAATACCCTGCATCTGATATAGTTTCCCAAGCTCACCAGGTGTGATTCTAGAGTGCAGAGTCAATATTAAACCTCGAGCACTTTAGGGTATGCTTCCCAAGAAAACCAAACAAATGAGAGAAAAAAAACTTTGATAAAAACAGTTATGTTGTGTCATCTATGCAGAACAGTGTAATGTTTCTTGGCAGCCCAAGTGGACATCTATAATTATTTACTCATGATAGCAATTCAGTGAATTAAGTTCCAGCATACTATTTCTTTTTTTTTTGTTTGTTTGGTTTTTGGGTCTCACCCGGCAGTGCTCAGGGGTTACTCCTGGCTCCACGCTCAGAAGTCGCTCCTGGCAAGCACGGGGGACCATATGTGACGCCGGGATTCGAACTGATGACCTTCTGCATGAGGCAAACGCCTTACCTCCATGCTATCTCTCTGGCCCCATTATTTCTTAATTATAAACAAATGGAAGCATGAAGAAGAAAGTGACTTGCCAGAGGTCCTAAGTGAGTCAAACTTGTGAGTTAAGCTCTAGGTCCAGACGCATCACCACTGTATTTTGTAGACAAAAGATAATTTCTCAATCTACACACAATAAAGGAGAAGCAATGTCTGCTCAGTCAGGTTTCATGTGATTCTCATGAGCTCAGAGTGCTGTGCAATCGGCAACATTATTTGTGTGTTCATTTGTGATTGAGGCAGAACACAACAGTTGTTATGTGATATATGGGCCCAGAGGAAAGAGATGAAGTGACAAATCAACACAAAACTCCATCGCATCCTTAAAATGAGATCAACTGGAAGTCTCTTAACAGGAGTGCTTTGATCTTCAGTGTAGGTAGCTGTACAGCTCCAGCCAGGGTATCCTTGATTTTGAAGACAACAGACCCTTCTATACTCAGCAGGCATTAGCCTATGGTTCCTTTATCTTTGAATTCAAAATTGCTCTTTGTGTAGATCAAATGATCACTTCATTGTCTTTCCATTGCTTACAGCTGGAGCATACAGAGGTCCCAGATAGAGTTATAAATTGAGGACAGGGCTTTAGTGGGAGATTATAGTGATCAACCAGTAGTAGGCCTCTTAGCTGGCATTCTAGATAGGTAAGTGTGTTATGTCTTTCATCAAAGTGAGTAGAGATGCAAACATATTTTTATATTGTCAACACTTTGAAGAGATTTATCTTGCAAAGCATGGAATTATCTTTAACTCATAAATTCAGTTTATGCTTCACTTAGAAGAGTATTTGTTTTTCTAAGTCTAATCCTCAGAAATCAGCCATGAGGTTCCCAAATATTTCAATCTTGTTAATGATGCTTGTTTTCAATTCAAATCCAACTTCTCAGTATCTCTTTGAAATAGTTGAGAAGCCCTGTCATTTTAAATTATTCCTAGTATGCTAAGAGGATTTTGAAGTTAGCTATTGTTGAGCCTGGCTCACAGCAAACCCCAAAAGTAAAGAGAAGGGTGAAAACATTCTTGCTTCTGCAACAACGGAATGTTGTTATTGTGATTTTGAGATGATATTAGGATTAAAATAGAGGTTAAATCAAGAGCATGCTGTTCACTACTCAGTTCTTAAGGGTATACTATTGATTCTTGACTTTAGAATGAATGTAAGAAAATAGGCAAAGGTCCTATTTATTTTTAATTTTTCTTTGGCATTTTGGGTCACACCTGTCACTGCCAGGGATAATTCCTGGCTCTGCACTCAGAAATTACTCATGGCAGGCTTAGGGGACCATATGGGATGCCAGGGATAGAACCCTGGTTGGCTATGTGCAAGGCAAATGTTCTACCTTCTGTGCTATAGTTCCAGCCATTAGAACCCTATTTATTGAGAAGGCATTGGGCTGAGAGCATCTGCTCACTCTATCTTTAAACCATCTCAGTAATCACATGGGTAGTGCTATATATTTTCACTACTTGAAGGTAAGCAAGAGTCTAGAGAAAAAATTCAGGAGGTCATTAGCTTTGCATGTGGTTATTTCAGTGGCATTCTTGATTCGATCCCTAGTACTGCATGTAGTGCCCTGAGCACTGCTGAGTTCCATTTTTGAACACAGTGCTGGGATTAAACAATGAGCACTGCAAAGTATGGTTCAAAAAATGCTAAAAACAGTAAGAAGATGGAAGACTACATTTTAGAGAAATTGTATTGTTCAGGTATGGCTGCAAAGTCTGTTAGTGGAATAGTGGTATAGTCAAGATTTGAACTTGTCTTCTTTAAATCTAATATCTTTAACCCAGGGATACTTCCTTCTGACAACTTGGTGCTCAGACTGGTGATACAGCGCTGTTTAGGTCCAAGGGCACCAGGGCTGTATCTGGTGGTGTTGGGGGCACCACAGGATGCCAACAATTTAACATAACACCACATGTGTTATTAATTTATACATGTTATAAATGTTATTCATTTACAAAATTTATATATTTACAAATTATATTAATTTATATATTATAATATATTATACAAATTTATACATGTTAGAAATGTTATCAATTTATAACTTAACATATTATTATGTTATTAATTTAACACCATATGATGCCAACATAAATTTAATTTATGTAAGGCATGCATTCAAATTGTTTGACACTTCTCTCTGGTCTCCAACATTTTAGCATTTTTTCCCATGCACTTATTTGATTTACTACATTATGGAAGGGAATCTGAGAGATATATGAAGAAAGAGCTTCTTGCTTTGATGCAATAAAGATAATGATATTATCAGTTTTCAGCATTTATTGAGAAAATGTTTACTAAGCCCCCATGCTATGATCGGAGTAATGTTTCATGCACACTTCATTCAGGGTATGAAAAATTTATAATATGGATACTGTCATCACAGAGTAGTCTCTATTTCCACTGATGACAAGATTCCAATACAATTAATATAGGTGTGATGAAGGGTTTTTTTTATGTTCTAAGCCCAACTATAATCGTGTCTGTAATCAAGGCTTTAAATAAAGATTTTAAAATAAAAAAAAAAAGATTCCAATGCAAGCAAAAATTTCCTTCATGAGTGGAAACTGAAGTGCTAAGACAGTAGTTCAAATTTCTAACGAGTTTCACAGGCCTTCCAAAGACTCCCTGGGGATATTTTAGAATTCAGTTCAATTCAATAAGCTGTTAACAGGTGATGACATTATGCCAAGCTCAAGGAGACAGAAATGAGTAAGACATCTTCCTTGTCCTTGAGGAGTTCAGTCTAATAAGGGTGATTTCTCTTTCATTCCAGGTGCACAAATAGAGATTTTTGTTGCATTTAGAAATAGGTAAATATATGAATACATACAGCTTAAGTAGGATTGGAAAAGCATTACAGAAATACCTGCAATTAAATACCATAGGCAAAGAAAAATTTAAGTCATAAAGAAAAGGGAAAAAAACCATAAGTGAGGGGTAGAATTAATACCGAAAAGTTGGTAGATGGGTATAGCTAAATGTTCTGCACTATTCTTTGTAGTCAGCCAATATTTTAGGATTTCTAACCATTAGGTCAAAAAGGACCTCAAAACCAATCATTGCTGTGTAATAGTCCCCAACTACTGCCTTCACCAACAGGACACAGGAGAAAACATTTTGTACAGAGTTCTTACAGAGGAATCATCTGAAATGGTGTATTCAGAACCATACAACAACCACAGCTAGATTTTCTCAAGTACTGGCTTATTTGCAGCTAAATTAATAACAATGAAGTTAAATTTCAAAAATAAATATCTGCAAGCTTCAAAGTCCAGAGCAGTGTGGCTTGTTGCTTGGGTTCATCCTGACATTTTTGCCAGTCTGGGAGACACATTTTAAGATAACTTCTGTTCTAAATGATGCTTCTACAGGAAAAGAAAATGAATTGTTTAATTTTTGTGATACCAGGCCTACTCAGTCTCAAGTGCTAATGGCAGCTTGGTCACTTAGTTTATTTTTTTCTTCAGTTATTAAGCCTTTGTAGGTATTTATCTCTGCTCTGTCATGTAGCTGCATCACCAGGGCAGCTTTCCATCTAAGCTTCAGTTTTTCTCTTTTGTGGGTTAGGAAAATGATACCTGCTTCACAGTTTATTGGGAAATAACAAGTGAGAGAATGTTTTTAGCCTCAAGCTTTCTTCCCAGTGGAGTGAAAACACCTCTTTAATGTGGCTCTCAAACCTGTGAGGCCAGGATATGGCTAGTGGTAAAACATACACCTCACCTCTATGATGCCCTGGGATCCACCCCAGAAGTCAAGTAAACTATTGATGATTGTGAAAATTTTCCATAATAAAGCTGACTGGATGGCAACTTTGACTTTTATCTAGGGGATCTGTCACAGAGAATGAGACAAACACACAAAGAGACAAAACAAATACACAAGGATGGTTGTGTAGTCAGCCATGAATAGGCACATAGGCCATTTATTGAGATATATCATTTTCCTGTTCTGGTTTTCAACAAAGGAACAGTTATTTAAGTTGACAGAGAGATTATGGATTTAATAAGCACATCAAATTCAGTGGGTATATTAAGAGCAGGTGGTGGGATATCTCACATAGCCAATCAGCAAGTACCCTTAATGTATAAAGTTGTGACAACTTCCTTTCTGCTTTTGTCTTACTACAGAAATGTTGGTTTAAAAAAAGTCACTTTTTCTTTAATCACATAAGTAGATTCCTTCTTTGTTCTTTTTAGGGGCTTTTCTAGTAGTACTCCAGGAGTCCTGAGACCATTTGCTATGATATGTGTGGCCAATCAAGCCTGATAATTCAAGGTTGACCCCAGACATACTGGGGGCCATCTGAGAACCACTTTGCTGCTTGGGGGGGTGTTCATGTGGTGCTGGGGATAGAATTTGGAGCCTAGATTATACAAAGCATGTATTCTGACCCCTGATTTATTTCTCCACTCTCCCCTCTCTCTCTACTTATGATTTTAATATCATCAAAAAACCTTTTCTCTTATATTATTATTTTGGTAGAGCCTTTTTTTTTTAAATTTTGGGCCACACCCTGCCACACTCAGGGGTTAATCCTGGTTCTGTGCTCAGGAATCACTCCTGGGAGACTTGGGGGACCATATGGGAGGCTGGGAATAGAACTCAGGTCCATCCTGGGTCAGCCGCATGCAAGGCAAACATCCAGCTGTACTATCTCTTCAGCCCTAGAGTTTTTTTTTAAGGGACCTAGTATAGTTGGATTTAATTTATTTAATTTTGAATAATTTTTAACATCCTACAATGTTTAGGTAATTGTCAAGACACACATTTATTTATTTATTTATTTATTTATTTATTTATTTATTTATTTATTTATTTATTTATTTATTTATGGTTTTGAGGCCACACCAAGAGGCACTCAGGAGTTACTCCTGGCTTTGCACTCAAGAATTGTACCTGGCTCTTTTCCATTCCTTCTCTTAAACTAATATTTATAGCCTCTAGAAGGACTCCTCCTGGGTTTTTTTTTTTTTTTTGCTTGTTTGATTTTTGTCCCCCCTTTTTCTTTTCTTCTTAAAGAACCACATAACTTGAACCTCTTGTTCTGCCTCACAAGTTGAGGGAGAAATAATGGGGGTACCAAGACCAAACAGTCGTATGAACATCGAGTAGAAATAAAAGATGATCAGACTTGGGCTGGAGAGATAGCATGGAGGCAGGGCATTTGCTTTGCATGCAGAAGGATGGTGGTTCGAATCCCGGCATCCCATGTGGTCCCCCAAGCATAGAGCCAGGAGCGATTTCTGAGCATAGAGTCATGAGTAGCCCCTGAACACTACCGGGTATGACCCAAAAACCAAAAAAAAAAAAAAAAAATCAGACTTAAACACTAAATCCAAAGTCAAGACAACAGAATGGATATCCAATCTACCACAAGCTAGACACAGAGGGGACCACTTATACTAGGAGTCCAGGGGCCAAAGAAGGGGGATATGGGATGCATGCTAGGAACTGGTGGAGGGAAGACAACATTGGTGGTGGGAATGCCCCTGATTAAATGTCACTAAGTACCTAAAATATTACTGTGAAAGATTTGTAATCCACTTTGGTCAAAATAAAAATTATTAAACAAAAAAAAAAAAAAAGAAAGAGTTGCACCTGGCAGGCTCAGGGTCTACATGGGATGCTGGGGATCGAACCTAGGTCAGTCTCATGTCGGCTGCATACAATGCAAATGCCCTATCTGCTGTGATATTGCTCTGACAAGACACACATTTAACATCTTAGTTTATGAAAAAATAAAAAAGCAAAGCAAGGTGAAACAAATCAGAACTCACTGATCAATTGAGGCTTCTGCAGGCATTTCCAAAACCTGATGTTAGCATGAAAGAAAGGAACATTTATATTTAAAGAAGAGACTGGAGACCTGTAAGGCTATATACTCATTTTAATTAAAATTAAGATTTTTCAGAAGAAGTGATTTTATAAATGCCCTAATTTGCATAGAGTCCCAGGGGTCTCAAACTCAATTTACCTAGGAGCTCCAGGAGGCAAAGTCGGGGTGATCCTTGAGTGCAAAGTCAGTAGTAAGCCTTGAACATTGGGGGGTGTGACCCAAACAACTAAAACAAAACAAAACAAAACAAAAGATTCCTCGAGGGCAGGACCACAAAATGTTGTACGGAGGGCCTTTTGCATCCTGCAGGCCGCGAGTTTGAGACCCCTGGGACAGTGAATATTCTTTTGTTGTTATTTTGTTTTGTTTTGGGGACACACCCAGTAGTGCTCAAGGGTTACTCCTGGCTCTGCACTCAGAAATTGATCCTGGCAGGCTTGGAAGACCACCATATGGGTTGCTGGGAATCGAACCTGGGTCTGTCCTGGGTTGGCCGCGTGCAAGGCAAAGGCCCTACCACTGTGCTATCACTCCAGCCGCAGACATTGAATATTCTAAGCAAATTAGGAAGGTTTGTAGAATAAAGGCTCAGAAAACAAATGCTGGATGACCTTTCAGCCACATGTTAAGTCCAACCATCCAACTACTCACTAAGGTCCTGGGTACTTTCTTCAAGTGCTCTTGGCATAAATGTGTGCTTACTCTATTTGCCTTTTCATGGCTCTCGATAATCTCTTTTTGCTCAGGTCTCTTGCATAGCCCCTATGGGCTAGGTAACACAAGAACAATAACTGTTTTTATTCTTGGTCAGTTTTGGAAAAATAATTCCTCTGTGGATATTCAGGGAGAAATGGAGTTGTGGGTCAGCATTCCCTGGTTTTTGTTGCATTTTCCCTGAACACCCTAAAATTTAACAATTGTTCAATATCAGAGCTTCTGGGAATTAGTTAAATAGCTGCAATTTGAATCCCAAAGGATGAACTGTGGCTGTGTCTTTGGTCACACTGTTACACTCTACCTCTTCCTTGCTCTGCCTGGGAGAGTGGATGAGAACATCTCATTAAGTGTGCAATAATGTGCTATAAGTGGCTTGAGTACCTGAGAGAGAAATATTAGATTTCAAAGTAATCATAATGCATGAATCAGACATAATTAGGGAATGGTTAGTCCTGATTTCATATGCATGCCAAAGAAGAGAGAGTGGGAGAGGCACAGAGGGAGAAAGGAAGGAGTGAAGAATGGTGCTGGTATAGCTAGCATATTAATCGATCCTTGGCATAGAGTAATCACATAGTAATTATTGGTTTAATGGAGTGATTTTTAGAAAAATAATTTATTATAATAGAGGTCTGTTCTCCTAGCAACCTAGTTTACAAAGGCATTTGAGAGAAAGGATATTTGTTAATCAACTGAAAAATTAAGCTTATAATTTTTTATTATTTTCAAGGGACATCATAGATGCTTTTCTTTTTACTCTTCTAAAATTTTTTCTCATTTATTTATCCTGAAGATGTAGTTGTAGCAATAAGAGATAGTAATGTAACTGTAATTTTAGATTTGAGGCACTGATTATATTGGGCCTAGTTTTCATTTATTGTTCAAAATTTCCTCATGTCCCCTACTCACAGGGAAGCACTAGGACCTTTTGGTCATTCAGTTCTGTGCTCATGCTCTCCCCTGTATTGTAAGCAAAGTAGAGATAAGAAAAAAAATCATAAAGATGATCTGTCTATGAACCTCTGAGTGCAGAGAATGCTGAAGAACCTGATCTAGTCAGAAGACAGATTTAAGGTGAAGGCTGTTTGTGCTTTGTGTCCTTGCCTGGTGACCAGGTGACTTACAGAAGTATGGTAGTTTAAAGGAAGGGCCTGCTTTGTGCTCTCTGGGGGCTGCTTTCTTGAAATTTAATGTTTCTTACAAATCCTGGGAGTGTACTTTGCGGGGGACCTCTGCCTATTGTTTTAAACAGTTATTTTTCTCATTGTCTCCCATTCTCTCCACCTCCACCCCCATACCATACCCATGTTTCTCTCAGTATTTCACACTTCTTTTCTTTTTAAAGCTTTAAATAAAAATCTATCCAGGCTGAAGATACAACCGGAATCAAATGAACAAAACAAAAATGTCTCACTTTCTTGCTGGATTTTCTCAGCGTCTTTAGATGTTCTTCACTATTTTCAGCTCCTTGGTTAAATTTAGAGGAAAAAGGGAGAGTCAATATTGATTAACTCTTAGGAAACTAGCTAAAATTATTTGTCTTTTCTTCTTACCTGTCTTTTGTTAATGTCATTTTGATGGCAAAATTTGTTTTGAACTCTGATGAAAGACAAATTTGGTGAAAAATATACATCTAGGATAAATATTGACATTGTCCTTCCCTATTGTTGTGATCTCAAACTACTTTGACATGTTCTGGGACTAGAATGCTTATTAAATTCTCTGTTGTTCAGAAAGCTCTTGGAATGGTGCATGAAGCAAGCAAAGGCTTGGTAGATGACAGGTATTATTACGATTTAGTAATGGCATGAAACCCATAAGACTTGAAATGGTCTTCAAAGTGGAAATAGTACATTCAAATACAATTAGTTTGACTCTGCACCCAATTTTAATTTGTATGTGTGTATATGTGTGTGTGTGTAAAATATGGGTGTTCCCTAATTATCAAGCAATTTTTTCATCAGCATGTTAGACTATATTTCAGTTTTATTCTTTCGGGGAGGGTCACACATGGTGATGCTCAGGGGTTACTTTTGGCTTTGTATTCAGGAATCACTTCTAGCTACCTTGGGGTTTTGAAAGGTGTTTCTGGGGATTAAATCCAGGCTGGCTGTATGCAATGTAAACACCTTACCTATTATACTCAGACCCTCAACTCTATCCTTATGTTTGTTTGTTTTTTAAATTTTATTGTGGCCAAAGTGAATTACAAGTCTTACAAAGTAATATTTAAGGTACACAATGAATGAGGACATTCCCAACACCAGTTGTGTCCTCCCTCCCCCTCTGTTCCTGGCATGCATCCCATATCTCCCTCCTTTACCCCCCAGAATGCTAGTGTAATGGTCCCCATTTGTATAGCTGCTTGTAGATTGGGTATCAATTCTGTTGTCATTAACTTTTGGTTTGGTGTTCAAGTCTGATCATTTGATATTTCCACTAAATGTTCATATGACTGTCTGGTCCTAGTACCATCCATTCCTCCCCACTCAATTTATGAGACTGAATAAAATGATTCAAATTATGTGGTTCTGTTGGAAATAAAGAAAAAAACAAAAAACAAAAAACGAGGAGTTCGTACAGGATATCCCACAGAAGAAGAGTTCTGTTCTACAAGATCTTCTTCCTCCACGCTCCAATTCTAAGGTCAGGTTGTTACTAGGATTCTAAACTACTGATTGTAGATTGAAGGTTCTAGACCCCCTTTTGTTGGGTTTGATTAATTTGCTAGACAGGATAATAGACATACAGAATTATGTTACTTAGTAGGTTTCTGGTTTATTATAAAAGGGTATATTATTAATCACATAATGAAAAGGATGCACAGAGCAAGACATGAGGAGACATATGGAGCTTCCATGTCCTTTCAGAGTGGACTTTTTCCATTTCTCCGTGTGTTCATCACAAGAAGCTTTCCAATAATGTGTCTTTCTTTTGGGTTCTTGCAAAGACATTACAGTATGGGAATATTTAATGAACCTTTTGGTCAACAGTGATTATCTAACCTTCCTCACTGCTATCTAGTTAATCAGTAGATGGGTTTAAAAAGTTTGACTCATCATATGACACTGTTTCTCCTGGTAGCCAATCCCAACCTTATGCGCTATATAAAAGTGACTTTATTAAAGTCACTTATAGACTTGTAAGAAATGTTAACATCCCCAGAGTTAATGCCACATCTTTATTTTGTGATTATCCTTAGGGAAGAGGAGTAAATTAACACTTGAAAGGAAGCATGAAATGATACCTATTTTGACTCTAAAACAGCATTTTCATTCTGAGCTTCATAAACACTGGTGTTTTCTGATTTGTTAAAAAGCACAGCAGAGGGCCCAGAGAGATAGCACAGCGGTGTTTGCCTTGCAAGCAGCTGACCCAGGACCAAAGGTGGTTGGTTTGAATCCCGGTGTCCCATATGGTCCCCCATGCCTGCCAGGAGCTATTTCTGAGCAGACAGCCAGGAGTAACCCCTGAGCACCGCCGGGTGTGACCCAAAAACTAAAAAAAAAAAAAAAAAAAAAAGCACAGCAGAGGGCAATATTCTGTGGTCAAATACACTAAAATGGTAATATGGCACTCAAATATTTGATGAAATAATGACTAAAATATAAAATAAGTCATGACAAGTTTTATATCTTAATTAGGTTTGAGCATATGGCTGTAAACTTCTGTATTCATAACTTATTTGATCACTGACAAGTTTTTCTTAAAATATTTATTCATAGTATATTAGTGTTTTATTGACTGCATTTTGATAAATATACAATATACGAAATATTGCTAATAAAAATAGTCTGGAAATCACTTCTTTGTATCAGAATTGCTGATAAAGAATGACAAATCCAAGATATATTTAATTTAATAAAAAATGAATTGCTGTAGTAAAAGAGTTAGTAAAAGGGTAGTTGATGGTTGAATTTAAATCATGTAATGGTCTAATAGCCAGTGTACCTTTCTTGCCATCAATGTCTCTGACCCTTCCACATCCCCCAAGCTGATTTTCTTCTTTTTCTCTTCTCCCTACCGTCTTCCTTTAGGCACCATGTTTTGCAATACTGTTACTGAAAGGGTATAATACATATTACTTTACCTCCTTTCAGCACCCAGTTCTTGTTTAGCCTCTAGTTATAATTCCAACTATTAATGTCATACAGTCCCTTCTCTATCCTGTGTACTCCTGCCACTCGCCGCTTTGTGGAAAACTTCCTACCATGAAGCAGTTCTCCTGATCCTCATTTCTATTATCTTTGGATATCTCATACTATGGCCAAAATGTATTCTTTTTTTTGGGGGGGTGTCACACCTGAGAGCACTCAGGGATCACTCCTGGCTCTATGCTCAGAAATCACTCCTGACAGGCTCAGGGGACCATATGGGATGCTGGGATTCGAACCACCAACCTTCTGCATGCAAGGCAAATGCCTTACCTCCATGTTATCTCTCCAGCCCCCAAAATGTATTCTTATTTTAAAATATCTACCTTTGGACTATAGTGCCTAAAATGCATGACATTCAACATTTCTGTGAATGAAGATAACAAAATAGGACGTTGTGGACACAAACCACCATAAACTATTATTGGCAATTTTCTCAGAGTGAATTAGTCTTGGTGTAGCAGACTTTCATGGTAGAAAACTAGGGCTCAGACTGGTAAACTGTGATCATTGAGAGGGGAGAGGAAATGAGTCAGGGCAGTGGCTGAACAGGTTCTATGAGAACTGGAGATGCAATGGGAGTGAGAGAGAGAGAGAAGAGAGAGGAGAGAGAGGAGAAGAGAGAGGAGAGAGAGAAGAGAGAGAGGAGAGAGAGAAGAGAGAGAGGAGAGAGGAGAGAGAGGAGAGAAAGAGGAGAGAGGAGAGGAGAGAAAGAGGAGAGAGAAGAGGGGAGAGAGGAGAGAAAGAAGAGAAGAGAGAGAGGATAGAGAGGAGATAGGAGAGAGAGAGGAGAGAGAACAGAGGAGTGAAGAGAGACTCTGAAGCAAGTCTTACTAAGGCATTAATTTTTCCTGGGAATCACTTCCAGCTGTGTTTGCTATTTGGAAGCCATGTTAGTGTCAGGTGTGGGCGACCGTACACCCACATATTCAATGGATTTTTCACCGCTGCCTGATTCAAGCCAAAAGTTTGCATAGCCCTGAGCCAAAAGAACCCTGCAAATAAATTTAGTTCACCACAGAGAATCTGGCCTAACTAGATTCCTTAAACCCTTCCATGGAACCTGTTTTTTGTAACTGCTCTCAAGCATAGTTATAGATAGGTTTTTGTAAGGTTTAAATTGTAATCCTTATTTGCTTGCACAAAAGAAAGATCTATTTGTTTAAGGATTTGCTTCCCCTCCCCCCATCCTGCCAGGTTTCTCCTTATCCTTCCCGCCATCAAAATGTGTCTGCTCCCATTGGTTAAAAATCGTTGTACCTGTACAAATCTGATTGGTTTAAGTTTCAATCCTGTGTTTTTGCTCCTCCCACTGAAGCAGGCTATAAAAACTCTGCTTGTTCTCTCAATAAACCTCTTGACAGGAATTCAGCTTGAGCTTTTTATTATTAACTTCTATGGCTTAATTTTCTAGGTGTTCACAAAAGAGCTTAACACTTGCGAATTATTTGTATTCGCCTTCTACCTTCTGTCCTGGTTGAGAGAAAGCTGCTGGCCGGAGTCTCTCCCATTAAAGGGCAGAAACGGAGGCGGGTACAGATGGCGCCACAACGTGAGTGTTTTTCATCCCACGTGTTCATCCCGTCTGCTGGAGGCAGGCGAATCCAGGAGCTAACGCGGTAAGACGTCGGTAAACCCCGGTAAACCCCCATCAGGGGTGGGCAAGCTCCCATCAGGAGTGACGCAGCGTGATAGTCAGCCCTTCTTAGTGTGCACACATTTATTTTTGTGCCGACCTATCGTCCCACAATTGGCTTTGGGACTCCTGTGCTTTTTACTATAGGGCAGCCCCCTCAAGCACAGAAGCCAAATTCATTGCTTAATATTCAGTCTGAATTAAAACGCAGACATATAGAAGTTACCAAAAAACGTATTTGTAATTTCTTAATGTTTTAATCATAATGTTTGCCAAAAATCTACTGTTCTGGGCTCCCTCTCATCTGTTTCCTTCCTCCTCTGATCCTTCATCTTCACTTCTGCCGCTAACAGTCAGCCACTTCCCTAACCTTGCCTCCAGCTTTTCTGTCGCTGCAAAACAAAAAACTGCCTTTAAAAATCTCCCTGGCGTGGGGCCGGAGAGATAGCATGGAGGTAAGGCGTTTGCCTTTCATGCAGGAGGTCATCGGTTCGAATCCCGGCGCCCCATATGGTCCCCCGTGCCTGCCAGGAGCAATTTCTGAGCCTGGAGCCAGGAATAACCCCTGAGCACTGCCGGGTGTGACCCAAAAAGCACAAAAAAAAAAAAAAAATCTCCCTGGCGTTTCTCGTACCCTGCCATAGCCTGCCTCAGCTCCATCCTTGCTCCGCCAAAGTTTTTACTCCCCTCCTTAGCCGGCAATTGCTACAAAGCAAAGTCTTTAATTAAAAAAGCCTCACAGCTGTTTCAAGCCGTGAGACCCCAGCCCCTTACACGCTCTCCTGCTTGAAATCTATTGGGGGCGGCGCTGTCTCCCCCGCTGAAAAGCTGAACTCTTGCAAAGTTAACTTTTTCTCTGCAGTAAAATCTTTCCTTCCAGCAAGCAAGCACAGATTCTAATCTCTGAGCTCATCGCTGGCTTCACCTTAAAGGAACAGCACCCATTTTCCAAATCCCAGCTTAAACCCGGTTCCACACGTGGCAACAAACTTTGCTACTCCCCCCCCCCCCTCTTGGCCATGCGGCCGCCTCAGCAAAATTCAGCGAGCAGGGCGAAAAACCCCCATCCCTTAGTATTCCTCCCCTCAGGCTTTTATGGTTGTCTCTCTGTTACAAATGTTCCTTTTTCCTGAGTTGGGATGCCTAAGTTGAAACGTTTTTTCTAAAAATAAAGGCCACAGTTGGTAAAATTAAAAAGTCTTAAATGTGTTACAAAATGTCATAAAAAGTTCTTTAACCTACGCAAAGGTAACGTATATGTGGCTTACTTTGTACCTGTTTTTAAAACTGTAAGTTTCTGTGTAGCTAAAATGCAAAACATAAAAAAAAAAAACCTAAAATAATACAAGTAAGCAAAATAAGTTGGTCAGCTTTCCTTAACAATAATGTGTAAATATTCCAAAACTCTAAGCTAAGCCTAAGCTCTTTTGAATGCATATAAATATAGGAAAATAGCATTGCCATTTAAAAAACTTAAACCAAATAATCTGAACCTTTAAAGTGGGTAGGCAGTTCAAACAGTGGCATAAAAGCCATTTCAATAACAAAAACAATATAATAACTAATTAAATAAATTTGTTCATAAATTATTGTTCATAAACTTAAACCTTAAGTAGCTTTATTTCTTTTCTTAATTTCAAGCTTAATTTTAAACTCAAAGGTAAGTACAAATAATTTTGCATTTTCCAAGTTTAATCTTAAGTTGTCTCTATTCATGTTGTGGTTAGCCCTTTTTAAAATAATATTGTTAATTAGTATCATAAAAGTAACTAAATTTTATAAGCAAATTAACAAGTATTAAAAATAATTTTGGTCTTAAGCTCTAGGTGTGTAAATGCATCAAATGTCTTTAACTATATTTTATAATGTCTAAACATTTTGTTAATTTGGTATCTAATATTTTTTACAAATTATTCACTTTAAGTCTTCAAAGTAAAAACAGTTGTTTTTTAAAGTCAGTTTTTTATACCTTTAATAATCATAGTTCATGCTCTTGTGTTTAATCATAAAAATTTTAACACTTTATTACAGCTGTCTTACTATTCTACTGTAAAACCAATTTATAACAAACCTGTTCCTTTACAGCAAATGATATCATACTTCAAAGTAAAAACTCCTTCTACAGCGCTCATTTTTTAACTGCTAACATTTTCCTTCATGATTTAAACTTCAAATTAAAATTGTTTTAAAAATGTTTTGTGTTAAAGCTAAACCTTAAAATTTATTTTCAGCAGTTCCACTCCAGCTATGTTAACAATTTTTTACAAACATGCCGGCTAAATATTTAAAAGCGCTTGTCAATTTTTCCAGTGCAAATTTTGAATAAATCCTCTTGTCTGTTCATGTGTGTGTGTTATGCGTGAAAGTGGCCACAATGTTGTGTTTCGTGTTGTTTGTTCTGTCTGTCTATTTGTTATTCTTGCATTTCATATAAATACAATTTTTAAAGCCTTATCCATTTTTAAAATTTCAATTAATTTTTTTTTAACCTGGCTTAGTCTAGTCATCTAACTAACTGTAAAATCCTGCTAAAACTCCTGTGCTAAGCTAGCTTTGTTCTATCAGCATGGCAGAAACAGTAGGGGATGGTAAACCCCAAAAAATTTCTCAAATGGCCATCAGGAATAATTTTTCCCTGGAAAATTTCTGAACTTTGCAATCCCCAGTTTTTCTGCTATGTGTAGTTAAGGCCAATAGAATAAGGCCAAATTTGGCTAGAGAAAAAAAGCATCTAGCTTTAAATTGATAACTAATAAGTTTAAAAAAAAATCATTTAAGTTCAGTTTAAAAGTTTTTAAACAATTGGCTATTATTAATTATAAAATTTTTTAAAGTGCTAAAGTCTGGCAAAAGTCAGAAGGCATTCCTGTGGCATTCAAAAATAATCATTTTACCTCCTGCCAAGTTGTTTTCTTATAGACCTCCTACAGCTTCCTGCAGTCCTATCTTCACCCACTTCAAAAGAGCCTGTCACCCCTCCTGCTAGTCCACCATTCCTGCCGCACCAGTTTCTGGCTGACTCCACCTTTCACAATGCTGAAATTGGTACTCTGCCTGGCTGTCCTTGATGCCCACTGCCACCAACCACCCCCTTTCGCACCAAGTCTTCATTAATTTGTTTGCTCCACTTCACTCTCCCTTGCAAGACGATGACAACACCTCTGGTTCCTTCTCTTCACCCTTTGCTGCCCATGCTGTCCTCCGGACCCCCCTCCTCTTCTCAGCTCATCCTTGTCATGATCAACGCTTCCGCCCTCCGCCCAGACGCAAACGCCTTTGGTACCTGCTATTCACCCACCTCAAACCTCATCCTACAGCTGGTCAACGCCTCCACCATCACCGACCCTGCCTGCTTTGGCAACCTCCTGCCTGTCTCTAACCCCTTCGCTCTGCGATCCAGCCCCAAGCCTCACTTCAGCATCACCTTGAAACAGATGGTGAAACTTATACTTTGCCTTTTGGTACCCAATATGATTCCCCCTATTGAAAATTGTAATCAAATTCTTATCATTAATTCCTCCTTTTAGTTCATAATTGCCCCCAATTTAACGTTTCTTGCCTGTTTTACTGGTTTATCTCCCCACATTGTTTCACATTTGTTTTTTCAGTCCTAGAACTACTGTGTTTTAGTTGTTTTAATGCCTAAATTAACTGTTACACCTGAAACTAATTTATTACCCCTTAAAAATAACTCTGTGTCTCTCTCCCTCCGCAGGAAATAGCCAGTTACTGCTCTTACCCTTGCCTTATTAATGGGCCTGGGTATTATTGGTGCTGGCACAATAATTTATTCATTAATTCATACTCTAAAATCTGTCAATGCCTTAAGTATAACTGTTGTTAATAATGTTTACAAACTTAAACTAAGTTTACAACACTTAAAGCACATTGTTAAATCCCTAGCAAAGATAGTGCAGCAAAACCACCATGCTTTAATTTGGTTTCCTTTTTTTTTTTGAAGAAAGGGGGAATCTGTGTAGCCCTTAAAGAAGAATGTTGTGTTTTTAAGGATGAAACAGGTTTAGTTAGAGACAGCATTCAACGTATAAATGATGATTTAGTAAATAGACAAAAAAATTTAGAGCAGAGTGAGAGCTGGTACAAAAATTGGTTTTCTACCACTCCATGGATAACTACAGTGCTCCCAGCTTTTTTGGGACCCTTCATTGGCTTCATGTTGCTAGTTTCTTTTGGTCCTTGGGCTTTTCGCAAACTCACCACCTTCGTGAAGAATCAAGTAGATGAAGCAACCAAAAAGGACTCAAAAGTTTTATACCAACAGCTATGCACCTCAGAAGACCAGCTGATGCCTGACATCTCCCCTCCCGCCAACTCTCCACCACTTAAGTTTGAAGTAATCGAGGAGCTGGCGCATAGACCTCAATGTGTGCGCTCACGCCTTGCCACGCTTTGGAAACGACTGACTCAAGGGTAGCAGATGCGGTGACTGAAAGCCCCACACCTCTTCACCCAGTGTGGCCAGTCCACCGAGGCACATCTGTCCTTTCCATTTTGTATACTAAACAGGGGGAGATGTGGGCGACCGTACACCCACATATTCAATGGATTTTTCACCGCTGCCTGATTCAAGCCAAAAGTTTGCATAGCCCTGAGCCAAAAGAACCCTGCAAATAAATTTAGTTCACCACAGAGAATCTGGCCTAACTAGATTCCTTAAACCCTTCCATGGAACCTGTTTTTTGTAACTGCTCTCAAGCATAGTTATAGATAGGTTTTTGTAAAGTTTAAATTGTAATCCTTATTTGCTTGCACAAAAGAAAGATCTATTTGTTTAAGGATTTGCTTCCCCTCCCCCCATCCTGCCAGGTTTCTCCTTATCCTTCCCGCCATCAAAATGTGTCTGCTCCCATTGGTTAAAAATCGTTGTACCTGTACAAATCTGATTGGTTTAAGTTTCAATCCTGTGTTTTTGCTCCTCCCACTGAAGCAGGCTATAAAAACTCTGCTTGTTCTCTCAATAAACCTCTTGACAGGAATTCAGCTTGAGCTTTTTATTATTAACTTCTATGGCTTAATTTTCTAGGTGTTCACAAAAGAGCTTAACACTTGCGAATTATTTGTATTCGCCTTCTACCTTCTGTCCTGGTTGAGAGAAAGCTGCTGGCCGGAGTCTCTCCCATTAAAGGGCAGAAACGGAGGCGGGTACAGTCAGGGATTAAATGTAGAGTTTCTCAGGCACAAGGAATGTGTTTTACCATGTTTTCATATGAAGGCCCTGAGCCGTATCTAGTCACTCCATATTTTTTTGACCCTTTATTAGTCCTGTATGTGAGTACTTGAGAATTCAATGTTCAGTTTTATTTCCCTTAAAATGTTCTTTATAATGCAGGAAATCTTAATCTGTAAGATCATTTTTGAAAGCATAGTCAGGTGGTATTTAGCTCCAGCACTCTGCTCTTGGTTTAAAAATATATCGAGTAGTAGTAATTGAATATTCTCCCCATTCTCATTTTAAGTACTAAGTCAAAACAGAGCAAAACAGTATTTTATTTTCATTGGTTATTTTAAGGCATACCTTTTATACAATGCAAAGAATAATTTTGGTTTTTCTACAATGACTTTTTTAGACAAAACTTGCCAAATTAAAATTAATTTTCATCTATTTGAAGACAATTCAATTAAAAATTTGGGGGTTAGGGGCTGGAGTGATAGCACAGCTGTAGGCATTTGTCTTGCATACGGCTGATCCAGGACAGACCTGGATTCAATCCCTGACATCCCCCAAGCCAAGAGTCATTTCTGAGTGCACAGCCAGATGCAGCCCCCCCTCCCCCAAATGAAAGGCTATTCCTGTGGTATTCATGAGCTATTCCCGGCTCTGTTGCATTCAAGGCAAATATCCTACCTGTTTTACTATTTTTCCATACCCTATTAAATATTTGTGACTAATAAATAATCACCTAGTCACCATGATTAAATTTGAATTTCAGTGTTATAAACCCCATTTTAGACACTTAATTAAGTGCTTTTCTTGGATCTTGTAGCATTTGGTTAACAGACAGTAAAGAATTTCTCCTTTATTTTCTATTTTACTATCTAATGATATTTATGTGTGTATATATTTGATAAGTATAACACATTTATTTGAACCCCACAGAAATTCTACAAGACAGAAATATTATTTAGAGATTTATGTTTTCAAAATTCTTGGAATGGCTCCCTGGAATATTTGATTGAATGGTAGTTTTCAATTTTGATTCAAGGTAAAGTCTTTTGTTGGGCAGAAACTAGTTCAGTAATATTTCAGTGTCCTTTCTTTCTTACTAGATCATTTCTTCTATAGATGTTATTTTCAAAGCAACAAAAAACATTTTTTAAATTAGAGTGTTCTCATATATAAAATAGAAATAGTAGTTATATGAGCTTTTAAAAAGAATGTGATCTTTTTTCTTCATCAGTACATTTCCTCTTATAAATGGTGATAGCACTATTCTATGGAGTTGTTGCAAGGCTTAAATAGTCATTGTGAACTTCTAAGTGCATGCTTTTATATACACACCCTTCACAGACTTTTCTCAAGGTTAAACTAAGTCTTGAAGGAATTTAATCCAATGCCATTTAATCTTCATACCATTAACAGTTTTCTTTTTACTTCAGATTTATAAAAATTATTATATTGAACAAATATAGAGAGTTCCCCCTTGTTTAGTTTGAAATGAGACTCACTTCTCTGAGCTGACATGGATACAATAGCAAGGGAGAAATTTGATGGTTTAGGCTGTTCAATCAGAAGTATAGATTTTAGATGTTTGATATATAAAGAGGATTTTGATATAAAACCACAAAGATAATCAGGAATTTCATAATGGAAAATCCTTTAGAGTAACAAAATTATTCTTATTGTGGTCGTATCACTAAGTAGGACTATCTCAAGCTTCTTGAGATATTTTGAAGGGTAAATTTGACTTGCTGCTGAATTCATACTATGTGAATAGTTGCCAGTGTATATTAACATTTACTTTCCTTTACTATAATGCATGATGATATATTACATGTGTAGATGTTTTCTTTTAGAGTTATAGTTTAGTGAAGAAAATTTCTTAAATTAAAACTTTGGATCGTAAGTATACTATAAACGTATTGGTCACTCTTCTCTAATGTTAGCAAATAATAGAGGAGAGCCTTAAACTTTCTTAAAAAGGTTTCAAAACTTAATTGTAATCCACTTTGATCAAAATAAGAATTATTAATAAAAGAAATTTAAATCGAAAAAGCAAAAAATATGCTTAATGTCAAGGATTGAATGATTTAGAAAAGACAAATGCCAGGTCTTTACTTTCCTTTATTAAGACCAAAAGATGGTTTTACCAGCTGCTACCAGCTGCTTTCTGAAGCAAGGGAAATTCTTAACAACACAAGCCATATTTGTAATTGAGAACTGACCTTTTTATTTATGGCAATTTGAAGAAATAAAGGATCACAACTCTTTATAGTGTTTTAAAGAGAACCAAGCAAGATTCTGTACTACTGTTGAGGGAACAATTCAGAAAGTCAATATGTAGAGAACATAGAAAAATCTTTCTAAATGCTCCTGAAGAATACTTGCATTTAATGTTGAAAGAGGTAAATGAAGATGTTACCATTTTATGCTGTTACATTTTACAAAAATCAATACTAATAACAATGCTATAGTAATTATGTGCTTTTCAGGTTTTATTAATGGAGAAGAGAGTTGAGACTTAAGAAAAAGTCACATTCTTACTATATAATGCAATTCTATGCTAGTACTCTAGAGAATGAGAGAGAACAAATTAGTGGAAATAAAAAATATACCCTTCATGTATTTGATAAACAGCAGGTAGAAATTAAGCCATTGAAGAAATAGTGTATGCATTTGGGGTTGGGTTGTTTTTTTTTTGTTGTTGTTTTTTTTACTTTTTGTTTTTGGGCCACACCTGGTGATGCTTAGGGTTACTCCTGGCTCTGTGCTCAGAAATCGCTCCTGGCTTGGGAGACCATATGGGATGCCAGAAGATGAAACTGCTGTGTCTGGAATTAACTCTAAGTAATCCATACACACAAGGTAAGTGCCCTACCCTCTATACTATTTCTCTGTCTGTCCAATTAAATTTAAAAAACAAATGCAAGGGCCAGAGCAGTGGCACAGTGGTAGGGCATTTGCCTTGGATCTGGTGACAAAACTTGCTAGAAGTGTGAAATAGGAGAGTGTAAAGTTACTGTGAAAAGTGTGAGTGCTGCCTGTGTGTGTCTGTCTACTATCCTGTTGCATGAACCTCTTGGGAGTGGGCCGAAAAGAGGCGCCAGAAAACTCGCTCTCCCAGAGGCCAATTCCAGGGTGGGACTCCATAACATGAAAACCGGCTATGCTTTGCAGAAGCCGGGTCCCCTGTTTGTGGCGTCAGGCTGGGAAAATCCACAAAACTACGTCTGCCCAGTGGGGCCGACTGTGAAAAACTGTGAGTGCTGCCTGTGTGTGTCTGTCTACTATCCTGTTGTGTGAGCCTCTTGGGAGTGGGCCGAAAAGAGGCTCCAGCAGAGCATGGCCACTCTGCTTCGCTACACAGCCGTGTGCTCTTTCTAAGAAAAGAACACCATCACAACAAGAAGAAAAAAATCACACTAAGAACTGTGCTGGATCACTGAAGCAAGTATTTCTCCCAGACTGTCTTCTCTGCTGCGTGCTTGGGCCTAATATTTGATCCTGTGTGAGGCTTCATCCATGGAGGACTCCCCTCCCTTAGATGCAAGTCGGCCCATCCAGAAAGGGCGGAGCCAGAGGAGTGTGCTGCCTGCATCATTTAGCCAATGAATACCACTACAACACGTAGAAAACCCCACAATACAAGTGTGACAATGGGGAAACAATGCAGGCCAGCATCAGACATAGAGAATGAAGATGACAATTCTGATGACCAGATAATGACCAACCAACTAATCAACCTCTCAGATAAGGACTTTAGACTAGCAATATGGAAGATGCTCAAAGAACTCAAAGAAACCATGGATAGGGTTGAACAGAACACTAATAAGAACCAAGAAAATATGAAGACAGAAATCACAAAACTCCAAACTGAAATAACATGTCAACTATCAGGCCTGAAAAAGTCAGTAAACGAAGTGAATGACAAAATGGATAAGCTCTGGGACAGGGTATCAGAAGCTGAGAATAGACTTGGTGCTGTGGAAGATGAGATACATAACAATTCCATACAGCAGGAGAGATTAGAAAAAAAACTTAAAGCAAATGAGCAGACAATGGAAAAATTAGTCAAAGAATGGGAACAGATGATAATAGAAGTCTATGATAAGATCAACAGAAACAACTTAAGAATCATTGGAGTCCCAGAGACCCAGGAAGAAAATTTCCAGGAAGAATCAATGGTCAAGAACATCATTAAAGAGAAACTTCCAGAGCTAAAGAATATAGGTGATCAAATCCTGCATGCTCGAAGAGTACCAACCAAAAGAGACCCCAGAAAAACCACCCCAAGACACATCCTAGTCACAATGACAAATCCCACAGATAGAGACAGAATTCTTAAAACAGCAAGATCAAAAGGGGAAATTACATTCAAGCAAGCATCCTTGAGATTTACAGCAGACCTGTCACAAGAAACACTCAATGTCAGAAAGCAGTGGTGGGATATTGTGACAAGACTGAATGAAATGAATGCTTCACCTAGAATACTGTACCCAGCAAAACTCACTTTCCGGTTTGACGGAAGAATACATGGTTTCACAGAAAAAAAAAAACCAGCTCAGAAACTTTACAGACTCAACACCAGTCTTAAGAGAAAAACTGAAAGACCTAATTTAAGATAAGACTAACCAAAAGACACACCAAATTTTGATATAAAGATGGCATTAAATCTCAGGACAATTCTTTCTCTCAACGTCAATGGACTAAATGCACCAGTTAAGAGACACAAAGTGGCTAAATGGATCAAAAAACTCAATCCAACAAGAAACGCACCTGAATAGTAAGAACAAACATAGACTCAAAATAAAAGGCTGGAGAAAAATTGTCCAAGCAAACAACACCCATAAAAAGCTGGAGTGGCCATACTAATATCAGATAATGCAAACTTTATACTCAGGAAGGTTGTAAGGGACAAAGATGGACATTTTATATCCAGCTATACCACTCCTAGGAATATACCCTAGGAACACAAAAATACAATACAAAAACCCCTTCCTTATATCTATATTCATTGCAGCACTATTTACCATAGCAAGACTCTGAAAACAACCAAGATGCCCTTCAACAGATGAATGGCTAAAGAAACTGTGGTACATATACACAATGGAATATTATGCAGCTGTCAGGAGAGATGAAGTCATGAAATTTTCCTATACATGGATGTACACGGAATCTGCTATGCTGAGTGAAATAAGTCAGAGAGAGAGAGAAAAACGCAGAATGGTCTCACTCATCTATGGGTTTTAAGAAAAATGAAAGACATTCTTGTAATAATAATTTTCAGACACAAAAGAGAAAAGAGCTGGAAGTTCCAGCTCACCCCAGGAAGATCACCACAAAGAGTGATGATTTTAGTTAGAGAAATAACTACATTTTGAACTGTCCTAATAATGAGAATGTATGAGGGAAATGAAGAGCCTATTTAGAGTACAGGCGGGGGTTGGGTGGGAAGGAGGGAGATTTGGGACATTGGTGATGGGAATGTTGCACTGGTGATGGGTGGTGTTCTTTACATGACTGAAACCCAAACACAATCATGTATGTAATCAAGGTGTTTAAATAAAATAAAAAAATTACTTAAAAAAAGGAGAGTGTAAAGTCAGATTGCATATATGCAGATTATATATAATATATAAAGTCAGATTGTATATATATATATGCAAACAGATGAGTTGTGCATATTTGTAACTGAACTTTGTGAATGCTTTCCTTATTATTGTTCTTGGAATATTATCATGTATTTATTGATACACTTTCTGAAGTTTTATGGAAAATGTAGATTCAATGTGGGTTCTGTATCTTCAAGATACCTGGACTCTTTCTCTTCCATTTCAGTGTGTTTTAAAATAATAAAACAACTTTTGAAACAAATCATTGTCACGTGCCAACCTGATATTCCATCAGTAAATGGAAAAAGGTTAATGCATTTGATTTTTTATTATAAATACATAATATTGTGACCAAGTTATTTTAATGTTAAATTTGAATCTGCTTGACAAATTTGGTAAAGACAGTGTCTGAGAACAATGATTTGGCTAGATAATTAGTAATAAGAGCTCAAGGGTAGCTCAGTGCAAGAGACTTGCCATGTATTGGCGCCTCAAATTTTATCCCCAGTAAACCTACATGCTATGGATGATTTTTTGGCATTGATATTTAAAGGATCCTCCTGAATAGGGGACTTGGAATCACTCCCAGTGATGTTAGACTGATAAACTAGAAAATTTAATGCTGGGGCCTTGTGCTGCAATGCTGCTTAAGTTGCCAGAGTCACACCAGGCATTTTTTGGTGGCCTTCACATTTATATCTACAGATGGTTGTGGATACATATGATAGTAGGAATTGAACTTTTGATCTTAGACCCTTACGTGTCTCCATAGTTCTGTTATTGTCAATTTCGAATTCTGTTGTATCTTAATTTAGAGTGTGCAAGTACAAAAATAGTTTGTTACCCCAAATTCTGACATATTTGCCCTAGCTGATAAACATGGGTTTGATAGTTGTTTTTTTTGGGGGGGGACAGATTAATCAAATCATGCCTACCAAAGGATTTACAAAGGCATGTCTTATCATTTTATTGTACAGTATAGTTTGAAACCAAACTTGAATTCTGTCAAACCAATGTTAACCTGTAATTTCATTACTTTAGTGTCAAAATATTTATGGCAATAAAAAACATTCATCAGCAATTAGTGCTTTGAAAATGGTCATAATGAAAATGATTCTGACAAAAAATTTTAGGGCAAATCTGCATAGAAACACACACTGAAGTCTGGGCATACGAGCTAGCCTATTTGAAATGGATATGAAAAGGCATGTTCTGTACCTCATGATGTTTTTCATTTAAAAACAATATAGTTTCAAAATTAAACATAAAAAATGAAGGCAGAGTACAAAGAACATTTCTTTTTCCTCCAAATCATTTGAGAGAAAATCAATACCACACACCCCATGCCCTGGATACATCACTGAGCTTTTGGTACAAACAGGTATCTTCCGTCTCCATGATTTAGCATCATAAATAAGAAATCATAATGTTTCTGAAGTCAGAAAACTGACACCTAAGTCTAATTAGAAGGAATGTTAATAGAGCTCATTTAGGTTTTCCAAACTGTCCCAATAATTTTAGTTTTTTTTTAAATACAAAAATCACTGATTCTGAAATCTAGTTGGCATTAAGTTGTCAAATGTTCTTGGTCTCCTTTGGGATGGAGGAAATGAACCTGTGGCAGCTGCTGGCTGAGACCAGAAGAGAGAAGCAGACAGAGAGGGCCCTGGGCCACCATAGATATTAGGGTATAAGAGCCACAGGGCCTGGGTCTGCGGATTCCTTCTTGACCTAGAATGAAGGAAAGCAATGTGGGCATTGGCCATGACCCCAAAATTGCTCTTTTCCTCAGCTCTAGAAAGCCCCAGTGACATCAGATCTCTGGAAAGGACCATCCATCGACCTCACTCGAATGTACAGGCATAAATGTGCCTGAAATATGGATTTTACCCATTCTTTATCAACTCAGGTCTTTTGCTTATATTTATTATGATAAGAATATTATATTCAATTGTTATCAAGAAATACTCTTGGTTAGGCAGTGTACTAACTGCTTTAGTTTTATCATTGTAGTTCTTTCAAAGCATTCTTCACTTGGGCTGAAGAGATAGCACAGTGATAGGGCGTTTGCCTTGCATGCAGCTAGTGCAGGATAGATGGTGGTTCAAATCCCAGCATTAGATATGCCCCCACCCCCAGCCTGCCAGGAATAATTTCTGAGGATAGATCCAGGAGTAACCCTTGATCACAGTCGGGTGTGTCCCCCTAAAAAACCCCTAAACATTATTTATTGTTCTAAAGCCTGTCATTAAGATTGTCTTATAAATGAGGACACTGAGGAAAAATCATATGAAAAGTTTAAAAATCATACAAGAACTGAAGAAATAGTATAGTAAATAGGGTGCTTGCCTTGCATGTGGCCAACCTGAGTTCAATCCCCAGCATCCCATATGGTCCCCGAACTCACTAGGAGCGATTCCTGATTCCTGAGCCAGAAAACCCTGAGCACTACCAGCTGTGCTCCTAAAACAAAAAACAAAAACACAAAACCACACAGATAGCAAGGCCTCCAGTGTCCACATGCCTTAATATACCCCAAACTTTTGTATGCAGCCTTCTATTCCTCAAGAAACTTCAATCTTCTTTCAGAGATGCACTGAGCTAGTGGATTTGCAGTTTACCAGAAAGACTCAAAAAGATTCAGAACTTCTCAGTGTCTGCTCCTACCCAATCACACAGAAAATTGGCCAGGCAAGGTTACAAGGGTGGTGAAAACATTTATAAAAAATTTATCTCATGATGGGGGCTGGAGTGATAGCACAGTGGTAGGGTGTTTGCCTTACACACGGCTGCTTAGGAAAGACCTGGGTTTAGTCCCCGGAGTCCTATATGGTCCCCCAAGCCTGGGACGATTTCTGAGTGCATAATCAGGAATCACCCCTAAGTGTCGCTGGGTGTGGCCCAAACCCCCTCCCCACCCCCCACCCCCTAAGCTCATGCTTAGAATGCTGAACAGAAAATAAGGTCTAGTCATTTTGCTTGGTCATTGTACTTTTTATATTTTTTAACTCTTTAAGTAACAAGATATAAATGCAAACCCATGGACTTTTGAAATATGGAATAATAAAAAATAATGCTGAAAGAAAAGCTGGGAAAGGGATTCTGAATTCTGAACAGTCTGACTGAGCTGAAACTATGGCACCTTTGTGATTCTTGTGGTTTCTCCACGGAGATGCCAATAGAGACCCTTGTGCTGGATCTCTGTCTCTTAAGTCCCTGAGCATGGGGATTCTCTGGAGCTTATCTGCTCTGTCTGCTGAAGTGCCAGAGGACAGAATCTCAGCAGCCAGTCCTCACTATGGGGTGACAACAGCATATCAAGAACTGGCTCTTTCTTCAGGGGCTTGAGGTCTGAGGCAGGAAAGTGCCTGAGTGACCGGAAGGAAGGAACATGTCTCCTAGAGACAACCATCCTCTACAGTCACTGTGATTGTAGCCTGCAGTGGCTGAGTGAGAGCTGGAAAGCAGAGGTACTGAGGTTATTCTAGGACAGAGAGCCTGCTGGCTGGGCCTCTGGCACTCAGAAAACATGAGTTCGTAGAATATGGGGACTTGTTTTGGTTCACAGGTAAAATAATTTCTTCTTTTTCCTTCTTTCTTTCTTTCTTTCTTTCTTTCTTTCTTTCTTTCTTTCTTTCTTTCTTTCTTTCTTTCTTTCTTTCTTTCTTTCTTTCTTTCTTTCTTTCTTTCTTTCTTTCTTTCTTTCTTTCTTTCTTTCTTTCTTTCTTTCTTTCTTTCTTTCTTTCTTCCTTTCTTTCTTTCTTTCTTCCTTTCTTTCTTCCTTCCTTTCTTTCTTTCTTCCTTTCTTTCTTTCTTCCTTTCTTTCTTTCTTCCTTTCTTCCTTCCTTCTTTCCTTTCTTTCTTTCTTTCTTTCTTTCTTTCTTTCTTTCTTTCTTTCTTTCTTTCTTTCTTTCTTTCTTTCTTTCTTTCTTTCTTTCTTTCTTTCTTTCTTTCTTTCTTTCTTTCTTTCTTTCTTTCTTTCTTCTTCTTCCTTCCTTCCTTCCTTCTTTCCTTCTTTCCTTCTTTCTTTCTTTCTTTCTTTCTTTCTTTTTTCTTTCTTTCTTTCTTTCTTTCTTTCTTTCTTCTTTCTTTCTTTCTTTCTTTCTTTCTTTCTTTCTTTCTTTCTTTCTTTCTTTCTTTCTTCCTTCCTTCCTTCCTTCCTTCCTTCCTTTCTTTCTTTTTTTTCCTTCCTTCCTTCCTTCCTTTCTTTCTTTCTTTCTTTCTTCCTTCCTTCCTTCCTTCCTTCCTTCCTTCCTTCCTTCCTCCTTCCATCCTTCCTGTCTATCTTTATTTCTTCGATCGTTCCTTTCTTTCTTTCTTTCTTTCTTTCTTTCTTTCTTTCTTTCTTTCTTTCTTTCTTTCTTTCTTTCTTTCTTTCTTTCTTTCTTTCTTTCTTTCTTTCTTTCTTTCTTTCTTTCTTTCTTTCTTCTTTCTCTCCCTCTCTCCCTCCCTCCCTCCCTCCCTCCCTCCCTCCCTCCCTCCCTCCCTCCCTCCCTTCCTTCCTTCCTTCCTTCCTTCCTTCCTTCCTTCCTTCCTTCCTTCCTTCCTTCCTTCCTTCCTTCCTTCCTTCCTTCCTTCCTTCCTTCCTCTTTATTTTTCTTTTTCTTTCTTCTTTTGTTTTTGGGCCACACCTGGTGGCACTCAGAGGTTACTTCTGGCTCTGTGCTCAGAAATCGCTTCTGGAAGACTTGGGGGACCATCTGGGATGTCAGGAATTGAACTCAGGTCCATCCTGGGTTGACCATGTGCAAGGCAAATGCCCTACTGCTGTACTCTCTCTCTGGCCCCTATGGTAGATAATTTTCCTATCTCTCTCTCTCTCTCTCTCTCTCTCTTTATCCTTCATTTAGCCACCATTGTTTAAAATATTGTTATTGAAGTGTTATCAAGCAAATAACTTTACCTCCTTTTGGCATGATTTGGTTACTTTAAGGCCAAGTGATTCTCAGTATTTTTCTTCTGACATAAAATATTAAACTTAAAGTCTTTATTAAGTAAGCTACTTATTACAAAGAGGCAGCAAACACAGAGCTACTATGTGTTAACTGTCAATGTCTTCATTCTTTGCATCGGTATTTGTATTTTGGACAGATCATCCTTTAGGCAGTCTGCTACCATAGTGGCCTTTTTTTTTTAAATAAAAATTAAGGACAAAAGCTTGAGGTATTTTCTCACAGAGCCAAATGTCTCCTTCTGGAAAATTTTTATGTCTTCATAATAACTTATTGGACACCAATGATCTATAGTTCCATGGTAAAATGTAAGCTTAGATAATATTCTTTTATGATTTTGTTGTCTCTTTCTACCACCTCCATCATCTCTTGGCTCCCAAGATAGGCTGCATTGGCAAGGCAGAATGGTTCAAGTAAATATGAATTGGAATGTTCGTTCTCCACATTCATGAACCAAAGGTAAATTTTAATTATTAAGACTTGATGAACGCAGGGCCAGGGTTTCAGTAACATGTAGCTATTAGTGTAGAAAGCATAACGAAGCCAACATAGAAGTGGAGTGGCAATCCTTCCATGGGGGGATTCAGACATGTGCTCAATTGTTAGAAATTGCAGAAAGGCCTGAATTATTGGGAGCTCAGGAGCAAGCTTCAAAATCTGAAGGGTGATATAAGAACCTGTTGAATGACCATAAGTTTCATATATTTTGGCAGGTGAGCTCACAGGAAAGCCAGCTTATATTCTATTTGACCACTGAGTCCTTGACTTCTTGAGTATTTGACTCAAGTGAGGCTGTAAAAATCTTGTATTTGGGGGCCATTACATGCCCAGCATGACTGATAGTCCAAACAGGCAAATGTTTGTTTGTTGAAGAGTACAAGGCCTTGATAAACAGTGTATAAAAGGAACTCAAACCGGGCCTAGAGAGATAGCACAGCGGCATTTGCCTTGTAAGCAGCCGATCCAGAACCTAAGGTGGTTGGTTCGAATCCCGGTGTCCTATATGGTCCCCTGTGCCTGCCAGGAGCGATTTCTGAGCAGATAGCCAGGAGTGACCCCTGGCACCGCCGGGAGTGGCCCAACCCCCCCCCCCCAAAGAAACTCAAACATGGATTTTCAGTAATATTGAAAATAAACAGCTTAGGCCGGTTGCCACTTTGATCACTTATGGGGCAAGTCCACATTTTATAACATGGGTTTCAAATCCACAACACAAAATGAATTCCTCATGCAGAGGAATTTCTTCCTTGTTTTCTGAGTCCATTTCTGTCAGCTTAGAAAGCTGCAAGTTCTCAGTTACAGTCCAGGAAAACTGAACCTCATAATTTTATCTGGAAATAAAATAATTTGATCTTTTCCAGTTAGAAATCTTTCATTTACATTGTTGAACAAGTTCAACTACAATTTGTAGAAAAAAACAAGCCCAAACATGAGCATTGTACAAGGTTGGCAGACTTATTTTCTGTAAAGAGACAGCAGTAAATAATTTTAGCCCTCAAGCAACTCTTGTCTCTCAAATTGAGGCATAGAAACAAGTTGTAGAGGGGGTAAGTAAACACAATCAAGAGTCTCCTCCAAATAAACTTTATGCACCAAACCAGAAAGATATGGGACTGTAGTTGTTAACTTCTGAGTTAATAACAATAAAGTCAAAAAGTAATAATAGTTACTGGATGCTGACAGGGTTTTTTTAATCAGGAAGCATATACTCAGTATATCAAGTAACAAAAACCCAAAGGCAACAGAAATGAAGAGCAGAACTGGGCCTTCGTAGAAAGTTTGCCAATGTGTTGGGTGGGAAGTGGTGGTGGAGAAGGAAGTGGGATAGTTTAGGAAGGGACTACTAGGACAATGATAGAAGTGATCACTTTCAACAGAACTAAGTGCTGAGTGGAGGGAAAGTGACATGTATGATATGCCAACAACAACAGTATAGTAAACTGTTGGAATAATCAGCCTTTTCCTAAATTAGTATGACATATTAGACTTCACCCTTAACTGCTATAGTTTCCCTTTTACATATCAAAAACTTGCCTGGGGGTGGTTCTCTCTTCTCAAAAAAAAAATGGGCCTCTCTATCTCTCAACATTGTGTACAGGTCAAAAGACCAGTGTTTCACCTCTCTTGGGCCTGGTTTGGATGATTTCCAGAGGTGGCTCTGTCCAGACCTGCTTTCCCTATTATAGAGGCAAGCTAGGGAGCAGAAAGAAAACTGGGGACATTGTTGGAGGGGTGGCCCAGGTGAAAGGATTGGTGTTGGAACATTGTATGCCTGAAGCTCAGTCATGAATAAATCTTAAACTTTGTAATGAATGATGATTCAGTTTAACTCCCCCTCCCCAATAGTAAAAATGAAATAGAAACACTGACTCAGATGAGATGATTGATTTTGGATAACTTGACTTTCTGTTCTCTTTTAAAGGTGAGGTTGGTAGGGGATATCAAAGGATGGCATGCCTTCTGAATACCTCTTTTGTCAGGCACAGTTCATTTGGCTCCACCCTTTTTGGGCGGGTCGACTCTCCACCCAAAACTAGGGAGGCATCCAGCAATGAAGCACACTACATCAAATCTTAAGCCAGGCAGACATAGCAGGCAGATAGGACAGCTGAAAAAGTTCTCGTGGGCTTCATAAACCTGCACAGTTCTGATGGCTCCATAATTTTTTTGGTGGGTTGACTTCCCTCCAGGCAAGGGAGAATTGTCCAGTGATGGAACCACACTAGATCAAGTCTTAAGCCAAGGCATGTTGAGCAAGCAAGTTTTAGGCTCAGGCAGGCAGAACAGGCAGATACGAAATTTGAAAAAGGTCTCTTTGGGATACAAGGACAGGCATAGTTTCAACTGGGCTCCACCGTTTTTGGGTGGGTCGACTCTCCTCCATAGTAGGGTGAGCTTGTCCCAGAGATGAAGCACACTGAGATCAAGTCCTATGCTCAGGCAGGCAGAGCAGGCAGATAGTACAGTTGAAAAAGGTCTCCTGGGCTACAGGCACTGGCAAAGTTCAGCTGGCTTCACCTTTTTGAGCGGGTCGACTCCCCTTTCAGGAAGGGGGAGCACTCCAGCGATAAAGTTACATTAGATCAAGTCTTAGCCCCAGGCAGGCAGAGCAGGCAGATAGGAGAGTTGAAAAAGGTCTCCTGGGCTTCAGGGAGGAACCCAATTCAGTTGGCTCCACAATTTTTGAGAGTTCGACTCCTCTCTCAGGAAAGGGAACAGTCCAGTGATGAAACACAATTCATCTGGCTTCACTCTTTTGGGGCCAGTCGCCTCCCCTCTCAGGAATGGGGAGCTGTCCAGCAATAAAGCCACTCTAGATCAGGTCTCCTGGGCTTCAGGAACCAGCACAGTTCAGCTGGCTACATCATTTTTGGGCCGGTCGATTCACTTAACAGAAAGTTAAATTTTTGGGAAGTTCAATTTCCCTCCTAGGAAGGGGGAGCCGTCTATCGATAAAGCCACAATAGATTAATTCATAGGCCCAGGCAGACCGAGCAGACAGGGCAGTTGAAAAAGATCTCCTTGGCTTCAGGAGCTGTCCAGCGATAAAGTCATTCTAAGTGTTAGGTCCAGGCAGGCAGAGCAAGCAGATAGGAGAGTTGAAAAAAGTCTCCTGGGCTCAGGGAGGGGCTCAGTACATCTGGCTCCACCCTTTTTGGGAGTTTCTACTCCCCTCCCAGGAAAATGGAGCCATCCAGTGATAAAGCCACACTACATCAACTCTTAGCCCAGGTAGTTATATCAGGCAGAGTAGGACAGTTGAAAAAGGTCTCCTGGGCTTCAGGGGACCAGCACAGTTCAGCTGGCTACATCATTTTTGGGCCGGTCGATTCACTTAACAGAAGGGAGAGAAGTCCAGCGATGAAGCCACACTAGACCAAGTCTTAAGCCCAAGCAGGCAGATTACACAGATAGGACAGTTGTAAAAGGTCTCCTGGGCTTCAGGGACTGGCACAATTCAGCTGGCTTCATCCTTTATGGGTGGGTCAAATCCCATCTCAGGAATGGGGAGCTGTCCAGCGATAAAGCACTTTAGATCACGTCTTGGGCCATGGCATGCAGAGCAGGCAGATAGGAGAGTTGAAAAAGGTCTCCTTGGCTTCAGGTACTGGCACAATTCAGCTGGCTCCACCCTTTTTTGAGGATCGACATTGCACCAGGAGGGAGCCATCCAGCGATGATGTCACACTAAATCATCTTAAGCCTGGCAGACATAGCAGGTAGATAGGACAGTTGAAAAAGTTCTCCTGGGCTTCAGGGATCGTCACCAGTTCAGCTGGATCCATACTTTAGTGGCGGTGAATTCCCTTCCCAGCAAGGGGAGCTGTCCCATGATGGAGCCACACTAGATCAAGTCTTAGGCCCAGGCATGCAGAGCAGGCAAGTCTTAGTCCCAGGCAGGCAAGAGCAGGCAGATAGGAGAGTTGAAAAAGATATTCTGGAATTCAGGACGGGTCCAATTAAGTTTTCTCCACCCTTTTTGGGGGTTCAACTCCCCTCCCAGGAAAGGGGAGCCATCCAGTGATGAAGCCACACTAGATCAAGTCTTGGCCGGGCAGGCATAGCAGGCAGATAGAAGAGTGAAAATAAGGTCTCCTGGGCTTCAGTGACAGGCCCCGTCAGCTGGCTACACCCTTTTTGGGAGTTCGACTCCCCACCCAGGTGAGGAGAGGACATCCAGTGATGAAGCCACACTAGATCAAGTCTTAGGCCCAAGCAGGCAGAGCAGGCAGATACTTACAGTTGAAAAAGGTCTCCTGGGTTTCAGGGGACCAGCACAGTTCAACTGGCTACAACCTTTTTAGGAAGTTCAACTCCCCTCCTAGGAAGGCGGAGCCATCTAGTGATGAAGGCCACACAAGATCCAATTCTTAGGCCTGGGCAGGCAGAGCAGACATATAGAATTAGTTGAAAAAGGTCCTCTGGAATTCAGGTAATGGCACAGTTAAGCTGGCTCCACCCTTTTTGGGTGGATCGACTCCTCACCCATAATGGGGGTGAGCCATCCAGTGATGATGTCATACTTGATTAAGTCTTAGAAGCCAGGCAGATACATAGCAGGTAGATAGGACAATTGTAAAAGTTGTCCCTGGGCTTCAGGGATTGGGCCCAGACAGCTTCAGCCTTGCTCATACTTTTTTGGCAGGTTGACTCCCTTCCCGGCAAGGGGAACTGTTCAGTTATGGAGCCACACTAGATCAAGTCTTAGGCACAGGCAGGCATAGAAGGCAGATAGGACAGTTGAAAAAAGGTCTCTTGGGCTTCAGGGACCAGCATAGTTCAGCGGGTTCCACCGTTTTTTGGGTGGGTCAACTAATCTCACAGGAAGGGAGAGCAGTCCAGAGATGAAGCCACACTAGAACAAGTCTTAGGCCCAAAAAGCAGAGCAAGCAGATAGGACAGTTGAAAAAGGTCTCCTGCACTTCAGGGACCTGCACAGTTCATCTGGCTTCACCCTTTTAGGGAGGGTCTACTCCCCACCAAGTATGGGGGAGCCATCCAGTGATAAAGCCATACTAGATCAAGTCTTAAGCCAGGCAGACATAGCAGGCAGATATGGCAGTTGGAAAAGTTGTACTAGGCTTCAGGGACCGGATCTTTTCAGCTGACTTCATAACTTTTTGCTGGGTCCAGCAAGAGAGAGTTGTCCAGTGATGGAGCCACACTAGATCAAGTCTTAGGCCCAGGCATGCAGAGCATGCAAGTCTTAGGCCCAGGCAGACAGAGCAGGCCTATAGGACAGTTGAAAAAGGTCTCCTGGGCTTCAGGGATTGCTACAGTTCAGCTGGCTCCACCCTCTTTGGGCATTTTGACTCCCCTCTTAGGAAGGGGGAGCTGTCCAGCAATGAAGCCACTCTAGATTAAGTCTTAGGCCCAGGAAGGCAGAGCAGGCAGATAGCATAGTTGAAAAAGATCTCCTGGGATTCAGGGACTAGCACAGTTTAGCTGGCTTCACCTTTTTTGGGCAGGTCGACTTCCTAGCGTTGAAGCCATACTAGATCATGTCTTAGGCCCAGGAAGGTAGAGCAGGCAGATAGCAGAGGTAAAAAAAATATCCTGGACTTCAGGGACCTGCACAGTTCAGCTGGCTCCATTCATTTTTGGGCAGGTCGACTCACCTCCCTGGAAAGGTGAGCTGTCCAGCGATGAAGTCACACTAGATCAAGTCTTAGGCCCAGTCAGGCCAAGTAGGCAGATAGGATAGTTTAAAAGCTCTCCTGGGTTTATGTAGATCCAGAAACCTCATTGATAATAGTCTGAGGATAGGTTTGAACAGAAACCATAAGAGGCAAAGCAACTGCTACTATTGTGGAAGCCCAGGCATTTCAAGTGATTGCCAACTCCTTTTAAATTCAGTTCCTCAAGGGCACTCATACACGATGCAGGAAAACGCCCACAGAGCCTTCACCCAGGCCCTATCGAAACAGGTATAGTCTTCAGATTATAATCCTTCCCAGCACAAGAAAAGTTATCACTATTAGGGAATTAATTCATGTGACGCTAGGGAGTGCTGGATTGGATATAATATGCCTGGGGGACATTACCATTTACCCAGGAGAATGCCCTTATATGTTGAGAACTGGCATTATGGGCCTGGCACCCCCAAACACAATGGGTTTGATTATTGGCAGAAATTCCCTCAACCTAAAGGGTATATCAATAACAACTGTTGTCTTTGATTCAAATTCAATGGTAGAAATCATTTTGATGATTAATCTACCAGTTACATGAATCTTAAGAAAGGGGAAGTAGTTGCCCAAATTATGATAATGCTTTATGTCAAATGTGGGAACTCAGATAAGTAAAGAATCGGGTGTTTTGGAAAAACAATTCTGGGTGCAGTTCAGAACCCACTCATGGCTATGGTTCCTAAATTTAGAGATGAACATCTGATGATAAAGCTTCAGTTGGAAAGGCAGATGTTTGAATGGATACTAGACTCTAGGGCCCAGGTTACTGTAATCTCTGATAAAGAATGACCAGAAAATTGGCCTTTCCAGGAAATCTCATATTCTCTGGAAGGAGTAGAAAGTTTAACTTTCTGTTTGCTGAATACAAGGACTGTGGTGTTTCATGGTCCAGAAAATCAAAGAGCTATCATCAGACCTCACGTGGGCCCATTTTCACCATCCTTTTGAGGCCATAGCCTACACAAACAGTGGAAAACAGAATTCCACATACCACTAGCTCCAGAAGCACCTGAACCTTCCCTTGTAACAAAAACCCAAAATTTTTCTTAGGGGCCACTGACATACAAACCCCAGGACCATCCAACTAGCTCCAGAAGCAACCCAAAATTTTTCTTAGGGGCTACTGACATACAAACCCCAGGACCATCCCTCTAGCTCCAGAAGCACTTGAACCTTCCCTTGTTACAGAAATCCAAAATTTTTCTTAGGGGCCACTGACATACAAACCCCAGTACCAATAAAAATAAAATAGAAATCTGAATCTGATGAACCAATTAGGACAGGCCAGTGTCCCCTTAAAGCTGATAAATTAAAGGTGCTGACAGAATTAGTGGATGAACATCTAAGTTTAGGACATATTGAACCTTTTTTTTCTCAATGGAACTCGCCAATATTTACTATAAAAAAGAAATCCGGGAAATGGAGAGTTTTGATAGATCTTAGAGCTCTGAATTTATCTATGATACCTATGGGCAAACTGCAGACAGGTTTACCATCTCCTGTAGTTATTTCAAAAGACTGGCCACTAATAATAATTGATCTAAAAGACGGCATCTATCATATTCCTATTCACTCAGGTGATAGAAAACGTTTTGCATTTTCAGTTTCTTCTCTCAATAATTTTCATCCCTGCAGATGTTTCCAGTGGATCATTCTCCCCCAGGGCATGCTGAATTCCCCAATATATCAGTTTTTTGTAGATAAGATTTTGTGCCCTGATCATAAAAAATTTCCTCAAGCCATGATCATTAATTTACAGATGACATATTGTTGACGATGAACAATGAAACAGATTTACAGAATTTATACTTTTGTTATTGACTGTTTTCAAGCATCAGGACTAAAAATAGCTTTAGAAAAAAACACAGACTATGCCACCTTATCAATAACTGGGTTTTATTTTGAACCAAACGTCATTAATAAAAAGCACTTAAGAACACTTAATTTCTGAGCACTTAGCCAGGAATAACCCCTGAGCATCAAACGGGTGTGGCCTGAAAAACAAAAAAAAAAAAAAAAAAAAAAAAGAACACTTAATGATTTTCAGAAAATTTTAGGGGATGTAAATTGGCTCTGCCAATTTGGGTTCTAGGAACCCCAAATGCAGAGTTGTCTAATCTGTTTAAAACTTTGGAGGGTGGTCCTGCCTTAAATAGCCTGAGAAATTTAACAACAGCTGCCAAAAATGAATTAGGCAATTTCTTGAATAGATTACAAAAATAATTTCTCTCAAGATTCATCCCGGGGGAAAAGGTATTTTTGTTAATTTTCTCTATAATAAATTTCCCTACAGCTGCATTAAAGCAGCAAACAGGACCGTTGGAATGGCTATATTTACATAACAAACAACCTCACTCAATAGTGTTCTACCTACAACTGATTTCAGAGTTTATTATCAAAGCAAGACTCAGATGTATATCTTTGCTAGGTTTCAACCTAGATGTAATAGTTTTGCCAATACCAATAAAGAAAATTGAGTCAATATTACCTCTTAATGAATCTCTACAAAGGGCCTCCTCAGATTTCACAGGAGAAATATCTTCCCATTATCCAGCAGGAAAAACTTAGGACTTTTTTTTTTTTTTTAAAGAAAACTCAGTTTGTTGATTCTTCAATTGTTTGGGATTTTCCTATTCCCAATGCTGAGGTTTTTTTACATAGATGGATCACAAAATGGAAAAGGAGGTATAACCAGGGACAACATTAATATGATCATAGATACCAGATATAAATCTGCCCAGAAAGTTGAATTAGCAACTTTAATTTATCTATTAGAAAATGTATCAGAAGCCATGAATATAGTTAGTGACTCTTTTATTCATGGTAAATTTATGTCCTGCAATAGCCATTGCCTCCCTTAATGCTACCTGATCATATGGAATTTACTTAAACAATTACAACAGCTTCTTCAAAAACAAACTGAACCAATTTTCATCACACATATTAGAGCCCACTTAGGTCTTCCAGGACTGATGGCTCAAGGACTTGTTAGCAATGCCTATATTTAAATCATCTTTAGAAGAACATTCAGCCCTACACACAAATGCATGTCGTTTAGATGTGAATACCAAATTCCATGGAGGCAAGCCAGAGAAATTATAGAAAACTGCAACATTTGTGCACTATTAACTATTCACATAGCAGGAGCAAACCCAAGAAGAGGCTTACAAACTAATGGACTTTGCCAAATGGATATAACTCAGATTTATTTCCAAGAAAACCTTATCTCCATGGTGAGGTTGGACATATATTCTCGGTTTAAGTGTGCAATCCCTATGTCTTCTTAAAAGTCTAAGGCTGTTTGTAGTTTTCTTTTACAATGTTTTTCTGTGATGGGTATTCCATATTCTATAAAAATGATAATGGGCCAGCGTATATTAGCAAAACTTCTGAATTTTTTTGTAAAGAATGGCAGATAAAAATATTTGAAGATTTCTCACAATTGTTGAGGACAGGCCATTGTGGAAAGGACTCACAGAACCTTAAAAACTTAATTACAGCAATTATATACAATTATATTATAATTAATACAATTATATTACAATTATATAACAACGTATTTGTTATCTTTGACTCTTATCACTAAATTATTTAAATTTACTTTAAGGGGAAAGTTACACTGCAGGGGAAAGACCTTTTAAAGAAGATATGCAGAGACAAGAAACAATTCATGCACCTATTTGGATCAAGGAGAATGAAAAATGGATAGTTGGATATCTTCTCCTGAGAGCAAGGGGTTATGCCTATGTTTCTACAAATGACAACCCTCCCAAGAAATTTTAGTTTCATTACGCCTCGTCAGAAATCTTGCTAGCACAAATGGTCAGTTCAGACTGCTGGGACTATAAATTCTCCTTCTGATCAAATACAAAATACGCAAGACACGGACAACAATGACATTTCTGAGGCCTCTGTGACAGGGAACAAAGATTTAACTTTCACACTCTATACCTTGAGTGAGACTGACAATAGCAATAAGCCCTTACATTTCAGGATACAAAAGGAAGGACAGGAATCTGTCTTAACTGGGCTCCAAGATATAGAAAATTCTTTCAACATGAACTCAATATTGCAATGCCTGTATAATATTTCAGACTTGACTCAGTATTTTCATCAAGATCATTATAAAATAGATATTCACAGGAAAAATCCAATGGGACAATTAGCCAAAGAATTTGGTTAGCTCATCAAAACCATGGGAAATGGACATCATAGATATATTAACTCTGAAAGCTTCAAAGTAACAATTGGTTTACTTAATGACCAGTTTGCTGGACACAATCAGCAGGATCCACATGAACTATTGATGATTTTAATAGAGAGACTACACCAGGATTTGCTTACTAAAAATTTAATGACAGATAAAGCTATAGACCTTATGGACAATAAAAATTATGAAAATCTGGACCAGAACATCGAAAGGCTCATGAATCTATTATTTATAATCTCTTTCAAGGACAGTTCAAATCTATACTTCAGTGCCTCACATGCCACCAAAAGTTTGAGGTTTATGAGACATTTGTTCTTTTGTCCCTGACTGCCATGTCTACAGATAAATATACATTACAGAAATGTCTCTTTGAAATTTTTACAGAAGAGTTAAGAGATGATAACAAAGTTCAGTGCAACAGCTGCAATACTAGAAGGGATTCTTTTAAAAAGAAAACATACATATGGAAACTGCCACCAGTACTAATAATACATTTAAAACATTTTGCTTTTGATGGCAAACAAATAAAAAATGAACATTTATGTGGATTTTCCTTTAGAAGACCTCAATTTAGCATAATTCACTCCAGAGAATAAAAGCAAGATTGAGAAATACAACTTATCAGTGTCAAACCATTATGGTAAAGTTCACTATAGACACTGTACTTCATACTGTAAAATTGCTACAAGACAACACTGGATCAATTTTGATGACAAGAAGATAAAAAAAAGTCCTCAATATGTTGGTAAAATCCACAGCAGCATACATCCTGTTTTATACTTCTCAGAGATCTACAATGAATGCCAGATAAACATTTCACTTCCTTGTCAGTTGCTATTAATGCTCTTTTCACAAGATAATCCCTGAATAGGATTGAAAATGATGGATAACCATTGCGGTTGCTTGTATGGTGAAATTATGTCTTAATTTCATTATTGCTTTAGGTCACAGTGAATCATGAAATTTTACAATTTAATTCGTGTTACTGAAGGTTCACCTGAAAGAAAAATTTCTCATCATATTAACGTTGTTATATGACAATTTATGTAGGTATACTCATTTAATGAATTTCTTTCTTTTATTCTAACATCATTGCTTCATTTCTCTCAATTTAGGTTTCAAGATGGAAGTGAATTCATAATCCTGACATAACGATACTTTTTAAGTGAACTCACAGTGCTCATCTATGATTGACTATTATAGAGTTACTGTTCAATACTTATAGTAGTTTTTCTCATGTTTGTATTGTTCATAAAATTCTCTTTAGCCTTTAAGATACACACACATATATAGATATATATTTTGGTGAATTTGAAATTATTCATCTAAACAGTCTGCTGGCTATTATATCTTAAAGCACTTTTTGTTGATTTAACTGACTTTTTTCTTTTGCTCTATTTTGGATCCTTTCCATCAAATATATTTTGTAAGTATGAGTGAGTGTGATGGCCATGTTTTTTGTGAAGTCTGTATTTGTATGTGTTACGTGTCTGTTTTGTATATTTTGTATATACTTCCTTTTTCTTAACTTTATCTTCCTCAATTTATTCTTTCTTCCTTATCCTTCCTTCTCTCCACTTAGTCCTTAACATTTAATTTTCAGGAATCCTTTCATATGTGCAAATCATCTTCACCTACAATTACAAGCCTCCTGATTTCGGCTGGAAGAAGAAATCCTTGACTTTTGGCATTTCATATCCTGTACCAAGCTGAGGCCCTCTTTTCCAGACTTGTCAAGTGTCTTTAAGTCAGACTTTTCAGAGTTCCAGACCCTTCATCTTTATAGATTGGCATTGGACTCTGTAGAAAATTTACCTTTTGTATTTTTTATGATTGTAATCCTTTGAATTTATATTTGATACTAGACTTCTTTTGACTATTGTAATTAATGTTCTTCTCATTTTGATGTTGTGTTACTTTAGGGTTTTGCTTTCTTGACTTTAGGTTAGTGGGTTGGATATTGTTGTCAATAATTTCCTAAATGATATTTTTGCCTGTTCTTAGGGTTTTTTGCGTGGGTGCATCATAGGAAAAATATTGTAGGTTCAAAAGGAGGTTCTATCTATTTTGGATGGAAACTCAAGCTTTTTCTACACAAGGAGGTTCTCTGCCTTAAACATTTTGTTTTGGTTAGTGACTTAAGCTCCCATCAATAAATAATTGGCTGTACTTGGTTCATCACTTTCTGACCTCCAATGGACTTCTGCCTGGATTAAGAACTTGGATTAAGTTCAGATATCTATTGGTCATCATTACAGTTGCCCTCCCACTGAGCATGGGGGTGTAGCTCCTCCTCCAAAGTAGTACCTTATTTCTATGCCCCCAAATTTGGGCTTCCTGGTCAGCCTGGACATGAATGGAAAATATGCTTCATCCCACCTGCTACACAGCCTTTCAGCATCTCTTCTAAGGATCTCTGTTTCCGGATTACAATTGGGCTTTTCAATTGCCCCAGGAGCTCCTCATTGCCTACTAGATCTTTGATCATTGAATTTTGGATGCTCCACTTGTTCTTCAAAGGAAAAACGTACCTGGAATTCTTCATCTTGTACATCGTAGATCTATCATCTCTGGAGCTTCTAGTTGATTACTTGACACATGTTTCTGGTTTTGGACACCCTGTGTTTAGGTTAGAAGTTTTTCTTTACTTTTCCCTGTGATGCGCTTATGCAAACAGCCACTCTTTTCTTATTGTTTGGTTGTTCCTTTTATAAGTATAGAAAATGTTACTTTAGTACTTTATTATTGTTGCTTTACTAAAAAAAGGAGGACTTGTTATATTTGATAGCATTTTCATAAGATTATTATCTCTGCCTGTTGTCCCACCTTTACCTTCCAAGGGCGCTGTTGAGAGCCTAATAGTCTGGGAGCGAGGTGCTCGGGGGTCTTTTGGTAGTGTTTACTAGCTGGCCTCAGTTGTTTTTTGAAGCTGGTAGTAGGCTGACAAAGGACTCTGAACCCAATCTTCTTATCCCTTTACCCTCCTGTCTGTGTGGATTATTTGCTGTGGATAAATATTACCAAAATCTCTTCCTCCACAAAGGGAAGAGGAATGGGAATCAATTTCTCATTCTGGGAGCTCTTTAAGAATACACTGATAACCAATCAAGGTGTAAATGGGACCCAACAATATATAACATTATATATATTGGTTTTATATATTATATATAATTTTTATTTATGTCCCACATTATATATATTGTATCCCACATTATATATATATAAAACCAATTAGTTCTTGGGCCACATCCCATGGCACTAAGAGTTACTCTTGCTTCTGCACTTAGAAATTACTCCTGGCAGGCTCAGGGACCAATGGGATGCTGGGTATTGAACCCAGATGGGCTATGTGGAAGGCAACCATCCTACTCGCTGTGCTATTACTATGGCCCCCTCATAGGTTTTTTTTAAATTAATGTCTAAAACGTTGTATGAGTTAGACATAGGTTTAGTTATATATAGTCAAAAGTCTAAAATAATAGTTTTTTTGGGGGGGTACATATGTAGTATCAGGGATCAAACTAGTGGTGGTTTTATGCAAGGTAAGTGTCTTAACACATATACTTTCTCTTGACCCTCTGTTTGTAATATGCATTTCTTATTACTGCCTTAATCACAAATGGAGAGACTTACAAATAAACATATTTAACCAGTCAGATATTTGTAGGCCATAAGCCTTGTTGAGCTAAGGGATTTAAATGTTGGCAGAATGGCTTCTAGAATCAGTGTGGAGAATCATTTCCTTTCCTTTTTCAGCTTCTGGTGTTCCTGGGACCTTCCACTTGCAGCCTTTTCTTTAGTGCTTCTCTAGTCCTGTCCATGCTTACACAGTCATCTATAACTTTTGACTTTACTTCCTTATTATAAAGACAGCTAGTAATTCTTTGGGTTCACTGGACAACACAGGATAATCCCATCTCCACATTCTTATCTAATCCACAAAACTCTCTTTGGCCATATTGCAACATATATGGAAGTTGTGAGTTTAGGACTTGGATGAATCTGGGGATGCACCATATCATTGAAACTTCATTTTAAGAAATTACATGTATTTTAAGTCTAACTATGATGGTGGTCCTTTTATTTCTCACTAATGATTAATTAAAACAATGAATTTTCATGGCTAACTGGGATTAATGGAATGGGCATAAATGAAGCGCATCAATAGATTGCTCAGGAAAAATTGAGTTAATCCAGTTTTATTTTCAACAATTGTTTATTTATACCTAGGCATAATTTTATTCTTCCTTTCTGCTTACTTTCACTTCAACTTGCTTTTTCTTTGCTACATAGGGTCAAAATTGATTTAATTTTTCAGTCTTCAAATTTGAGACTCATAATTAAAACTATGAAGCACCTAATAAACCCCAATTGTATTAATTTAGTCTCAAAATAATTCCTTCTCTTATCTCCATTTTTCATATGTGAACCACAATCAAACTACCATTTCCACAATCTAGATGTTGTGATACTTTGCTTTATTGTTTCTCTGCAGCTTTTCTTATTTCTTTCTATTTATTTTCTTAAATACAACAAAAATGATTAAAAATACAAATTGTTCTATCTATACTAATTGTTTGCTTGAAACTTTCTTAGAGTTTTATTTTTAAGACAAAAGCAAATATTAGTATAAAGCTCATCTTAATACTTACCCATGCTTGTATTTCTGGCCTTATATAATACTCTCCTCTCCCTTACACATTATGTTTGTTCTTTTTTTACTCAAAGTAAAAATTCTTTATTTCCTGAACATCTTTTCATAAACCATTTTTTCTCCCCTGCATGGAATTTTTTTGTAGAGAGTTCGAGTTTTGAAAAGACTTTTCCGACACTCTGGATATGTCAGAAAAATCTAGAAATTGTATGACTTCTTTATACTTCTCCTTTATCTTCTTTGTATATTTCAGAACCGTATTCAAACAATTGCTGATATGATTTTGACCTGAGCATCAATCTTTTTCACTACTTTGAAACTCGTATGGGGGAAGAAACAGTATATGTCATTTTCATTATCATTTCCCCAGAACTGTTCTCTATTATTATCTTATGCCAAAGTCTCAGAAAATGATTGTGGGAAAAACTCTCAGGTATTTTCAGAATGCATCTGGAAAAATAAATCAGTGCACAGAGATCTTGGATTTCTACCAATTCAAGCTACTCAGGACAATTGTTATGTGCTAGCTGTCATCAGGTCACTGAACAAAGCATCATATTCACGTCTATAGATGGTTTCACTGCTAGAGAAAAGATTTCCAAACTTTGTTATGTGCCAGACTTCCCTGAGTCTCCTGGACAAAATTCCACAAAAGTACAAACTACAATGCCTTCTATTTTAACCCTCAGAATTTTGGCTGAGGTGTGAGTCATCTCATTTCTTAGTAGTTAATGGATGCTGCTGCTGGGTTGAAGATCATATTCTGAAAACCAGTAGCATGAATTATTAGCTGCCAATCAGTCTCATGGACAAAACCAATGATTTGCCACATCTAGTGATAAAACTAGAGCCTGTGAACAAGTCTATGTGTAGGGCAGGGAGAGCTATACTAGCTATGCTTCTGCTCAAACCCCCCTTTCATAAAAAATGGACCACTACAGAAGGGACTAGTAGAAACGGAAACTGCATAGACATCTGATCCATAAAGCTTTGGTATCCAGAGATTCACTTGTAGTGGGTTTCAGTTTTATTTCCAGTCGTCCTAAGATAGGCTTAAAAATGTACATGTTTCTGGGAATAGGTTGTTTGGTGCATTTGCAATTTGCATTTCATTTCACCTTTGAAGCTTTTTAGTTATATATCAGCTTGTACTATCATACTGTGGAGAGGGGTAATAAAGCTTATGGTTTGAATTTCACTGTATACACTTTGTTACATGGAGCCACATTTCATTTAATCACTGAACACCTGAATAAATGTGTTTTCCCCCCAATAAACTAAATAAGCAAACAAAGCTCCTCTGAGCTAAAAGGAATGAAGCACTTACTATTTTTCAGTGCCATGAACCCAATAAAACTCCCACTTGCCATTGCATGTATTCAGCCAGCGAAGTGCAAATCAACCATCGCACATTTCTCTGCCGGGGGAACAGTATGTGTTTCTGTGTGATCAGAAGAGCGTTGCAAGTGAATCTTAGCCAGCTGCTTTTCTGGAACCAAAATTCTCCTAGGAAACCAAAGAAAAAGCAGCTTAAAATGTAGAATCAACACAAAAGAAACAGGCACGTAAATTGGATAATAATCATAGATTATTAGCTATGTAAGAATGTGTTGTGGTAAGCTATCTTAGTCTCCTTATTTTGCAGGAGTAAACAGCCATATTGAGGTGAAGTTCTATCCAAGGTTACTGAACTAAATTGGAGAGGCTTCCATAGACTTCAGCTTGGATCTCTTGTTTCCCAGGCTGGTGCTGGTTTTATGCTGCCTTGTAATAATGAGACAAATTTTTCTACCTGGTTTATCTTCAGTGTCCTTGGCAAGTGAAAAAAATGACACATATCTAAGGTTTCATTTTTTTCTGGGAAGAAGCATATTTCAGTGAGATGGTATAATTTATGGAAATAAGTGCTGGAAGTAAGATTTTAAGTCTGTACCAAGAAAGCATGGCTTAGCACAAGTGAAGTTGGTTTTTGCACTGAGCATTTTTTTTGACTTGCATAATCTTAGCCTTACTATCAGGTATTGTTGATTGGTTTCCAATCCAGATAAGAACACCATTTCAATAATTTTATTCAGATAATTCCAATAGTGAGCATGCAAATTAGTTAGAAGAATAACTTAAGACACTACTGAATAATACATTCTATTAAAAAATAAAATGAGAAAGATAATAGACAGTAACGGGGTAGGAGGATCACATTGGTTGAAATAGTTCAAAGAAGCTTTACTGAGGAAATGACAGTTAAAGGAACAGGAGGATAGGAGAGTGAGGATCTTGAGATGACATTGCATCTCGAAGGAACAAATGTAAAAATGCCCTGAAGTAAAATAAATTAAAATAAAATGTATGAAGGATAAAACCATGGATAGATTTTTGTGCCTTAAATGGAAAAATTAAGAGTAAAGGAAGAAGTAAAAAAGAAAGAGTAAAGGAAGATAATATTCAAAGGAGTAAGAGGAGAAGAGGAGAATATATTGAATGGAGACATTTAAATTTGGTAAAACACAGAAGACAGATTAAAATGACACTGAGGAAACAGAACTTCTAAAATCACAAAGAAAGACCTCATCATAAGTTCCACTCCTTGACCTCTGCAGAGACTGAGATCTCTAGATATATAGGTCTGATTTTATTGGAGCAGAAGTCTTCCATACAGCACAAAAGCACCAAGGGGAGAGTAAATGAACTTGAAAGGAGTCTATAGATAATCCCATGACAATATATCTAAGGGTGGAGAAACCCTGTATCTCTTAGGCCAAGGGGATTCCCTTTTTGAATGACCCCAATATTTACTGTGCCCATGCAGGAGGGAAAAAAAAAGACAAAAAGCGAAAAAAATAATCTTTTTTTTTCTTTTATCTAGTTTTTGTCAATTTCTTTCTTTTGTGGTGGATATTGAAGTAGTTGTCCACTTATTTATATATTTACTTTTTCTTTCTTCTTTTCTCTTCTTTTTTTCACTCTGTCATATGTTTTAGCTCAAGACCATGGCAATTATGTAGTGCATATCTTTATTGCTGTAGTGCTCATGGGATATCTTATTTGATACTTCTTTTTAAACTGTTGTGGTGTTTCACCTTTTTCCCATTCGTCTCTCAAACCGAGAATGAGAGTCTCTAGAAGGACTCTGCCCATTGTCGGCGTAGTTGATTTTTACCCCATTTTATTACTTTTCTCTTCCTCAAACAAAACCACATAACTTGAACTATCTAGTCCCGCCTCCCAATTAGAGGGGGAAATAATGGAGGTACCAAGACCAAACAGTTATAAGATCACTAAGTAATAAACTAGACACAGAGGGGACCACTCATTCTAGCAGCCCCTGGGGTGAGGGTGGAGGATATGGGAGGCAAGATGGGAACGGAGGTGGAGGGAGGACAATTTGGTGATGGGAATTCCCCTGATTCATTGTTAATATGTACCTGGAATATTACTGTGAACGATATATAAGCCATATGATTAAAATAAAAATTATATTAAATTTTTTTGGTAAAACTTTACATTTAAATTTGGGTTCAATGAAAATTAATGAAAAGATATGAGCATTATGACTAGGATTTGGCTGAGTCCATGGGTTTGGTCACTGAAACCATGATCTGTAAATATAGTGATAAATGAGATGAGGAGGTACTGATGGAGAATTGGTGATGTGAACAGTATTAGAATGGTTAGAGCATTATTTAGTCTTTTTATAGCTATTAATAGGCAACTATTAAACTTGCCAATATATAGACAAGGTATTATAAACAAAGTGATAGACCAGTGCTGTTAAACCTTTCCATGAATTGGTGATTGTAGATCACTTATTTAGACATAGAGTTCATGGAACAGGTTAACTGAAAAGAAGCAAGCTAAAAAGGTACAAGCTGGGAAAACAAAAATTCTCTTCGTCATAATTAGGGCAAAGTACTTAATGAGCAGAGGGAGATGTTTAATGGGTAATTGAATAATTGATTATTTGGGAAAAATTAAACATAAAAGTTATCAGAATGTGTTAGTGTTTTCAAAATTAAGAGTTTGAAGGGATTATCTAAGAACAGAAAAGAACAAGATCAGAAGAGTTAAAAGCCTAATTCTGCAGGCATGATAATGATTATAAGTTTGGTAGTAAACAATCTTGCAAAGGAGATAAAGAGACTAGATCAGATAGAAGAAAGCCTTTTATCAAGAAACTGAAAAAGAGACCTTGTGCGCATTAGCCTACAACAAACCATGGTTCAATCCCCTGGTGTCCCATATGGTCCCCCAAACCAGGAATGATTTCTGAGCACATAGGCAGGAGTAACCCCTGAGCGTCACCAGGTATGGCCCAAAAAACAAAAAACAAAAAGTTTCAAAAAGTGCCCAAAATTTTAAATGCTGTATACACGTCAAGTAAGGAGAGTGTAGTTGTAGTTATTTGTGACTTTAATTGGTACTGTTTTAGTGTAGTAATGAAAAGAAACCTTCAATATATTGGGTGGAGGAGAGAGTTAGAAGCAAGGACAGAAAAATAGTGTAGACTATTATTTTGAAGAACTAAAATAGAGCAGAGTTAATTGGTGGCCACTAGAGAATATGGCTTCCATTGACAAATTTTTAGAAAACATTTTGTCAATTGATGGATACTATGATTTAAAATACTGTTAATGATAGTTTTTTGTATGCATAATTCCAACACTGTACCAGTCACCAATGTATTCACCTCATTTCCTCAAGATATCAAATGAATCAATCTTTCAAATACTCCTCTTATGTCAACTTCAGTTATGTGGGAGTTTTCCTAATATATTTCCCTTGGCTCTTTTCTGCTACTTGGATTTATATTTTAAGTCACATGAAAGAGATAATTCTGTATCTACTACTTTTCATTATGATTGATTTCACTCAGCATAATATCCTATATTTTTATTTATGTTGCAGCAAATAACAATTTTTTAATATTTTTTGTGATCAAAGTGAATTACTAGTCTTTCACAGTAAATTTAAGTTACATAGTGACAGTGAATTAGGGCCATTACCATCACCAGTGCTGTGCTCCCTCCACTCATGTTCCCAGGATATATCCCATACCTCCTCCCATTTACCCATGGATTGCTAGTCTAACAGTTCTCCTTTGTGTATAGCTTGTTGTGGATTGGGTATTGATTCTGGTTGTTGAGTTTGGATTTGGTGCACAAGTCTGATCATTTCTTAATTTAACCAATGTCCATATGAGTGGTTGCTCCTGGTACCATCCATTTATTTTTCCCCTCAATTTATAAGGAACAACAAGATGATTCAAGTTCTGTGGTTCTGTTGGAAAAAGAAAAGAAAGGAAAATAAAGCTTGGAGGAATTCATCTAGAGGCTATATCAATTCAAAAGAAGAAAGAAAAAAGACAAAAGCAAAAGAAAAAAAAGCAATGATAAAAAAAAAACACAACAGCAGCAAAAAAAATCACCACGAAAACAACAAACACAAGAAAGAAAAGAAAAAAATGAAAAAAAATTGAGAAAGAAAAAGAGGGAAAAAAGAAGGACTGTGTGGCAAGGCTTTGTGGTTTTTTGTTTTGTTTTGTTTTGTTTTGTTTTACATAGGCACAATAAGTAATGGGGAAGTTAGAAAATTACCTTGGCCTAGGAAATACAGTTTCTGCATCCTTGCAGCATACTGTCATGGGAGCAACTACAGGCTCCACACATGCTCATTATCAAACCCCAAAGTATTTATGGTGCCAGGGAGCTTTCTGCTCAGTTGTGGATGACAAAATCAATCCTTTGTAGCTAGAGATCTTGGTATTTTAATGGGTCATAGGACAAAGTCTAGGATAGAGTCTTTCCTTATGGTTCTAGAAGATTTGTTCCACCACGTTTGTTGTAATCAGTCTTCTGTATTTAGTGATCTTTGTTTTTGCACAGATACTAGGTCAAAGCCCAAGATAGAGTCTTTCCTCATGGCTCTGGAAGTTCTGCTTAGTCACGGTTATCAAAATTAGAACTCTGGGATTAGAGATCTTGGTTTTTGTGCAAACTCTAGGTCGAAATCTTAGCTAGGTCTTTCTTACTGGTCCCATGAAAAGTTCTGCCCACTCATAGTTGTCAAAGTCCGTCTTCTGTAATTAGTGATCTTGGTTTTTGTGCATATTAAAGGATGGTGTGTCTTCTGATTTTATCTTACCATTAGGGGATGAGACTGCAATCTGCTCTTGGATCAAATTTTTTACTGTTTTCTCATTGTCAGGTTTTTGTATCAAACTGTTGCAAGTTGGTACTAAAGTGGTATTAGGGATTCCCCAGGGGGACTTTGGTTCCTGTTGCAGGAAACTATGTCAGATCTTCATTTGGGATCTAGGGTTTGGGGTTGTATGGTTGCTGTCTGATCATATGAAATCGGGTCTTAATGACACATGTTCAGGGTGGGAAGTGCTTCTCTTTTATAAAATGTAAGGGCTCTTATCCCTAGTAGATAAGAGTTTGTTTCTATATATAAGATTTCCCCCTTTTTAGTATGCCTATGCAAAAGGAAATGGCACCATATTACATTATTGGTGCATTTGGGAGTAAGAATGACAGGCTATACAGTTTTTGTGCCCTGTTTTTGGCCTGAGATTTTATCCCAAGCAGGACTTTTCTTCTAAAATTTTATACCAAAAAGAACCAAAACAAGTGAAATTAACATATATATATAAATGAAAAAAGATAAAAATTAATTAAAAAAGGATGGAGGAGGCTACCTATTTCTTTGAAAATAAACACGCTAAGAAGTATAAGAATCAAAGTATTAAACATACAAGAAAAATATAAATATTCCCATTAAGTCTTTTGAGATATTCTTGCAGGGTGGGGGAGGTCCAGGGTACATTTTCATCCCACACCATAGTCTTGTTGAGTAAGGGATCAGGTAGTGCTCTTGAACTGGGGGTCCTTCTGGAGTTGAATCCAGTGGCATTTAGGGTGTGTGAGAAGAAGTAGGATGCATACACATAAAATGAGTCAGCAGAAGAAGTGGCTGTAGCTTCTTGATGAAGCACCCGATTTGGGACTGAGAAGGTGGTGCTTTGGGAGCTAGGTGGTGCCTTATTGGGGCAGAAGGTTGGTCTCAGTACCTATTGAGTTAAGAGATGAGGGTAAAGAGGGTCAAATAGGGAGGGACAATGAATAAAGATTGGGGGGTGAGAGGATAGAGGACTTCTGATGGGGAGAGGGATAGGCATGGGTTGTTTATAATATAGGTTTGGCTGACAAAGAGGAGTCCATTGTATACAAATTCATGCCCATATATAAACAGACAGTAGAGATCTATTCATAAGTTGTTATTGGAGGCCTGACCCTCACAGGGTGGTTTGAGCATTTAAGAAATAATTGAATTTGCCGGGTCCATTTTTTTTCCATTTTTCTTTTCTTTTTTTCTCTCTCTCTTCTCTCTTTTTTTGGTAGTTGTCACCAAATTCTTTCTCCCTTTTTTCTTATCCTTTTTATCTCCAATGACAGTGGAATAGATGCTCAATCTACAACTAGCTGTAAAGTGAAGACCAGTTGCACTAGCATTCTGGGGGGCAAAGGAGGAAGATATGGGATGCATACTGGAAACAGGGGCAGAGGGAGGACAGCACTGGTGGTGGGAATTTCCCTAATTCATTGTCACTATGTATCATAAATGATGCAGTGAAAGATTTGTATTGTACTTTGTCACAATGAAAAAATAAAAAAAAGAAGAAAAAAAAAGAAATAATTGAATTAAGAAAAGTTAAATAAATAGCAAAATATAGATTAAGAGAGAAAGAAAGTAAAAAAACAATAAGAGGTAAAATAATAAAGAAAAAATAAGTGAAAGAAAAAGAGGAAAAAATTGGGCCAGTACCTCGATGTTGGGAAGTTTTCCCATTTCTAGGCACTTCATCAATGACAGGGATAAACTTTTTGCTCAATGAAGCTTTTAGGGTTAGATAATGGCTAAATAATTTTAGGATAAGCCTGGTTTTCACGTCTGTAGTGCTATGCAATGTGGTAGTGAGGATTATAAAAGGTGTTTTCCCTATGTAGTATCATCCGCTGTGTCTTATGTATAGAGATTCCTTTCCTAAAAAGAAACGGACAGCATGGGCTTTATGTAACATAGGTTGAATTGAAGAAGTAATGATAGAAGTGAGGAAGAAGTAGGAAAAAGGAGAGAAAAAAGAAAGAAAAGGAAATGGGATAATAGTAATTTGCAAAAATATATTCAATGAGTGGGATCTGTAACATAAGTCTGTGGTGCACAGTTTTCTGTTAACATGATCTGAATGGTCATCTGATTTGGGTTCAAATAGAAGACATAAACAAAAGGAAATAGGAAAAGCAGAGTATTTTATCATTACATTGTCATAATGTGCACAGAATCTGGTATCTAGTATGACTGAGCACCAAGTTGTAAAATTAGGGTGTCCATCCTATTTTTCCAGGAACCACTGTGAACAAGGAAGCTGAAGGAATATTTTATATCTAATAAAATTAAAGCATTAAAACATATTGTAGTAATCACTGGATTATTGACTTCCTATCATATTCTGCACCTGGTTCTGTGGATTAATACATTAGGTTATTTTTATAAGCCTTTGTAGTGAGAGGTTAAATGAACAACTTTTCACTCTGAACTGCTTTTTCCCTTGTTGCTGGTTTCTTTATGGTATAAGAGATAGTTGAGGCTTTGTGTTTCCATTCTGCTTGATTTGATCACTTCTCTCTATACCTTGACACCTATGGTGTTCAGAGTTTCTACAATTTAGACCATTGTATTTCTTCATGGATTATTATATGTATATATGGTATATATTCTAAATACCTCAGATACAATCTATCATTCTGTATCTATCCTTTTCCTTCTGGCTTTCTTCATATTATTTTCTAGATCTGTCCATGTTGCTGAAAAATTCATGATAGTATCATTTCTACCTGCTATGTAGTATTCCATTGTGTATAAGTGCCACATTTTCATGATCCACTCATCTGTTGTTGGACATGAGATTGATTCAAATTTTGGCTATTGTGGTGAGTGCTGCGATAAATAGTAGGGTGCATACATACTTTGGGATGATTGTCCTTCTGTCTTGAGGATAGATACCCAGGAGTGCAATTGCTGGGACATATCGCAGCTCAATTCTGAGTTTACTGAGCACCCTCCATATTGTTTTCCAAAGGGCTTGGACGAGGCAGCATTCCCACCAGAAGTGGATGAGAGTTTCTTTCTTATAGCATCCCTTCCAACAGAGATTGGTTCATTATTTTATTTTAGATGTGTGTCATCCTCACTGGTGTAAGGTGGTACTTCATTGTTGTCTTGATTTGGATTTCCCTAATGATGAGTGATGGTAAACATGTTTTAATGTGTCTATTGGCCATCTTTTGGTCTTCCTCAGAGAATGGTCTATTCATTTCTTCCCATTTTCTATGGCTTTATTAGATTTTGTGGAGCTAACCTTTCTGAGTGCTTTGTATATCCTAGATATCAACCCTTTATATGATGTGTTGAGTGCAAAAAAAGGTTTTCCCATTCTGTTAGCTGCCTTCTAGTTTTAACCAGTGTTACTTTCAACATGCAAAATTTTTTAAGTTTGATGTAGTCCCATTTATTTAGGTTTGATGCTATAACTCTAAATAACATTTTTTTTAATTTTTAGAATCGAATACTTTTAGATTATATAAAACACAACATTTTGATCTATACATTCACATTTGAGTATTGTTTTTTCATATTATACTCTTATACTAAGTGCTACAATGAATGTACATTACATGTATCCTCTTGAATTAATGTTTTTTGTGTTTTAAGGATAGTTGCTTGTAAATTGAATTAGTATAAAGGAATATATGTAGGAGTAGAGTCCTCGAGAAAACAAGAATTTTGAGTCACAGCCACACAATCCTAAGAAACAAAGGTTGATATATAGACTGTAGTGCTGTCCTTTTTTTTTCAAGAAGATCCCTTTTCACCCCATGTCAGTGTACTCCAAGGGAAAGAGAAGCACCAGGATAAAGGAAGTCCCTGGGAATAGAGACAGACAAACCAGTAGCGAGGTTATCTTTGAATCAGAAGAGCCATTTGATCACAGGTTAGTGCATCCCAAGAAAAACACAGCAACTACAGTTTGCTTTGTGGCTCTGAATTTTTCTAGCCAATTATACAAAAACAAACAAAAGAAAAAACTGCCACTACATTGCAAAGGTCACAATGGAAAGCAAAACAGAACCTCACCACACTTAGTAAATGATAATGATATTTATGAAAACTCAAATATCAGCCTCCCTGAAATAGAATTTAGAAAGGAAATGTTTAGGATGTCCACGGAAATATGAAACAAAAACACACAGTAAAACTCAAGAAGATATGAGAGTAGAAATGAGAAAACTTCAAACAGAAATGACAAAACTGGAACCCTTGGGCAAATGAAAGGAAGAATTCACTAGAAGTCCTCACCATCAGAGTAACAGCTGCTGAGGTCAACAACAGACTATGGACAAGAGGTTTTTCTTCTCCATCTTCTCTTTTTTATGAAGATCTTTATTTAAATACCTTGATTACAAATATAATTGTAGTTGGGTTTCAGTCATGTAAAGAACACTCCCCTTCACCAGTGTAACATTCCCGTCATCAATGTCCCAAATCTTCTTCCTCCCACCACACCCCTGCCTGTACTCTAGATAGACTTTCTACTTCCCTCATTCATTTACATTGTTATGATAATTCTCAATGTAGTTTTTTTCTAATTGCACTTACCACTCTTTGTGGTGAGCTTCATGTCGTGAGCTGGACCTTCCAGCCTTCCTCTCTTTTGTCTTTGAAAATTTTTGCAAAAATGTCTTTTATTTTTCTTAAAACCCATAGATGAATGAGACTATTCTGCATCTATCTATCTCCCTCCGACTTATTTCACTCAGCATAATAAATTCCATGTACATCCATGTATAGGAATATTTCATGACGATCTCTACTGACGGCTGCATAATATTCCATTGTTTATATGTACCACAGTTTCTTTAGCCATTCATCTGTTAAAGGGCACCTTGGTTACTTCCAGAGTCTGGCTACTGTAAATAGCACTGCAATGAATATATGTGTGAGGAAGGAATTTTTGTATTGTATTTTTGTGTTCCTAGGGTATATTCCTAGGAGTGGTATAGCTGGATAGTATGGGAGCTCAATTTTCAGGTTTTGGAGGAATCTCTTTATCGCTTTCCATAAAAGTTGGACTAGATGGCCTTCCCACCAGCAATGAAGCAGTAATTGTAGCATGTAAATGACTTTGGCCTGCTTGAGCACAAACTTTTCTTTCAAATTTATATGATATACAACGTTTGAGACTAATGTTGTTTTATAATTTTGGGGAGGGTAGTTAGAGAATGTTAGGAATATTTAGGGGCCCCCAGACAGTGTTGGGAGTGTTTGTTCCAGGGACTGAACCCAGGGCCTTGTTCATGCACATATTTAAAAAATGTTAACTATCCATGATTTATAAATTTCTTGATAATTATATAATATATAATTATATTTATTATTTATTTTTTATGTGTACAATATCTTGACACCACTACCAGTGTTAACTTCTCTCCAGTGTTCTCACACTCCCTCTGACACCAATCCCCTCTACCTGTACAGGCACATTTTAATGTTCTGTGGTTGTAATTTAGATCTTGTTTTCAGTGTTGTTGAATCTGGTAGCACATTCTGTGACTCATAGTCCTATGGTAAATAGAGCTCAATGGCATCACTTTTAATTATCTAATGAGAAAATACATTTGAGCTATCCCTTATTTCTTTTTGTTGAACATCTACATGTCCAGAACAGAACAAGCAAGAGGTATTTGTGGGAGGTATAAAAGGATATACGAGTATTTTCATTTAACTTGGGCTTGGCTCAATATAATCCAGTTATTAAAGAAACAGTCTTTCTTTTTCTTCGCTGTACTTTCTTGTCAATCAAAAAGGGGGGAAAGTATTAAAGAAGAAAGTAGCTTCTGGGATTAGAAGAGAATGAAAAAATTATTTTAGATTTTTTAAAGTTGATGGAGTTATATATATTCTTTATGTTTTAGGTTCTTCTTGAAGTTCCCTCATCTTGCTCTTTCAGCTTCTGAAAGCACAGTTGTACTGCTGTCCTTGACTCAACCTTTATTGAGGAAATCCTCTTAATGAACTATTCTTGTCAGTGCTCTTTTCTTCAGTCATCCAACTCCCCAGTCCCACCTATTAAATTAGGGGAGTGGAATTACTCCAAGTGTTCTGTTAATAATTTTCTCTTCTGGGATGACTGAAAAATCCCAAAGTTATTTCCTGTGAGAATTGCTGTCCTTATGTTTTCATCTAGCCTACCTAATTTGACTTCAGTTTAAACAGGGACTTGTAGCATCTACATTTTGTGGAGTGTTTAGCAGTATTTAAAATGAACAAACTCTCCCCCTGCTTCCATGTCCAGAAACAAGAATAAACAATAGCAACTATATGAAGGAAGATCAGACATATTATAGGAAGGTGTGTGTGTGTGTGTGTGTGTGTGTGTGTAACTCCATAGGCTTTAGGTTTTTAAGCTCCTGGAAACTCATGTTTCATCTCTTCCTTTAAAGTGGTCTCTAAATCTGCTTGTCTCCCTCCCCAGGTAGGTGCCAATGACCATAGTTGACTGCCTTTCTCTTTGGTTAAAGCTCAGAGTGGTACCTTTAGAAATGAATTAAAGAGTGACACATCACCTTTCATGGTGCTAGCAGACAGGATATAATTCAATTAAACAATAAAGAATTAATATATCCCAAGTGCCTTTAGATAGTATGTGTTATTGACATTTTGGTAAATTTCTGAATCATCTAATCTCCAAACTAGAGCAGGCCACTTTCTGATGTATCTCAGAATGAAGAAATTTTGACATTCTCTAAGTAGTCGAATGTCCTTTGGATTTTTCTTTTTTCTTCTAGCAGAGTATTTTATAACATAACATTGACCACCCAACACCTTCATTTATAGAAAAACATTTCTTATCATCAATATTCATTTGTCCCAGAATCAATACAGTAAAATACTCCTATGTCATGTCAATAGAACAGTAGAGTAAACTTAAGGTTTCCTACTTGTTAAAGATTGGAGTATCCAAACATTAAGATTGTAGTAGCCCATGTTGTCATCTAAGCTCCTAGTGGAATTCCCCACTGGAAGAACTTAGATAGAAAGAAGCTGAAGACTGAGTGATTAGCAGTTCTAGAGGCCTCATTTTGGACCAGGGGATGTTCTGTGTCATAAAAGACATGGAAATCTAAGACATGCAGTAAGGTTATATAGCTAGGTTGCTGCACAGTTGTAGGCAGCTCTTCTGAACTGCATCATCACCAGGAGACCATAGCTGTATTTACAAAGAACTATAAATAGAAATGAAAATCTGAAAAAGAGCCTCCAGAAACCTCGCTTGCCCAGACGCCATTTTCAGGGAGGGACTTCAGAGCATAAAAACCGGCTAACCTTTGCAAAAGCTGGCTCCCTGTGTGTGACACCAGGCGGGGAAAATCCGCAAAAGTACACCGGCCCAGTGGGGCTCAGCTGTGAAAGACTGTGAGTGTGACCTGTCTATGTCTGTCTACTGTCCTCTTGCGTGAAACTCTTGCGAGTGGGGCAAAAAGAGCCTCCAGAAACCTCGCTCGCCCAGACGCCATTTTCAGGGAGGGACTTCAGAGCATAAAAACCGGCTAACCTTTGCAAAAGCTGGCTCCCTGTGTGTGACACCAGGCGGGGAAAATCCGCGAAAGTACACCGGCCCAGTGGGGCTCAGCTGTGAAAGACTGTGAGTGTGACCTGTCTATGTCTGTCTACTGTCCTCTTGCGTGAAACTCTTGCGAGTGGGGCAAAAAGAGCCTCCAGAAACCTCGCTTGCCCAGACGCCATTTTCAGGGAGGGACTTCAGAGCATAAAAACCGGCTAACCTTTGCAAAAGCTGGCTCCCTGTGTGTGACACCAGGCGGGGAAAATCCGCAAAAGTACACCGGCCCAGTGGGGCTCAGCTGTGAAAGACTGTGAGTGTGACCTGTCTATGTCTGTCTACTGTCCTCTTGCGTGAAACTCTTGCGAGTGGGGCAAAAAGAGCCTCCAGAAACCTCGCTTGCCCAGACGCCATTTTCAGGGAGGGACTTCAGAGCATAAAAACCGGCTAACCTTTGCAAAAGCTGGCTCCCTGTGTGTGACACCAGGCGGGGAAAATCCGCGAAAGTACACCGGCCCAGTGGGGCTCAGCTGTGAAAGACTGTGAGTGTGACCTGTCTATGTCTGTCTACTGTCCTCTTGTGTGAAACTCTTGCGAGTGGGGCAAAAAGAGGCTCAGAGGAGCACGGCCGCGTAGCTTCGCTACGCGGCCGTGCACTCTTTCTAAGGAAAGAACTCCATTGCAACAAGAAGGAAAAATCACACTAAGAACGGCGCTATATCACAGAAGCAAACATTTCTCTCTGGACTGTCTTCTCTGTTGCATGCTCGGGCCTAAGATTTGTCCCAGTGTGAGGCTTCATCCACGGAGGACTCCCCTCCCTTAGAGGCAAGTCAGCCCATCCAGAAAGGGAGGAGCCAGAGGAGTGTGCTGCCTACATCATATAGACAATGAATACCACTACAACACGTAGAAAAACCCACAATACAAGTGTGACAATGGGGAAACAACGCAGGCCAGCATCAGACATAGAGAATGAAGATGACAATTCTGAGGACCAGATAATGACTGAACAACTAATCAACCTCTCAGATAAGGACTTTAGACTAGCAATATGGAAGGTGCTCAACAGACTCCAAGAAACCATGGATCGGGTTGAACAGAACACTAATAAGAACCAAGAAAATATGAAGGCAGAAATGACAAAACTCCAAACTGAAATAACATGTCAACTAACAGGACTGAAAAAGTCAGTAAACGAAGTGAATGACAAAATGGATAAGCTCTGGGACAGGGTATCAGAAGCTGAGAATAGACTTGGTGCTGTGGAAGATGAGATACATAATAATTCCATACAGCAGGAGAGATTGGACAAAAAACTTAAAGCAAATGAGCAGACAATGGAAAAATTAGTCAAAGAATGGGAACAGACGAAAATAGAAGTCTATGATAAGATCAACAGAAACAACTTAAGAATCATTGGAGTCCCAGAGACCCAGGAAGAAAATTTCCAGGAAGAATCAATGGTCAAGAACATCATTAAAGAGAAACTTCCAGAGCTAAAGAATATATGTGATCAAATCCTGCATGCCCGAAGAGTACCAACCAAAAGAGACCCCAGAAAAACCACCCCAAGACACATCCTAGTCACAATGACAAATCCCACAGATAGAGACAGAATTCTGAAAACAGCAAGATCAAAAGGGGAAATCATGTTCAAGCAAGCTTCCCTGAGATTTACAGCAGACCTGTCACCAGAAACGCTCAATGCCAGAAAGCAGTGGTGGGATATTGTGACAAGACTGAATGAAATGAATGCTTCACCCAGAATACTATACCCAGCAAAACTCACTTTCCGGTTTGATGGAAGAATACATGGTTTCACAGACAAAAAACAGCTCAGAAACTTCACAGACACAAAACCAGTCTTAAGAGAAAAACTGAAAGACCTAATCTAAGACAAGACTACCCAAAAGACACACCAAATTTTGAAATAAAGATGGCGTTAAATCCCAGGACAATTCTTTCTCTCAACGTCAATGGACTAAATGCACCAGTTAAGAGACACAGAGTGGCTAAATGGATCAAAAAACTCAATCCAACCTTCTGCTGCCTACAAGAAACGCACCTGAATAGTCAGAATAAACATAGACTCAAAATAAAAGGCTGGAGAAAAGTTATCCAAGCAAACAACACCCATAAAAAAGCTGGAGTGGCCATACTAATATCAGATAATGCAAACTTTATACTCAGGAAGGTTGTAAGGGACAAAGACGGACATTTTATATTAATCAAGGGGTACGTAGAGCAGGAAGAAATAACTCTCCTAAACATATATGCACCGAATGAGGGGCCAGCAAAATATTTAATACAACTGTTGACAAATCTGAAAAATAATATCAACAACAACACAATAATTGTGGGGGACCTTAACACGGCTTTGTCAACACTGGACAGGTCAACCAGACTGAAACCCAACAGGAATATACTAGACCTGAGGAGAGAAATGGAAGAAAGAGGCCTAGTGGATATATATAGGACTCTCCATCCCCAGAAACCTGGATACACATTCTTCTCCAATGTACATGGGACATTCTCCAGGATAGACTACATGCTGGCACATAAAACATACCTCCATAAGATCAAGAGGATAGAAATTTTGCAGACTACCTTCGCTGACCACAAGGCTCTGAAATTATTTGTGAACTCCAAAGGGACTCAGAAGAAACACTTTAACACCTGGAAGTTAAACAGCCTCATGCTCAATAACCAGTGGGTCCGAGATGAAATCAAGGAGGAAATCAAAAGGTTCCTGGAAACAAATGATAATAAAGACACAAACTCTCAGAACTTATGGGACACAGCAAAAGCAGTACTGAGAGGAAAATTTATAGCTTTGCAAGCACACATCAGGAAGGAAGAAGGAGCTTACCTGAGTAGCTTAATGACACAGCTAATAGAACTAGAAAATGCTCAACAAAAGGACCCAAGAATAGGAAGACAGAAGGAAATAACAAAGCTGAGAGCAGAAATCAACGAAGTGGAAACTCAAAAAACAATCCGAAAGATCAACGAAAGCAGAAGTTGGTTCTTTGAAAAAATAAACAAGATTGATAGACCACTGGCAAACCTAACAAAGAAAGAGAGAGAGAGAAACTTGATAACTCGTATCAGGAATGAAAAAGGAGAGATCACTACTGATATGACAGAGATTCAAAGGGTAATCAGAAACTACTTTGAAAAACTCTACGCCACTAAAAATGAGAACCTGGAAGAAATGGATAAATTCTTGGACTCTTATAATCTTCCACGGTTGAAGGAAGAGGATGTAGCATATCTAAACACCCCCATCACCATTGATGAAATTAAAACAGTAATCAAATGTCTGCCGAAAAACAAAAGCCCAGGTCCAGATGGATTCACTAATGAATTCTATCAAACTTTCCAAGAGGAACTACTGCCAATCTTGGCAAGACTCTTTCATGAAATTGAACAAACAGAAACACTTCCAAATAGCTTTTATGAAGCCAATATCACCTTGATACCTAAACCAGACAGAGACGCTACCAAAAAAGAAAATTACAGACCAATATCACTGATGAATGCAGATGCAAAGATCCTCAACAAAATCCTGGCAAATAGGATTCAATGCCTCGTTAAGAAGATCATCCACTACGATCAAGTAGGTTTCATCCCAGGAATGCAAGGCTGGTTTAACATCCGTAAATCTATCAACATAATACACAACATCAATAACAAGAAAAATAAAAACCACATGATCATATCAATAGATGCAGAGAAAGCATTTGATAAGGTCCAACACCCATTCTTGATCAAAACTCTCAGCAAGATGGGAATGGAGGGAACCTTTCTCAATATAGTGAAGGCCATCTACCACAAGCCAGTGGCAAATATTATCCTCAATGGAGAAAAACTGAAAGCCTTCCCTCTAAATTCTGGCACAAGACAAGGCTGTCCTCTCTCACCACTCCTATTCAACATAGCACTGGAAGTACTTGCTATAGCGATTAGGCAAGAAAAGGATATCAAGGGAATCCAGATAGGAAAGGAAGAAGTCAAGCTCTCACTGTTTGCAGATGACATGATACTCTACTTAGAAAACCCTAAAGACTCTATCAAAAAGCTTCTAGAAACAATAGACTCATATAGCAAGGTGGCAGGCTACAAAATTAACACACAAAAATCAATGGCCTTTCTATATACCAATAGTAATAAGGAAGAAATGGACATTAAGAAAACAACCCCATTCACAATAGTACCACACAAACTCAAATATCTTGGAATCAACTTGACTAAATATGTGAAGGACCTATACAAAGAAAACTATAAAACTCTGCTCCAAGAAATAAGAGAGGACACACGGAAATGGAAACACATACCCTGCTCATGGATTGGCAGGATTAACATCATCAAAATGTCAATACTCCCCAAGGCATTATACAGATTTAATGCCATCCCTCTAAAGATACCCATGACATTCTTCAAAGAAGTGGATCAGACACTTTTGAAATTTATTTGGAACAATAAACACCCTCGAATAGCTAAAGCAATCATTGGGAAAAAGAATATGGGAGGAATTACTTTTCCCAACTTTAAACTGTACTACAAAGCAACAGTTATCAAAACAGCATGGTATTGGAATAAGGATAGGTCCTCAGATCAGTGGAATAGGCTTGAATACTCAGAAAATGTTCCCCAGAGATACAACCATCTAATTTTTGATAAAGGAGCAGGAAATCCTAAATGGAGCAGGGAAAGCCTCTTCAACAAGTGGTGTTGGCACAATTGGATAGCCACTTGCAAAAAATTATACTTAGACCCCCAGCTAACATCATGTACAAAGGTAAAATCCAAATGGATTAAAGACCTCGATATCAGCCCCAAAACCATAAGATATATAGAACAGCACATAGGCAAAACACTCCAGGACATTACAGGCATCTTCAAGGAGGAAACTGCACTCTCCAAGCAAGTGAAAGCAGAGATTAACAGATGGGAATATATTAAGCTGAGAAGCTTCTGCACCTCAAAGGAAATAGTGCCCAGGATACAAGAGCCACCCACTGAGTGGGAGAAACTATTCACCCAATACCCATCAGATAAGGGGCTAATCTCCAAAATATACAAGGCACTGACAGAACTTTACAAGAAAAAAACATCTAACCCCATCAAAAAATGGGGAGAAGAAATGAACAGACACTTTGACAAAGAAGAAATACGCATGGCCAAAAGACACATGAAAAAATGTTCCACATCACTAATCATCAGGGAGATGCAAATCAAAACAACGATGAGATACCACCTCACACCCCAGAGAATGGCACACATCACAAAGAATGAGAATAAACAGTGTTGGCGGGGATGTGGAGAGAAAGGAACTCCTATCCACTGCTGGTGGGAATGCTGTCTAGTTCAACCTTTATGGAAAGCGATATGGAGATTCCTCCAAAAACTGGAAATCGAGCTCCCATACGATCCAGCTATACCACTCCTAGGAATATACCCTAGGAACACAAAAATACAATACAAAAACCCCTTCCTTACACCTATATTCATTGCAGCTCTATTTACCATAGCAAGACTCTGGAAACAACCAAGATGCCCTTCAATAGACGAATGGCTAAAGAAACTGTGGTACATATACACAATGGAATATTATGCAGCTGTCAGGAGAGATGAAGTCATGAAATTTTCCTATACATGGATGTACATGGAATCTATTTTGCTGAGTGAAATAAGTCAGAGAGAGAGAGAAAAACGCAGAATGGTCTCACTCATCTATGGGTTTTAAGAAAAAGGAAAGACACCCTTGTAATAATAATTTTCAGACACAAAAGAGAAAAGAGCTGGAAGTTCCAGCTCACCTCAGGAAGCTCACCACAAACAGTGATGAGTTTAGTTAGAGAAATAACTACATTTTGAACTGTCCTAATAAAGAGAATGTATGAGGGAAATGTAGAGCCTGTTTAGGGTACAGGCGGGGGTTGGGGGGGGAGGAGGGAGATTTGGGACTTGGTTGATGGGAATGTTTCACTGGTGATGGGTGGTGTTCCTTTTATGACTGAAACCCAAACACAATCATGTATGTAATCAAGGTGTTTAATAAAAAAAAATTAAAAAAAATAAAGAAATGAGATTGAAAAAAAAAAAAGAAATGAAAATCTATGACATCACAATAATTTTTTGGAAAAGGAACCTGTACAGGAAGTTTATTATTATCCTCGTTCATCTAGGGGACAAGTTTATTCTTTTGGAGAGCAATAAACTTCAATAATCAAGAGTGAATTTCATCATAGCTATGGCAATCATATAGTTGTATATGCCATACCAACAAGACCACCAGGCATATAATTGAAGTTTTGCAAATTATATTTACTACTTGTTGTCCTGTGATCTATGAAAGTAGAGGCCTGCCACTGGGGAGATGTGAATAAAAATATATTAGTAGATTTTGAGAAATGACAGAATGTATTATATAATGGACAACTTTTCATTAAATAGGAAGAAAAAATTTTATGATTTATATTTTGATATATCTTTTAAAAGTTCTGTGAATTTTGGGGGGACATATGCAGTGCTGAGGATCAAATGGTACAATGATCAACTATTTTACCCCTTGTACTAATTCCCACCCTGAAGCTGTAATTATTTTTTTATTTTATTGTGGTAAAAGTAAATTACAAATCTTTCACAGTAATATTTAAAGCATATTGTGACAATGAATGAGGGGCATTCCCGCCACCAGTGTTGTTTTCCCTCCATCCATGTTCCTGGCATGCATTCCACATCTCCCTTCTTTAATCCTCGTAATGCTAGTGCAACTGTACCCCACTGTACAGATTGTTGTAGATTGATTATTGATTTTATTGTCATTGACTTTGGATTTAGTGTTCAAGTCTGATCATTTTTTATTTATACCAAATGGACATATGACTGTCTGGTCTTGGTACTATTCATTTCCCCCTCAAATTATGAGGCTAAGAAAGATGATTTCAGTAATATGGTTCTGTTGGAGATATAAGAAAAGATATGGGAGAAGTAAAGAAAAAAGCAAAAACCAAAAAAAAAAAAACCCCAAAAATCAAAAACCAAAACAAAACAAGACAAAACAAGCAAAAAAAAAAAAAAGACAAACAAAAAGAAAAACTAGGAGGAGTCCGTCTAGGTGTTATAAATATCCATTTAGAAGAAAAGGAAAAAAAGGTAACAAATAAAAACAAAGACAAAAACAAGCAAAAACAAAAACAATAAGGCAGTAACAACAAAAGTACAAAAAAGAATAAAAAGAATAAACAAAACCCATCAACTATGAACAAATAAAACCAGACCAGCACCAGCAATTACTTAAAAAAGGGTTTCTTCTTCTTCTTCTTCTTCTTCTTCTTCTTCTTCTTCTTCTTCTTCTTCTTCTTCTTCTTCTTCTTCTTCTTCTTCTTCTTCTTCTTCTTCTTCTTCCTTCTTCTTCTTCTCTCACTCACTCTTTCTTTGCCTTTTGTCCTGAGTGGCTCTAGAAGACAGTTTTTTGGGGGGCCCTTTCTGGCCCCGTGAGGAAAGCTTCAGGAGATAATAAAAGAGAAACGCCACATATCGTGTCTTGCTGGGTTTGCAAAAGTATTTGCAGCCACGAGGGAAGTGTCCTCGGGCTGGAGTCCTTCTGGGGCTGATTTGGTAGCATGCAACAGTCCAGGATTAGGAGGGTGAGAGAAAGGGCCATAAAGCATGTGTCAGGAGGAGTGTTGGTTGTAATTTCTTGCCAAGGCATGAGATATGGGACTGGGAAGGTGTCCTTTTGGTTTGGGAACTTGGTGGTGGTTTGTTGGAGCAGGAGGTTGGTCCTGGTACCTAATGAAGTAATAACTGAGGGTAAAGGGGGTTAAATAAGGAAGGATAATGTATCAGAATTGGAGGATGAGAGGCTAGAAAAATTTCTGAAGGCAGGGATGAGGAATAATATATAAGAGAAGCTATATACATTTTATGGCTTGTTTACATTTTAGGTTTGACATTCAGAGAGGAATCCACTGTCTACAAACTCATGTCCAGATAAAGACAGACATTAGTGTTCTATTCTTAGGTTGTTGTTGGAGGCCTAACCCCCATAGGCTGGGCCTGAGCTCTTAATAGATAATTTAGAAAAGATAAATAATTGGTTGAGATGAAGTTTTGGAGAGAAAGAAGGGAAAAACAAAAAATAAGAGAGAAGAGAAAAGAAAATAAATAAATATGGTAAAAAAATAAGTTAAAGAGGATTGGGCTAGTGTGTTGGTATTTGAGGTTTTTCCACTTTAAAAGTTCATCATCACTGATAGAGGTGATAAAGGTTTCAGAATTATATAGTGGCTGAAGCTTTTTAGGATAAGCACAGTTTTCGCATCTAGAGTATTAAACAATGTGTTGGTGAAGGACTATAGGCTATGGTTACCCTATGTAGTATTATTTGCTGCATCTTAAGTATAGAGGTACCTTTCCTAAGAAGCAACTGACAGTGAGAGCTTTTTTCTTTTAGATTGAATTGATGAAGATTAAAGGAGAGAGGGAAAACAGAAGTAGAGGGAAGAAAAGAGAAAGAGAGAAAAATGATGAAGCTATAATTATTACAGAAATAACAGCCCTTCATATTATTTTAAAAAGAATGGTTTGTTTTTAGTTTGCACAATGATCTATATGTTTTTTCTTTATCTGTGATTAGATATTAAAAGTAGTCTATAAAAAATTCTTACCCCTTCAAAATTACAAGGTGACTTGATGCTCTACAAGATTATTATTATTATTATTATTATTATTGTTTTTTTATTGTGAATACAACACTTTGAGGTACTGGACAAGCAGTGAGACTTGACAGTGTTCATGACTGAACCCAGGACAGTACACATGCAGAACATATTCTTTAGCACAATAGCTGCACCCAGAATCCTGAGATTGTTTCTGTTAAGAAAAGAACATGTTAGCTCAGCTCTGAGTTATAAGGCCAGAGATTAGAATGTAGATTGTTTTCCTTTTTCTAAAAGTGTTTATTTTATTATTATAAAATTATTTGACAAAACAAAGCAAAACCAGAAAAAAATCAAATGATTTGAAAAGTACCATCTTTGGTATTTGCACCAGGTCAGCTCTATAGACTCACTCTTTTCTTGGAAGAGATATAAACCAAGCTATGAAGAATCATGGGTACACCAACCATAAAACTAACAGTTGTCAATCTCAGAGGAGAGGGTTGGTCAAGCCCCTGTTTTGCCAAAGCCACTCTTGCTGCTTTCATCACCCATATTTTCCACTTTGCCTATAGACCTACTTCACCAATCCTCTATGATTTTCTCTAGAGACACAAATTTGATCAAAATCCAGGTATGCCAGTACTTGGGCTGTTATCACTAGGACTTTATTGGAGTGAGTATGGGTACCCTTCCCCACATTCTCCTACTTCTGAAAAACTTAACAATTGAAAACATGCCCCACAAAAAGCCGCAGTATCAGTACAGTGCTTTAAATTCCTGGACTACACACTGCATTTACAGCCACACAGTGACTTTATATGTTTAATGATATCATCCCCATAGATTCACACCAATTTAGATGCCATTATGCAGCTGAGGTCACTTAATGTTCAGAAACTAATGAAATGACAGACTGATCATCTAGCAACAAAACCTTCTGCCAACGTCTTAATAACCTCACTAGAGATACAATAATTTTCACATTTGCTTGTCTCTATACTTTTTATTTATTTATTTATTTATTTATTATTTATTTATTTTTGGTTTTGGGGTCACACTCAGAAGCACTAAGGGGTTACTCCTGGCTGTACACTCAGAAATCGCTCTTGGCAGGCTCGGGGAACCATATGGGATGCCAGGATTCGAACCACTGTCCTTCTGCATGCAAGGCAAATGCCTTATCTCCATGCTATCTCTCCGGCTCCACTTCTTATTCTTTTTAAAAATTTTTCTTCTTTTCTTTTTTTATACATTTTTTTATTTTATTTTTTTTCTATTTTTTTTATTTTTAATTATGAGAACAAAGGTACAAAGAAAGAGGACAAGGTAAAGTTACAGTGGAAGGACAATCACCCATAACATAATTCTCAGAAGTCCCCTTGCTGATATCTTAACTTTGAAAGAACATCAAGATAAATAAGACAGAATCCATGTACAATTACTTTGTCCCTCAAGTCCCCAGATTGTAACACATTATAATATTTCTTAACAGTACACAAAGCAATCTAAAGCCATAAAACTTACGTAACTCCTTAAACATTACAGGCTTAGTATTTTCTTACATTTTCATATACATGCATATTAGCTTATGTTAACCTCAAATTTTAAGTGAGTTCTTTTTAAAGATTAGAGTCAAAGGAGCACAGTAAAAATGGTGTTAGAGTGGCAATTGTTGTTTGCATAGGCCCACCAAAATATGAGGGACATGGAAAGAAATAACCTTGGCCTAAGTACAAAGAGACCCGACCCCTGAAGTTTCCTGGCATAAGACCAAGTCTAGGCTTCAGGCAAGCTAGATCGTCCAATCCAATACATTGTCTGTAGTGCCAACACACTTTTATTTTTCACACAGTCTCTGTTGTTGGTATCATGTTTCTGTATTAAAGATCCTGGAATCTGCATATCTTACATTGAAGTCAGGATGTGGAGCATCCTCTCCTTTCACCTCACAATCAAAGGGCAATGCAGGGAGCCCTGTCCTGTAAGCAGGTCGTTGTCGTTGTTAAGTCTTCTCAGTGTTAAGGGAAGTCTCTTTTGAGCAGGTCAAAGTCTGAGCAGTGTAGGTCTTCCGTGGTAGAGGATTGGTTCCAGGTGATGTTATAGACCAGCCTGGATGTTTCGTGGATGGCTTCCCTGGTTCAGGGGAGAATGGATTATGCCCTTTCTTCTGAGGTCTGTGCCAGGTCATTATGTCAATGTTCAGGGTGTAAGGTCCCTCTGCACTACAAGATTTGTGTGTTCCAATCTCTATTAAATAGGATCTTATTTGTATGTATAGTATTTTCCCATTTTAATGTGCCTATGCAAATAAGAAGCAATGCCACGTGGTGTTATTGGCGCATATGGGGGCCATAAGAACAATTCCAATGATTCCCATGACATGGTTCAATCATAAGCATTAAACTGGGGGACTCTTCCACCAAAATTCCTTGTTAAACAGCTCAAAAAGAAGATAAAAAGTGGTTAGAATCATCACTGCATAAGACAAAATTTAGTAAGAATTATAGCTGTCCCAAAAAAACCCACAAAATATTCTAAAGAAATACGTGTCCATTTTATGTATCTTGAAACAATTTGGGGTTGTCACACACAATGCACATCTTTGGACTGTGATTAGGATTGTACACTACTGAAGTTAAAAAGAGTAATGTAGGTTAGTGATGTTTGAGAGGGGGTTAAAGAGTTAAGGAGTAAAAAAGAGCTTTGTATGGGTGTGGAAAAGGGCAGAATACAAAATAAACATTCTGTATTGCAAAACATAACAAAAGAATAAGGAATATTCTGAATACATGAAGTACATGAAGTACGCGCGGGGGCTCATGCCCCTGCGCAATTCTGTAGTTTTTGGATGCCTAGGGAGGAATTTCTCCCCCTCCTCCCCCCAGGGCCCGATTAACCAGGCATGGCCTTGAAGACCCACCAGGTTTGGGGGGACCTTGGTCCCCTGGACTAGGTGGTCAGCCCAGGGGGCCTGTGGCTAGCTGTCCTGCCCAGAGCCCCCAACATACCAGGCAAAGACACCCAGAAATCCTGGCATGCGGAGTGCTCTGAGCCCAGCCGAGCCTCTGTAGTTTTTGGATGCCTAGGGAGGAATTTCTCCCCCCCTCCCCCCAGGGCCCAATTAACCAGGCGTGGCCTTGAAGACCCACCAGGTTTGGGGGGACCTTGGTCCCCTGGACTCGGTGGTCAGCCCAGGGGGCTTGTGGCTAGCTGTCCTGCCCAGAGCCCCCAACATACCAGGCAAAGACCCAGAAATCCTGGCTGCGGAGTGTTCTGAGCCCAGCTGTGCCCCTGTAGTTTTTGGATGCCTAGGGAGGAATTTCTCCCCCCCTCCCCCCAGGGCCCGATTAACCAGGCGTGGCCTTGAAGACCCACCAGGTTTGGGGGGACCTTGGTCCCCTGGACTAGGTGGTCAGCCCAGGGGGCTTGTGGCTAGCTGTCCTGCCCAGAGCCCCCAACATACCAGGCAAAGACCCAGAAATCCTGGCTGCGGAGTGTTCTGAGCCCAGCTGTGCCCCTGTAGTTTTTGGATGCCTAGGGAGGAATTTCTCTCCCCCTCCCCCCAGGGCCCAATTAACCAGGCGTGGCCTTGAAGACCCACCAGGTTTGGGGGGACCTTGGTCCCCTGGACTCGGTGGTCAGCCCAGGGGGCCTGTGGCTAGCTGTCCTGCCCAGAGCCCCCAACATACCAGGCAAAGACACCCAGAAATCCTGGCATGCGGAGTGCTCTGAGCCCAGCGGAGCCTCTGTAGTTTTTGGATGCCTAGGGAGGAATTTTTCCCCCTCTCCCCCCCGGGCCCGATTAACCAGGCATGGCCTTGAAGACCCACCAGGTTTGGGGGGACCTTGGTCCCCTGGACTAGGTGGTTAGCCCAGGGGGCTTGTGGCTAGCTGTCCTGCCCAGAGCCCCCAACATACCAGGCAAAGACCCAGAAATCCTGGCTGCGGAGTGTTCTGAGCCCAGCTGTCTTTTATACATTTTTATAAAATAATTTTGCTCTCAATATATATGGAAACAAATATATTATGGTCGTCTATGTCAACTAAGTCATGCATGTTTTTTAAATAAAGTTTTAAAAATATATATATAAAAGAAAGATACCATTTCATCCCCTGATGAAATAATGGATAGAAGCATTCTGAATGCAAAGTAATTAGATGAAATATTAATGAGGTACTTTCTTAACATCACTAAAAAAGGCCAGAAAAATATTATATGCACCCTGATGTGACTCACAGCATCACTTCTGAAATACTCTTAGCAAAATGTTAGAATGTGAATCTAGTCAAGTTTTTACAAATTTAAAGGAAATCTAAATAACAGAACACTGTCTTTAATCACATCTTGGTAGCACTGTCAGCCAAACTGACAACAAAATTATCCCCAGAAGAGGAGGATGCTATGTTTTAAAAGAGATTCACCAAACATAGTGTAAGTTTTAAAAATTCTTTTTAAACAAAGCCTGAAAAGAATCAATTTTGAGTTGAGAAAACTGAGTATTGATTGGGTTTTTGTTGGTATTGAAGAATAATAAATTCTCATATTTATAAAATAGAACTATTATTTTTGAGTGTTCTTATTAGTTATAGATATATTGTAAATTTATGGTTGGCATAGTATAATATGTAGATATCTTCTTCAAGAAAGAATATGGCTATATGGTTGGTGGAAGATAGATAAAGGAAATAAAAACATCAGAATTCCACTAATTCTTTGTGGCAGGGCAGAGGGGATGGGACAGCTCCTGGTGATACTTTGCCAATTGACTAGGGAAGTTTAATACTAGGGCTTTGTGATGTGGTGCTGTTTGAGTTCAGTGATGTTGGGGGTGATAAGAGTCAACCCAGTAGCAAGGATTAATTTGAGGTCTTATGCTTGCATGGGATGCACTTCAATCCCTTTGAAACAATTTCTTGGCCCCTGAAGTTGATATTTTTCTATCTGGTGGGAATAAGTCTTTTGAGGGTAATCATTATTCTGTTTGGGGGTTATTTTAGAAGTTCAAGAAGAAATAGCTTAAAAATAGGTATCACTAGGGCGGGACTCCAGAACATAAAAACCAGCAAGCTTTTGCAGAAGCCGGGTCCCCTGTTTGGAACATCAGGCGGGGAAAATCCACGAAACTACGCCTGCCCAGTGGGGCCCAACTGTGAAAAATTGTGAGTGCTACCTGTTTATGTCTGTCTACTGTCCTCTTGCATGAAACTCTTGGGAGTGGGGCGAAAAGAGGCTCCAGAAAACTCGCTATCCCAGAGGCCATGTTCAGGGTGGGACTCCAGAACATAAAAACCCGCAAGCTTTTGCAGAAGCCGATTCCCCTGTTTAGAACATCAGGTGGGGAAAATCCACGAAACTACGCCTGCTCAGTGGGGCCCAACTGTGAAAAACTGTGTGTTACCTGTGTATGTCTGTCTACTGTCCTCTTGCATGAAACGCTTGGGAGTGGGCCGAAAAGAGGCTCCAGCAGAGCATGGCCATGTTGCTTTGCGACATGGCCATGCGCTCTTTCCAAGAAAAGAACACCATTGCAAAAAAAAGAAAAAATCACACTAAGAACTGAGCTATATCACAGAAGCAAGCATTTCACTCCGGACTGTCTTCTCTGTTGCATGCTCGGGCCTAAGATTTGAACCAGAGTGAGGCTTCATCCACGGAGGACTCCGCTACCTTAGAGGCAAGTCAGCCCATCCAGAAAGGGCGGAGCCAGAGGAGTGTGCGGCCTGCATCATATAGCCAATGAATACCACCACAGCATGTAAAAAAACCCACATTACAAGTGTGACAATGGGGAAACAATGCAGGCCAGCATCAGACATAGAGAATGAAGATGACAATTCTGATGACCAGATAATGACCAACCAACTAATCAACCTCTCAGATAAGGACTTTAGACTAGCAATATGGAAGATGCTCAACAAACTCAAAGAAACCATGGATCGATTTGAACAGAACACTAATAAGAATCAAGAAAATATGAAGACAGAAATCACAAAACTCCAAACTGAAATAACATGTCAAATAACAGGCCTGAAAAAGTCAGTAAATAAAGTTAATAACAAAATGAATAAGCTCTGGGACAGGGTATCAGAAGCTGAGAATAGACTTGGTGCGGTGGAAGATGAGATATATAAAAATTCCATACAGCAGGACAGATTGGAAAAAAAACTTATAGCAAATGAACAGACAATGGAAAAATTAGTCAAAGAATGGGAACAGATGAAAATAGAAGTCTATGATAAGATCAACAGAAACAACTTAAGAATCATTGGAGTCCCAGAGACCCAGGAAGAAAATTTCCAGGAAGAATCAACGGTCAAGAACATCATTAAAGAGAAACTTCCAGAGCTAAAGAATATATGTGATCAAATCCTGATGCTCGAAGAGTACCAACCAAAAGAGACCCCAGAAAAACCACCCCAAGACACATCCTAGTAACAATGACAAATCCCACAGATAGAGACAGAATTGTGAAAAGAGCAAGATCAAAAGGGGAAATTACTTTCAAGCAAGCATCCTTGAGATTTACAGCAGACCTGTCACCAGAAACACTCAATGCCAGAAAGCAGTGGTGGGATATTGTGGCAAGACTGAATGAAATGAATGCTTCATCCAGAATACTATACCCAGAAAAACTCACTTTCCGGTTTGACGGAAGAATACATGGTTTCACAGACAAAAAACAGCTCAGAAATTTTACAGACTCAAAACCAGTCTTAAGAGAAAAACTGAAAGACCTAATTTAAGACAAGACTAACCAAAAGACACACCAAATTTCGATATAAAGATGACATTAAATCATCAATTATTTCTCTCAATGTCAATGGACTAAATGCACCAGTCAAGAGACACAGAGTGGCTAAATGGATCAAAAAACTCAATCCAACCTTCTGCTGCCTACAAGAAACGCACCTGAATAGTCAGAACAAACATACACTCAAAATAAAAGGCTGGAAAAAAATTATCCAAGCAAACAACACCCATAAAAAAGCTGGAGTGGCCATACTAATATCAGATAATGCAAACTTTATATTCAGGAAGGTTGTAAGGGACAAAGATGGACATTTTATATTAATCAAAGGGTATGTAGAGCAGGAAGAAATAACTCTCCTAAACATATATGCACAAAATGAGGGACCAGCAAAATATTTAATACAACTGTTGACAAATCTGAAAAATAATATCAATAACAACACAATAATTGTGGGGAACCTCAACACGGCTTTGTCAACACTGGATAGGTCAACCAGACTGAATCCCAACAAGAATATACTAGACCTGAGGAGAGAAATGGAAGAAAGAGCCCTAGTGGATATCCATACAGGACACTCAATCCCCAGAAACCTGATACACATTCTACTCCAATGTACATGGGACATTCTCCAGGATAGACTACATGCTGGCACATAAAACATACCTCCATAATATCAAGAGGATAGAAATTTTGCAGACTACCTTCGCTGACCACAAGGCTCTGAAATTATTTGTGAATTCCAAAGGGACTCAGAAGAAAAACTTTAACACCTGAAAGTTAAACAGCCTCATACTCAATAACCAGTGGGTCGGAGATAAAATCAAGGAGGAAATCAAAAGGTTCCTGGAAACAAATGACAATAAAGACACAAACTATCAGAACTTATGGGACACAGCAAAAGCAGTACTGAGAGGAAAATTTATAGCTTTGCAAGCACACATCAGGAAGGAAGAAGGAGCTTACCTGAGTAGCTTAATGACACAGCTAATAGAACTAGAAAGTACTCAACAAAAGGACCCAAAAATAGGAAGACAGAAGGAAATAACAAAGCTGAGAGCAGAAATCAACGAAGTGGAAACCCAAAAAACAATCCGAAAGATCAACGAAAGCAGAAGATGGTTCTTCGAAAAAATAAACAAGATTGATAGACCACTGGCAAATCTAACAAAGAAAGAGAGAGAGTAACTTGATAACTCGTATTAGGAATGAAAAAGGAGAGATCACTACTGATATGACAGAGATTCAAAGGGTAGTCAGAAACTACTTTGAGAAACTCTACGCCACTAAAAATGAGAACCTGGAAGAAATGGATAAATTCGTGGACTCTTATAATCTTCCACGGTTGAAGGAAGAGGATGTAGCATATCTAAACACCCCCATCACCATTGATGAAATTAAAACAGTAATCAAATGTCTGCCGAAAAACAAAAGCCCAGGCCCAGATGGATTCACTAATGAATTCTATCAAACTTTCCAAGAGGAACTACTACCAATCCTGGCAAGACTCTTTCATGAAATTGAACAAACAGAAACACTTCCAAGTAGCTTCTATGAAGCCAACATCACCTTGATACCTAAACCAGACAGAGATGCTACAAAAAAAAGAAAATTACAGACCAGTATCTCTGATGAATGCAGATGCAAAGATCCTCAACAAAATCCTGGCAAATAGGATTCAATACCTCATTAAGAAGATCATCCACTACGATCAAGTAGGTTTCATCCCAGGAATGCAAGGATGGTTTAACATCCGTAAATCTATCAACATAATACACAACATCAATAACAAAAAAAATAAAAACCACATGATCATATAAATAGATGCAGAGAAAGCATTTGATAAGGTCCAACACCCATTCTTGATCAAAACTCTCAGCAAGATGGAATGGAAGGAACCTTTCTCAATATAGTTAAGGCCATCTACCACAAGCCAGTGGCAAATATTATCCTCAATGGAGAAAAACTGAAAGCCTTTTCTCTAAATTCTGGCACAAAACAAGGCTGTCTTCTCTCTTCACTCCTATTCAACATAGCACTGGAAGTACTTGCTATAGCGATTAGGCAAGAAAAAGATATCAAGGGAATCTAGATAGGAAAGGAAGAAGTCAAGCTCTCCCTGTTTGCAGATGACATGATACTCTACTTAGAAAACCCTAAAGACTCTACCAAAAAGCTTCTAGAAACAATAGACTCATATAGAAAGGTGGCAGGCTACAAAATTAACACACAAAAATCAATAGCCTTTCTATACACCAATAGTAATAAGGATGAAATGGACATTAAGTAAACAACCCCATTCACAATAGTGCCACACAAACTCAAATATCTTGGAATCAACTTGACTAAAAATGTGAAGGACCTAAACAAAGAAAACTATAAAACTCTGCTCCAAGAAATAAGAGAGGACACGCGGAAATGGAAATGCATACCCTGCTCATGGATTGGCAGGATTAACATAATCAAAATGGCAATACTCCCCAAGGCATTATACAGATTTTATGCTATCCCTCTAAAAATACCCATGACATTCTTCAAAGAAGTGAATCAGGCACTTTTGAAATTCATTTGGAACAATAAACACCCTAGAATAGCTAAAGCAATCATTGGGAAAAAGAATATGGGAGAAATTACTTTCCCCAACTTTAAACTGTACTACAAAGCAATAGTTATCAAAACAGCATGGTTTTGAAATAAGGACAGGCCCTCAGATCAGTGGAATAGGCTTGAATACTCAGAAAATGTTCCCCAGAAATACAATCACCTAATTTTTGATAAAGGAGCAGGAAATCCTAAATGGAGCAGGGAAAGCCTCTTCAACAAGTGGTGTTGGCACAATTGGATAGCCACTTGCAAAAAATTGAACTTAGACCCCCAGCTAACATCATGTACGAAGGTAAAATCCAAATAGATTAAAGACCTCACTATCAGACCCTAAACCATAATATATATAGAACAACACATAGGCAAAACACTCCAACACATTACAGGCATCTTCAAGGAGGAAACTGCACTCTCCAAGCAAATGAAAGCAGAGATTAACAGATGGGAATATATTAAGCTTACGAGCTTCTGCACCTCAAAGGAAATAGTGCCCAGGATACAAGAGCCACCCACTGAGTGAGAGAAACTATTCACCCAATACCCATCAGATAAGGGGCTAATCTCCAAAATATACAAGGCACTGACAGAACTTTACAAGAAAAAAACATATAATCCCATGAAAAAATAGGGAGAAGAAATGAACAGACACTTTGACAAAGAAGAAATACAAATGGCCAAAAGACACATGAAAAAGTGCTCCACATCACTAATCATCAGGGAGATGCAAATCAAAACTACGATGAGATATTACCTCACACCCCAGAGATTGGCACACATCACAAAGAATGAGAATATACAGTGTTGGCGGGGATGTGGAGAGAAAGGAACTCTTATCCACTGTTGGTGGGAATGCCGTCTAGTTCAACCTTTATGGAAAGCAATATGGAGATTCCTCCAAAAACTGGAAATCGAGCTCCCATACGATCCAGCTATACCACTCCTAGGAATATACCCTAGGAACACAAAAATACAATACAAAAACCCCTTCCTTACACCTATATTCATTGCAGCACTATTTACCATAGCAAGACTCTGGAAACAACCAAGATGCCCTTCAACAGACGAATGGCTAAAGAAACTGTGGTACATATTCACAATGGAATATTATGCAGCTGTCAGGAGAGATGAAGTCATGAAATTTTCCTATACATGGATGTACACGGAATCTATTATGCTGAGTGAAATAAGTCAGAGAGAGAGAGAGAAAAACGCAGAATGGTCTCACTCATCTATGGGTTTTAAGAAAAATGAAAGACATTCTTGCTATAATAATTTTCAGCCACAGAAGAGAAAAGAGCTGGAAGTTCCAGCTCACCTCAGGAAGCTCACCACAAAGAATGATGAGTTTATTCAGAGAAATAACTACATTTTGAACTTTCCTAATAATGGGAATGTATGAGGGAAATGGAGAGCCTGTTTAGAGTACAGGCGGGGGTCGGCTGGGGAGGAGGGAGACTTGGGACATGGGTGATGGGAATGTTGCACTGGTGATGGGTGGTGTTCTTTACATGAGTGAAAGCCAAACGCAATCATGTATGTAATCAAGGTGTTTAAGTAAAGAAAATAAAAAGGAAAAAATAGGTATTACTCCCTCTCCCATCCCTGCACATACAGACTCTATTTTATCATTCTCTTTTCCTCATTAGGTAACCATTAATTCTGGTAACTATTTAGGATCCAAGGGGGAATCCAAAGGCTCAAGAATAAATTATTTTATTTTCTAAAGAGTTGTTGCATAATTTCCAATGGCTACTTTTTCTTAGACTGCCTTTATGGCCTAGGGGAACTCTAAAATGTCAAATGTTTCCAATAGTTACCCATTTAAAAGCTTAATTTATTCCTAATTTAGGTCTTCAAGGCTATGTGGCTATGAGAAGAAAGGGTCAAATATTAAAAGAGTTTAATTTATATTTGCTATGGTTAATTTTATAAGCTGGTTGTTATGGTCATTATCTAAAGATTGAGTTATATGACCATAATAGGATTTTGGAAATTTCTATGGAATTCAACATAATATGGTATTTTTCACTCAGGAGTGATTGTCTCATAAATATAAAGCTTTTAGAATACCATGAAGTTGGCACAATAGTCACAGTCTAAAATGGACTAGAAAAAAAGCCAACCTTTATTACTGTAACCTCTTTTGTTCTCTAGTTTTAGCCCAAGATTTGTTCTCAGAGATAGAGGTGAATAATTTTGTCCTTCATTTATTCTTACTAACAGTGCATCATGACCTTTCTTTTTATATTCACCTGATTGGTATTTTGGTTTTTATTCCTTTATGATGTTATAATAATTTTAATAATTCTTAATATTTGTTTCCTTCATATACTTCTATGTATGTGCCTATTCTTACAGGGTACCTGGGAAGAGAAGCCTGTATGGTTATTTATTGCACACTGAGCTTTGTTTATTCATAGGAATTTTTTTTTGTACAATGGGCCATATATTTTGGTGGCTCCTCAGTTTCTGTGTTATGTTTTTATTTGTATGCTAATTAAATGTTTAATGACTGTCAGTTATTATTTGAAAGTGACCTCTGGCTTCACTTTAGATTGGCTTTATTTAAAAAATGACACTGATGACAGGAAATAGAAACTGACTTATTGCATGTAAATTCAAGATCAACAGCACACTCGGAAAACTAGAATCAAGTACTTTCTTTCATTTTTGAAGTCTACTTCTATCATCCATCCTTCCATTCTCTCCAAATCTGAGACAAGGACTGTAATTAAGGAGATTCAAATATGCAAGCAATCAAATTTTCTTTCCTAAATACTCAGTCAACTTGGAATATGAACAAAAATGAAAAGAACAAAAGCTATATGGAGCTTTTCAAGACTCAGAATGAATGATTGTATGGCAGGAAGGAAGTAATAGAAAAGATATCACTAGTAGGGGAGAGATTTAGACTTAGTAGTACAAAAGGGAAAAGACATGATAGGCAAGGAGAAGGCTACATAAAGAAAGTTGAGATCAGAAGCTGGTACATTCAGGAAACTTAAGCCATTTTAGTAAAGTGGAGAAAAGAATGTATATTTGTATATATATGTCTATATATATTGTGTATGTGAACATATACACAAGTGTGTTGTAAAAGGCAAAATAAGGATGGTGATGATAGAGAAATGGTGTTAGGATGAAAGAAAATGGGAAAATACGAGGGTTATTGTCCTGTGTGTCTAGTTAATTTATTACATTATTTTTAGGTGATAGACATGCACATATATGTACAAATTTTGCATGTCCTTATAGAGCTCTTTTTTCATCTTTGATGTCTTAAAAACTTTACCAGATATTTACGTCATTTAAAGTTATTAATGATGTACACTATGTTCATGATTTGAAAAGAGAATTTTATTCACTTATATTTTTATTTAAAAATTAAAGACTGAGCAGTGAGTGAGTAAGAAATGGCTGCATGTGGGGGTTTCCAGGCAGAGTGCTGATTGCTCTACCTGCAGAGTCTCCACCCGGCTGTGCTTCTTCTGAGGAAACTGAGGACCTGAAGGGAGCCCTGTCCTACTCTTCTCTGTCTTTCCTGAACTCTGGAAGCTCTCCTCAGAGCCCTGGGAAGCAAACCCCCCCAAAACTGAAGCTAACCAGCAACTCTCCTCAGAGTCTTTGGAAGCGACCCCAAAAATACAGCATTCTGAAGCTGCCAAGCAAGCGAGTGAAAACTACACCTGTCCAGTGGGGCCCGACTGTGAAAAAATGTGAGTGCTGCCTGTGTGTGTCTCTCTACTATCCTGCTGCGTGAACCTCCTGAGAGTGGACTGAAAAGAGGGTCCAGAAGGCACTTAGCTCCACTTCGCTACGCAGCCATGCGCTCTTTCTAAAAAAATAACACCATCACAAGAAGAAAAAAAACACACTAAGAACTGTGTTGGATCACAGAAGCAAGGACTTCTCTCCAGACTGTCTTCTCTGCTGCGTGCTCGGGCCTAAGATTTGATCCTGTGTGAGGCTTCATCCACGGAGGACTCCCCTACCTTGGAGGCAAGCAGGCCCATCCAGAAAGGGCGGAGCCAGAGAAGTGTGCTGCCTGCATCATATAACCAATGAATACCACCACAACACGTAGAAAAACCCACAATACAAGTGTGACAATGGGGAAACAACGCAGGCCAGCATCAGACATAGAGAATGAAGATGACAATTCTGATGACCAGTTAATGACCAACCAACTAATCAACCTCTCAGATAAGGACTTTAGAGTAGCAATATGGAAGATGCTCAAAGACCTCCAAAAAAACCATGGATAGAGTGGAACAGAACACTAATAATAATCAAGAAAATATGAAGACAGAAATCACAAAACTCCAAACTGAAATAACATGTCAACTAACAGGCCTGAAAAAATCAGTAAATGAAGTGAATGACAAAATGGATAAGCTCTGGGACAGGGTATCAGAAGCTGAGAATAGACTTGGTGCTGTGGAAGATGAGATACATAACAATTCCATACAACAGGAGAGATTGGAAAAAAAACTTAAAGCAAATGAACAGACAATGGAAAAATTAGTCAAAGAATGGGAACAGATGAAAATCAAAGTCTATGATAAGCTCAACAGAAACAACTTAAGAATCATTGGAGTCGCAGAGACCCAGGATGAAAATTTCCAGGAAGAATCAATGGTCAAGAACATCATTAAAGAGAAACTTCCAGAGCTAAAGAATATATGTGATCAAATCCTGATGCTCGAAGAGTACCAACCAAAAGAGACCCCAGAAAAACCACCCCAAGACACTTCCTAGTCACAATGACAAATCCCACAGATAGAGACAGAATTCTGAAAACAGCAAGATCAAAAGGGGAAATTACATTCAAGCAAGCTTCCCTGAGATTTACAGCAGACCTGTCACCAGAAACACTCAATGCCAGAAAGCAGTGGTGGGATATTGTGACAAGACTGAATGAAATGAATGCTTCACCTAGAATACTGTACCCAGCAAAACTCACTTTCCGGTTTGACGGAAGAATACATGGTTTCACAGACAAAAAACAGCTCAGAAACTTCACAGACACAAAACCAGTCTTAAGAGAAAAACTGAAAGACCTAATTTAAGACAAGACTTACCAAAAGACACACCAAATTTCGATATAAAGATGGCATTAAATCCCAGGACAATTCTCTCAACGTCAATGGACTAAATGCACCAGTTAAGAGACACAGAGTGGCTAAATGGATCAAAAAACTCAATCCAACCTTATGCTGCCTACAAGAAACGCACCTGAATAGTCAGAACAAATATAGACTCAAAATAAAAGGCTGGAGAAAAGTTATCCAAGCAAACAACACCCATAAAAAAGCTGGAGTGGCCATACTAATATCAGATAATGCAAACTTTATACTCAGGAAGGTTGTAAGGGACAAAGATGGACATTTTATATTAATCAAGGGGTATGTAGAGCAGGAAGAAATAACTCTCCTAAACATATATGCACCAAATGAGGGGCCAGCAAAATATTTAAAACAACTGTTGACAAATCTGAAAAACAATATCAATAACAACACAATAATTGTGGGGAACCTCAACACTGCTTTGACAACACTGGATAGGTCAACCAGACTGAAACCCAACAAGAATATACTAGACCTGAGGAAAAAAATGGAAGAAAGAGGCCTAGTGGATATATATAGGACACTCCATCCCCAGAAACCTGGATACACATTCTTCTCCAATGTACATGGGACATTCTCCAGGATAGACTACATGCTGGCACATAAAACATACCTCCATAAGATCAAGAGGATAGAAATTTTGCAGACTACCTTCGCTGACCATAAGGCTCTGAAATTATTTGTGAATTCCAAAGGGACTCAGTAGAAAAACATTAACACCTGGAAATTAAACAGCCTCATACTCAATAACCAGTGGGTCCGAGATGAAATCAAGAAGGAAATCAAAAGGTTCCTGGAAACAAATGACAATAAAGACACAAACTATCAGAACTTATGGGACACAGCAAAAGCAGTACTGAGAGGAAAATTTATAGCTTTGCAAGCACACATCAGGAAGGAAGAAGGAGCTTACCTGAGTAGCTTAATGACACAGCTAATAGAACTAGAAAGTACTCAACAAAAGGACCCAAAAATAGGAAGACAGAAGGAAATAACAAAGCTGAGAGCAGAAATCAACGAAGTGGAAACCCAAAAAACAATCCGAAAGATCAACGAAAGCAGAAGATGGTTCTTCGAAAAAATAAACAAGATTGATAGACCACTGGCAAACCTAACAAAGAAAGAGAGAGAGAAACTTGATAACTCGTATTAGGAATGAAAAAGGAGAGATCACTACTGATATGACAGAGATTCAAAGGGTAATCAGAAACTACTTTGAAAAACTCTATGCCACTAAAAATGAGAACCTGGAAGAAATGGATAAATTCGTGGACTCTTATAATCTTCCACGGTTGAAAGAAGAGGATGTAGCATATCTAAACACCCCCATCACCATTGATGAAATAAAAATGGTAATCAAAAGTCTGCCCAAAAACAAAAGCCCAGGCCCAGATGGATTCACTAATGAATTCTATCAAACTTTCCAAGAGGAACTACTACCAATCCTGGCAAGACTCTTTCATGAAATTGAACAAGTGGAAACACTCCCAAATAGCTTTTATGAAGCCAACATCACCTTGATACCTAAACCAGACAGAGATGCTACAAAAAAAGAAAATTACAGACCAATATCGCTGATGAATGCAGATGCAAAGATCCTCAACAAAATCCTGGCAAATAGGATTCAATACCTCATTAAGAAGATCATCCACTACGATCAAGTAGGTTTCATCCCAGGAATGCAAGGATGGTTTAACATCCATAAGTCTATCAACATAATACACAACATCAACAACAAGAAAAATAAAAACCACATGATCATATAAATAGATGCAGAGAAAGCATTTGATAAGGTCCAACACCCATTCTTGATCAAAACTCTCAGCAAGATGGGAATGGAGGGAACCTTTCTCAATCTAGTGAAGGCCATCTACCACAAGCCAGTGGCAAATATCCTCAATGGAGAAAAACTGAAAGCCTTTTCTCTAAATTCTGGCACAAGACAAGGCTGTCCTCTCTTACCACTCCTATTCAACATAGCAGTGGAAGTACTTGCTATAGCGATTAGGCAAGAAAAAGATATCAAGGGAATCCAGATAGGAAAGGAAGAAGTCAAGCTCTCACTGTTTGTAGATGACATGATGCTCTACTTAGAAAACCCTAAAGACTCTACCAAAAAGCTTCTAGAAACAATAGACTCATATAACAAGGTGGCAGGCTACAAAATCAACGCACAAAAATCAATGGCCTTTCTATACACCAATAGTAATAAGGAAGAAATGGACATTATGAAAACAACCCCATTCACAATAGTGCCACACAAACTCAAATATCTTGGAATCAACTTGACTAAAAATGTGAAGGACCTAAACAAAGAAAACTATAAAACTCTGCTCCAAGAAATAAGAGAGGACACGTGGAAATGGAAACACATACCCTGCTCATGGATTGGCAGGATTAACATCATCAAAATCGCAATACTCCCCAAGGCATTATACAGATTCAACGCTATCCCTCTAAAGATACCCATGACATTCTTCAAAGAAGTGGATCAGGCACTTTTGAAATTTGTTTGGAACAATACACACCCTAGAATAGCTAAAGCAGTCATTGGGAAAAAGAATATGGGAGGAATTACTTTCCCCAACTTTAAACTGCACTACAAAGCAACAGTTATCAAAACAGCATGGTATTGGAATAAGGACAGGTCATCAGATCAGTGGAATAGGCTTGAATACTCAGAAAATGTTCCCCAGACATACAATCACCTAATTTTTGATAAAGGAGCAGGAAATCCTCTATGGAGCAAAGAAAGCCTCTTCAACAAGTGGTGTTGGCACAACTGGCTAGCCACTTGCAAAAAATTAAACTTAGACCCCCAGCTAACATCATGTACGAAGGTAAAATCCAAATGGATTAAAGACCTCGATATCAGACCCCAAACCATAAGATATATAGAACAACACATAGGCAAAACTCTCCAGGACATTGAGACTACAGGCATCTTCAAGGAGGAAACTGCACTCTCCAAGCAAGTGAAAGCAGAGATTAACAGATGGGAATATATTAAGTTGAGAAGCATCTGCACCTCAAAGAAAATACCACCCAGGTCACAAGAGCCACCCACTGAGTGGGAGAAACTATTCACCCAATACCCATCAGATAAGGGGCTAATCTCCAAAATATACAAGGCACTGACAGAACTTTACAAGAAAAAAACATCTAACCCCATCAAAAAATGGGGAGAAGAAATGAACAGACACTTTGACAAAGAAGAAATACAAATGGCCAAAAGACACATGAAGAAATGCTCCACATCACTAATCATCAGGGAGATGCAAATCAAAACAACAATGAGATACCACCTCACACCCCAGAGATTGGCACACATCACAAAGAATGAGAACAAACAGTGCTGGTGGGGATGTGGAGAGAAAGGAACCCTTATCCACTGCTGGTGGGAATGCCGTCTAGTTCAACCTTTATGGAAAGCAATATGGAGATTCCTCCAAAAACTGGAAATCGAGCTCCCATACGATCCAGCTATACCACTCTTAGGAATATACCATAGGAACACAAAAATACAATACAAAAACCCCTTCCTTACACCTATATTCATTGCAGCACTATTTACCATAGCAAGACTCTGGAAACAACCAAGATGCCCTGCAACAGATGAATGGCTAAAGAAACTGTGGTACATATACACAATGGAATATTATGCAGCTGTCTGGAGAGATAAAGTCATGAAATTTTCCTGTACATGGATGTACACGGAATCTATTATGCTGAGTGAAATAAGTCAGAGAGAGAGAGAAAAACGCAGAATGGTCTCACTCATCTATGGGTTTTAAGAAAAATGAAAGACATTCTTGCAGAGCCTGTTTAGAGTACAGGCAGCGGTCGGGTGGGGAGGAGGGAGATTTGGGACATGGGTTATGGGAATGTTGCACTGGTGATGGGTGGTGTTCCTTTTATGACTGAAACCCAAAGACAATCATGTATGTAATCAAGGTGTTTAAATAAAAAAGATAAAGACTGAGACCAGAGTAATAGGGCAGTGGTAGGGCATTTGTCTTGCATGCAGCTGACCCATGATGGACTTGGGTTAAATTCCAAGCATCCTATATGGTCCCCTGAATCAGGAGCTATTTCTGAGCGTATATCCAGGAGTAACTCTCAGCATCACCAGGTGTGGACCAAAACCCAAAAACTATTATTCTAAACCTTTCAAGAGGAACTTTTACCAATACTCTTCAGGCTCTTTCATGAAACTGAAAAATCTGGAATACCTCAAATAGTTTTTACCAAGCTAACATCACCTTGATACCTAAACCAAATAGAGAAGCTTCAAAAAATAAAATTACAGACCAATATCCCTGATGAACACAAATACAAATATCCTCAACAGAATTCTGGCAAATAGGATTCAATGCTTCATCATGACCAAGTAGGATTCATACCAGGAATGCAAGGATGGTTAACACATGTAAATTAAACAACATAATACACCATATCAACAAAAAGAAAAAGAAAAACTATGTGATCATATTAATAGATGCAGAGAAAGCATTTGGTAAAGTCCAACACTCATTCTTGATAAAAAAAAATACTCTCATCAACATGGGAATGGAAAAAACTTTGCCTTTCATTCAGAAGGTCATCGTTTCAAATCCCGGTGTCCCATATGGTCCCCCGTGCTTGCCAGGAGCGATTTCTGAGCATGGAGCCAGGAGTAACCTCTGAGCACTGCAGGGTGAGACACAAAAATAAAAAAAAAAGAATATAGCAAAGTAACAGGTTACAAAATTAACACACAAAAATCAATGGCCTTCTTATACACCAATAATGATAGAGAAGAAATGGAGATTAAAAAAATCAATCCTTTGGGACTGGAGAGATAGCATGAAGGTAAGGTGTTTGTTTTGCATGCACAATGACAGTGGTTCAAATCCTGGCATCTCATATGGTCTCTCGAGCCTTCCAGGAGTGATTTCTGAGTGTAGAGCCAGGAGTAATCCCTGAGCACTTCTGCGTGTGACTCAAAAACCCAAGAAAAAAATCAATCCCATTCACATTAGTGCCCCAGAAACTCAAATATCTTGGAGTCAACTTAACTAAAGATGTGAAGAACATACAGAGAAAACTACAAAACCCTGCTTCAAGAAATAAAAGAGGACACATGGAAATGGCGACACAAACCCTGCTCATGAATTGGCAGGATTAACATAATTAAAATGGCAATACTCCCCAAGGAATTGTACAGATTTAATGCAATCCCTCTAAAGATACCTGTCCTTCATCCTTCAAAGAATTGGGTCAAACACTTCTGAAATTCATATAGAACATTAAACACCTGTGGATAAATAGATCAACCTTTGGGAAAAGGAATAGGGGAGGCATCACTTTCTCCAACTTTAAATTGTATTACAAAGCTATAGTCACTAAAACAGCATGGTATTAAAATAAAGACAGACCCTCAGATCAGTGGAATAGACTTGAATATTCAGAGAATGTTTCCTAAACACACAATCATTTAATTTTTGATAAATTTTGCAGTAAATGCAAAATAGAGCAAGAAAAGCTTCTTCAACATGTGGTGTTGGACAACTGGTTAGCCACTTGCAAAAAACCGAACTCAGATTTCCATCTAACACCCTGCACAAAGGTCAAATGCAAATGGATTAAAGACCTTGATATCAGACCTTAGACAATAGATGTATAGAAAAACACATTGGTAAAACACTCCATGACATTGAGATTAACATCATCTTCAAGGCAGAAGCAGCACTCTCTAAACAAGTTGAAGCAGAAATAAACAGATGGGACAATTTTAAGCTGAGAAGCTTTTCACCTCAAAGAAAATAATGTCTAGGATACATAAGCCACCCACAGAATGGGAGAAGCTATTCACCCAACACCCATCAGATAAGGGGCTAATATCAAAGATACCAACAGAACTCAACAAGAATAAAACAACTAACCTCATATAAAAATTGGGAGAAGAAACGGACAATTTCTCAAAGAAAAAATACAAATGGCCAAAAGGCACATGAAAAAATGCTCCACATCACTAATCATCAGGGAGATGCAAATCAAAACAACAATAAGGTGCCATCTCACACTACAGAGACTGGCACACATCATAAAAAACAAGAACAATCAGTGCTGGCAGGATGTGGAGAGAAAGGAACTCTCATTCACTGCTGGTGGGAATGCCAACTAATCCAGCCCTTATGGAAAACAATATGGATTTCCTCAAAAAAACTGGAAATTTAGCCCCCATTTGATCCAGCTATACCACTCCTAAAAATATATTCTATGAACACAAAAATCCCTTTCTCACACCTAAAAGCCAACCACAATTATGTTTGTATTAACGGTATTTAAACAAAAAATTATTTAAATAATAAAAGAAAAAGTGCTCCACATCACTAATCACCAGGGAGATGCAAATCGAAACAGCTATGAGGTACCATCTCATGTCACAGAGACTGGCACATATCACAAAGAACAAGAACAATCAGAGCTGGCAGGGATGTGGGGAGAAAGGAAATCCCATTCACAGCTGGTGGTAATGCTGTCTATTTCAGCCCTTATTGAAAACAATATGTAGATTCCTCAAAAAACTGAAAATTGAGCTCCCATATGATCCAGCTATTCCAGTTCTAGGTATATACCCTAGGAACTAAAAATGCCTTCCTTAAACCTATATGCATTGCAGCACTATTTACAATAGCCAGAATCTGGGAACAACCAAGATGCCCTTCAACAGATGAATTGCTAAAGAAACCGTGGTACATATACACAATGGAGTATTGTGCAGCTGTCAGGAGAGATGAAGTCATAAAATTTTCCTATACATGGATGTACATGGAATCTATTATGCTGAGTGAAATAAGTCAGAATGAGAGAGTCACAGAATAGTTTTAAGAAAAATAAAATACATTGAAATGATTCCCAAAGATGATGGCCTGCAGGACCGGCTCAAGTTATGAAGCTCACCACAAAGAATGGTGTGTGCAGTTAGAGAAATAACTACACTGAGAACTATCATAGCATTGTCAGTGATTGATGGATATAGAAAGCCTGTCTTGGATACAGGCGGGGGGTGGGGAAGGGAGGAAATGGGGGCATTGGTGATGGAAAGGTTGTACTGGTGAAGAGTGGTGTTCTTTTTATGACTGAAACCCAACTACAATCATGTTTGGAATCACGGTTTTAAATAAAGATATTATTAACGAAAAGACATTATTGTAATAATACACAGAGACAATAGAGATGAGGGCTGGAAAGACTGGTCCATTATATGAAGCTTACCCCAAAGAGTGCTGAGTTAGAGAAAAATTACACTAACATCTATTATGACAATGGTAGTGAGTGAGAGAAATAGAATGCCAATAGGATGGAATACAGGCAGTGGGGGTGAGGAGAGAGATAAGGGGCATTGGTGGTGTGAAGGTTGCACTGGTAAAGGGGGTATTCTTTTTTTTTTATAGCTGAAACCCAACTACAAACATGTTTGTAATCATGGGCTTAAATAAAGATATTATAAAAAATCCAACCCCGGGCCGGAGAGATAGCATGGAGGTAAAGCGTTTGCCTTTCATGCAGGAGGTCATCGGTTCGAATCCCGGCGTCCCATATGGTCCCCCGTGCCTGCCAGGAGCAATTTCTGAGCCTGGAGCCAGGAATAACCCCTGAGCACTGCCGGGTGTGACCCAAAAACCAAAAAAAAAAAAATCCAACCCCCCCAAAAGTAAGGTATAATATAATAATTGAGTCTTTGATTTGTATAAAACATGAATGCAAGCATCCAATATCTTTAAAATAAAGTTCCAGTGATTTCTTTGATGAACTTCAGAAGAAGTAACTCATTGTTCGTCAGAGATGATCATGCCATTTTCTGCCTATATTTTGACAGGAGATATCGTTCTATATTTCTTGAGATAGTTTGTTTTTAAAGCAGACTCACTCAATCTTTAGGATGGTAATAATTAGGTTGTTGACTCTGATAATCATTGTAAATCCCTGCAGATTTGCTTTAACTCTTAGCAAAACCACTTTATATTCACATTATATTTAGACATACCTAAGAATTTTCTCCATTAAAACCAAACAAATCATTCAGGAAAGATGAGTTAAATAAAGGGAAAGTGTCACTGTATTTTGTATATTCTGGACATGTTTTTAAAAAGATTTTTTGTTTTCCCATATATGGCAGCACTAAGTCATATTTTGAAGAGTTTATGCTGTTTTAATGAGAGATGCTGATTCACTGCTAGTGAAATGTCATTGCAATTCTTTGCTACCTTGCATGGAGAATATTTGTAGAAATGACTTCTCGAAATGGAAATATCTGAATTATAGAGGACAGTTTAATGCCAGCATATATTTAGTATCTTACTCTGAAGCTCTCCTGATAAAACAACCAAAGAGCACAATATGCATAACCATGGGAGAAGAGGAAAGGTGTAATGAGGCAGATAGTATGAGTCCAGTGAGTCACTGCACTTGAGCAAAATTTTATAATTACCTAAAGTTTAGATTTAATTATTATCAATAGATAATTTTATCTTTATCAAATATAGTACAGTTTCTGGGACTGGCAAGTAAAATATTTGGGGATCTGACTTTTGTTGTGAAAACCTCCCTAGAAATCTTCACAGGCATTTTTAATTAACACTATGGTATTAGCCAGAATTAAATCCGCTTGTGAAGATAAGCTATAGGTGAGAGGTCCTCTTTGCTGACTCCAGAGAATTGGGCTGTCACAACAGAGTCTATTCTCAGAAAATTTATGAAGTGGGCAAAGATTATCCCTGAAACCTCCTCCCAAATTGTAGGCACTTCGATAAAAAGCCTCCACCCGAATATATATTTTATTATTCTTGTCCTTTTTCTTACCTGAATTTGACAAATAGTATCGGTTCAATTTTGTAAGGAAATGTTGTATTTAAGAAAATTTGGGGCTGGAGAGATAGCATGGAGGTAAAGCGTTTGCCTTTCATGCAAGAGGTCATCAGTTCGAATCCCAGCGTCCCATATGGTCCCCTGTGCCTGCCAGGAGCAATTTCTGAGCATGGAGCCAGGAGTAACCCCTGAGCACTGCCGGGTGTGACCCAAAAACCACAAAAAAAAAAAAGAGAAAAAAAAAAAAGAAAATTTATTATTTTTAATCTTTATTCTAAACCATATGATTTACAATGTTATTCATAGTTGTATTTTAGATATATAATGTTTCAGGAGTAATCCCATCACCAGACTCAACCTCCCTCCATGCCAACACACCAGCGCCAGTCATCATAAAAGGCATCTTTTAAAGTTTGATTGTTAAAGTTTGGGTCTCATTTCATTGTTGTTGACTCTGGCTTGGACATTTAGTTCTGTCCTTTTTTGTTGTTTGTTTTTTGGCCACACTCAGATGCCCCTGGCTCTGCATTCAGAAGCCACTTCTGGAAGGCTCACAGGATGATAAGGGTTTCTGGAGATCAAACCAGAATGGTCGTATGTAAGGCATATGTCCTACCCACTGTGCTATTACTCCAGTTTCAGTTTTGTCCTTTCTTAACACCAACAATGCACCTGAGACCCTTTATACCATCTCCCATCATTTCGTATGTGACTCTCTCCTTCCCCACTCAATTTCTTTCCTTTTCCTCACTATGAAGCCTCGGGGGTGTTCTCAACAACACACATTTAAGCCATTACATTTCTTCATGAAGTTATTCTACATACCACATATAGGATATCATTCTGTAATTATCCTTTTCCTGATTTACTTCATTTAACATAAATCCTCAGTTCCATCCATGTTGCAGAAAGTTACATGATGGCATAATTCCTTACAGCTATGTAGTACTCCATTGTATATACTTGCCACATCTTCACGATCCAGTTGTAGGTTGTTGGACATATAGATTAATTCCAACTCTTAGCTATTGTACTCAGTATTGTGATAAATAGTGGTATGCATAAATCCACTTAACAGTCATATATATGAAAATTAAATTTTGGGATGGTGTTGGAGTATAATGGACCCCTGAAGTCCTATCATGCAGCCAAGTATCTATATATTTTAAGCAATTTAATGGGACATTTCTTTATCACTTATCTTCTTAATTTCTCTTGTACTAGTTCCTAGAGTTAACTATATGCTATATTTTTCTTTTTTTTCTTTTTCTTAGGCAACACTTGCAGCTGTGCAGGATTTTCTCCAGGCACTTTACTTAGAGATCACTTCTGGTGGGTTTAGAGACCACCAGGGGTTCCCAGAGATTGAACCCAGTTCAGCTGGGAGTAAAGTCAGTGAAAAATATTCTATAATATCACTATGACCTTATATATTTTCTTACTCTAGTCACCAGTGACCCCTGTTTTTTACCCCTTTAGAGTTTATACTAGAAAAACATGTAAAGTGAAATGTCTTCATTTTGAATATATCCACTAAAATTCTTTCTTTGTAGATTAATCTTTCTGTTGTAGATTAATGTATCCATCAACTTAAACTCAGATTATTATTATTTTAATTTCAGTTTATTGAAGCTGTTGTGATTTATAAAGTCCTTCATAGTTAGATTTCAGACATTATATAGTAAATCAGGGACATTCCCACCACTAGTGTCTACCTCTCTCCACAAATGTTTCCAGAAAACATCCTATAACTCCACCTTTTGCCCTTGGCCTGCCAGTGTAATGGCCCATTAAGTTTAGATTATTATAGTTTGGATCTTATCATCCTTTTGTTGTTGACTCTGGCTTGGATATTTAGTTTTGTTCTTATTTTCCTCTACCAATGCACCTGAGACCACTTGACCCCTATCTTCCATTCTTTCTATTTTTCTTCTTAATTTTATAGAAAAATGAAGGAATATGAGATAAAACAAAGTAGTTTGTGATCCCCATGTTCTATGAAAAAGGCAGGAGTTCCTATCTAAAAGATAAAAATAAAAAGGAATTGGCAGCTCTTTGCAGAGATGTAGCAAAAGTTGGGGGATATAAAAAGAAAAAACCTTTGGTCATAAAGCAGAGTGTCCCTACCCATGAAGCATCCTGCCATAAGACCAATTATAGGCTCCAAGCATGCTAAGATGTCTAACCCCAAAGTCTTTCTTCATGGTCCCAGGAAAAGTTTTCCTCAATCTTGGTTGTCGCAGTTGGGATTCTGTAAATAGGAATCTTGATTTTTGCACAGATCCTATGTTATAGTCAGGGTGTCATGGAGTGTCTTCTGGTTTCATCTTATCATTAGGTGGCAAGGCAGGGAAACTCCCCCAAAGTTTTGTACAGATTTCATGCAATTCCTCTAAGAATACCCATGACATGCTTTAAATAAATGGATCAAACACTCCTGAAATTTATTCGAAAAAATAAACACACACAAATAGCTAATGCAACCCTTTGGAAAAAGAAGATGGTAGGCACAAATTTCCCCAACGTTAAATTTTACTACAAATCAATAGTCATTAAAACGACTTGGTATTAAAATAAGGACAGATCAATGGAATAGATTTGAGTAATCAGAGAAAGTTCCCCAGACTTACAATCTTTGATAAAGGGGCAAGAAACACAAAATGGAGCAAGGAAAGCCTCTTCAACAAGTGGTGTTATGACAACTGGTCAGCCACATGCAAAAAAAGTGAACCCAGACTTTCATCTAACACCATACACAAAGGTCAAATTCGAAACGATTAAAGACCTTGATATTGGACATGAAAACATAAGGTACATAGAAAAACATGTAGGTTAAACATTCCATGACATTGAGACTAAAGGCATCTTCAAAGAGGAAGCATCACTGTCCAAACAAGTGGAAGAAGAGATTAACAAGTGGGACTATATCAAGCAGAGAAGCTTCTGCACCTCAAAGGAAAAGTGACTAGGATACAAAGGCCACCTGCTGAATGGGAGAAACTATTCACCCAATACCCATCAGATAAGGGACTAATATCTAATATATACAAGATATAGAACTTAACAAGATGGAACTTAAAAAGAGCACAACATCTAACCCTGTCCAAAAATGGGGATATAAAATGAACAGACATTTTCTCAAAGAAAAAATACAGATGGCTAAAGGCATATGAAAATTGCTCCACATCACTAATCATCATGGAGATGCAAATCAAAACCAATGTGGTATCATTTCATGCCACAGAGACTGGCACAAGTCACAAAGACTAAGAACAATGTTGATGTGGATGTGTAGAGAAAGGGATTTTCATTCACTGCTTATAAGAATGCTTTCCCCACTCCCAAGCCGGCTCCAGAGGGAGGCTTAGGGTACGGGCTTTGAACTTCCGGTCTTCCTGGGAGTCAGGAGTCTTGAACAGCATGGGTTTCCGCAGACCTCCGTTGTGCCAAAGGCCTTTTTCACCTGGCCTAGGGCCGGGGTGCGGGACTTGAGTCTCCCCAGCACCCCTCTACCTCTTTCCTCTGGAGCTCCAGGGCTTCCTCTGGGCCACATGCCTGGGCAAGCCAGCACGGTGTGTTCCTGGGAGGAGCTAATTGGGTACCCTAGGCTTTCCCCACTCCCAAGCTGGCTCCAGAGTGAGGCTTAGGGTGCGGGCTTTGAACTTCCGGCCTTAGGGCTCAGAAAGGATCTCCTTCCTTCCTGGGAGCAGGAGTCTCGGCCAGCATGGGTTTCGGCAGACCTCCGTTGTGCCAAAGGCCTTTTTTACACTTGGAGGAGCTTAACTGGGGTTGGCAGATAGTTGCTAGGCTGTACTCAAGCAATCACTTGTAATTTCATACCAGTCTACATGTTCCAAACAATAGTACTCCATATCCTTAAGATATGTTTTTATCCCTACAAACTTTATCCCCACAAAACTCATTTTTACTCTTTAACTCTCTCACCCCAAACTATCATTACTCCACATTTACCCTTTTTAACTTCAGCACTGCACCATCCAAAATCACAGACCAACGTGGTACACTGGATTTAACCCACCCAACTATTTCAAAAGCATAAAACAGCAAATATGCCCTTTGAATTTTTTATATCTATTTTCTTTGACAGCTATATCTCTTACTTAATATTCTCTTATATAGTGACGATTTCCCCTACTTTTTATCTTTTTTTCTCTTTGTGAACTGATCAATAAGGAATTTGGTGAAAGATTCCCTCAGTTTATCGCTTATGTATAAACCATGTCATGGGGATTGTAGGACTTGTTCTTGCAGCCCCTATGTGTACCAATAATGCTACGTGGCATTATTCCTTGTTTTCATAAGCACATTAAAATGGTGAAATTCTATACATACAAATAAGTTCTTATCTAATAGAGATGGGAACACACAAAACTTGTAGTGCAATTGGACCTTACACCCTGAACATTGACATAATGACCTGGCACAGGTTTCAGAAGAATGGGAATTCTCCAGTCACCCCTGAACTAGGGAAGCCACCTAAGAAACATCCAATATTGTCTATAACATCACCTGGAAGCAATCCTCTACCAGGGAAGACCCTACCACTGCTCTGACATCGACCTACTCAAAAGAGACTTCCCTTAACACTGAGAAGACTTAACAACAATAATGTCCTGCTTACTGGACAGGGCTCTCTGCATTGCCCTTTAATTGTGAGGTGAAACTAGAGGATGCTCGACACCAGCCTGACTTCAATGTAGGATATGCAGATTCCAGGATCCTTTGCCAACAACAGAGACTGTTTGAAAAATAAAACTGTATTGGCACTACAGAAAAGGACTTGGATTAGACAAACTATTCTGCCAGAACCTAGAGCTGGTCTTATGCCAGGAAACTTCAGGAATAGAGTTTCCTTGTATTTATGCCAAAGCTTTTCCTTTCCATGTCACCCATATTTTGGTGGGCCTATGCAAACAATAATTGCCACTCTAACACCGTTTTTACTTTGCCCCTTTGACTCTAAACCTTAAATAAAAAAACCTACTTAAACTTTGAGGTTAGCATAGACTGATATGCATATGCATGGAAATGTAAAAAATACTACGCCTTCAATGTTTCAGGAGTTGCACAAATATCATGGCTTTAAATTGCTTTGTGTACCACTAAGAAATGTTATAATGTATATCTGGAGACTTGAGGGACAAAGTAATTGTACATGGGTTCTGTTTTATTTCTTCTTAATATTCCTTGACTTTATGTTCAAAATTAAGGTGTCAGCAAGGGGATTTCTTCTGAGAACTCTGTTTATTGGTGATTGTCCTTCCACAGTAACTTTACATTGTCCTCTTTCTTTGCATCATTGTTCTCATAATTAAAATAAATATATAAATAATTAAAAAGAATGCTGTTTAGTCCAATATTTCCTGAAATAATATGCATATTCCTCAAAAAACTGGAAATTGAGTTCCCAGTTGATCCAGCTATACTACTCCTAAAGATATGCCTTAGGAATACAAAAACACAATACAAAAATGCCTTCTACAACCTATATTCATTTAGCATTATTCACAATAGCCAGAATCTGAAAATAACTCTGTTGCCTCAAGACAGATGATGGCTAGGTAAATTGTCATAATATATACAATGGAACACTGCTCTTAGAAAAAATTAAGTAATAAAATTTGCCTATACATGGATGGGCATGAAAACTATTATGCTGAGTGAAATAAGTCAGAGGGAGGAAGATAGACACAGAATAGTCTCACTCATCTGTGGGATTAAGAAAAATAAAGAACAATATGGCAATAATACCCAGAGACAATAGAAATGAGGGCTGGAAGGACCAGTGCTAAATATGAAGCTTACTAAAAAAAAGAATGGTGAGTGCAGATAGAGAAATAACTTTACTAACAACTATCATGACAATGGTAGTGAGTGATAGGAATAGAACGTCTTCTCAAATACAGGCAGGGGTGGGGATGAGGGAGATGGGGACATTGGTTACACTGGAAATAGAGGTGTTCTTTTTTTTTGGATTTTGGGCCACACCCGGTGACACTCAGGGGTTACTCCTGGCTATGTGCTCAGAAATCACTCCTGTCTTGGGGGACCACATGGGACGCTGGGGGATCAAACTGCAGTTCATCCTTGGCTAGCATGTGCAAGGCAGATGCCTTATTGCTTGCGCTATCACTCTGGCCAGGGGTGATCTTTTTTTATAATTGAAATCCAACTACAAACATGTTTGTAACCATGGTGCTTAAATAAAGGTATAAAAATACAGCGTGGTTCAGGATATTTAAAAATTAAGAAAAATTATTATTATTATTATCATTATTATTATTATTATTATTGCTTTTTTAGACTCACCTGGCTATGCTCATGGGTACCCCTTGACTCTGCATTTAGAAATCACTCCTGACAGTGCTCAGGTGACCATATAGAATGCCAGGAATTGAATCCAGATTTGCCATGTGTAACACAAACGTCCTACTACTGTATAATTGTTACAACCAGAATTAAAAAAAAAATCTTATTTAATCTCCTTTGAGATAATCTTTTTCTTATACACTTAGTTTTATTTAAAAATAGCTGATATGTAAGTTTGAGAATATAGTTTTTCTTCTATAAATTTTGCATTTGCATTTAAGGCAATGTATTAGTTTTTGTATTATTTTTAAGCTTCCACTTGCAATATAGTCTTATTTATTTACTCTTCTGCTTATTATATTGACTCATATTTCTCAGTAAAATAGATAATTATTGAGTATATTTTATATTTTCTTATGTACTCAAAGATTCTTTTTTGGTAAAGCCAATAAAATTTGCAAATTTTGCCGAGAGAGTTTCTATTTTTCAGGAGTTAAAATATGACATTTAAATATATAGGTTGGTAGGTCAAGGAGAGCATGAGTACTGGCTGTGTGAGAGCAGGCCCAATCACCAAAGGACTCCAGGCCAATGTAGATCTGAGGATAGCGCAGTTCTGATAGAAGCATGGGAAACTGTCTCCAGGAGAGTGGCCACAGCAAAAGAGGACTTGGTGTTAGCTCAGATCTCAGGAGAGCTTAGACACCAGCTGTAGAAAAAGAGGAAAAGAAAAATGAAAAGAACAAGTAGTGAAAAAGATAATAACAGATTACTTACCCACTCTCTGGAAGAGGCCACTATACAAATCCAAGAGGCAAAAGACTGCCAGACAAAATAGAACCTAACAGACCAACATCAAGACACATGGTAATCTAAATACCAAGAGAGAGGGGGGCCTTTTTTTTTTATTTTGGACAACTCTTAATGTTTTATTTAATTGTTTTAGATTGAATTAAAATAATATAATAAAAGTGAGAAAAAGTAAAAAAAATTAAAAGCTTTCTTCCAGAAGTATGTTTGTGACCAGAGAGACAGAGAGACCCTGAGTTTTATCTCTAATATCACCTCCATTGTAAATTAATCATGATCTCTATCACTGACAGATGTGTTTCTTAATGCCACAGCAATTCCAATTGCTTGCAGTGCACCATAGGTTGATACCATAATTGACCCACTTAGTATTAAAACACAGGGTCCGAGAGGGGGGCCTTTTAAAGCAGCAAGGGAAAAGAAAAACCTTAAGTATAAAGGTAAAGAACATAAGAATCAAGCCAGATATCCATACAAAATGATACAGGCAAGAAGAGTGGAATGACACATTCAAATTACTGAATAAAAAAATTTCAACCTAGAGGCTACTCTCTAGCAAACCTCTCATTTATATAGAAGGGAGGGATAAAAACATTTTTGGACAAAAAGAACTTGCAATATTTTATGCTTGTCAAACCTACTCTAAATGAACCATACAAAGGTCACTTATATAAACCAAATAACAAATTGTAATAGCAGCAACCCATAATATAAAGGCACAATAGCCTTTTCTGTCGTTTCCTTAAGTACCAATGGACTAAACTCTCCCTTCAAAAGGCACAGAGTAGTGAGTTGGATCAGAAAAAACAAACAAACAAACAAACAACCATTTGAAAACACACTTAACATCTAACACTTGGAGCATAAAAAATATGCAGCTCAATAATAGCTGGATGTAAGAGAAAATCAAGGAAGAAATAAAGAGATTCCTTGAGACTAATTATAAGGAAGAAAGAAATTATCAAAATTTATGGGACACAGCAAAAGCAGTAATTAAAGGGAAACTCAGCAAGACAGGCCTACAAAAAGAAAGAAAAAGAAAGGTAAAATAAATAACCTAAAGGCACAACTTAAATATCTGGAAATCAACAATAAAGGAACTCAAACACAAGCAGAAGATAAAAGCAATAAAAACCAGAGCAGATATTAATGACATAGAAACAAATAAAACAATACAAAGAATCAATGAAATCCTAAAAAATCTCATCAAATATAGGGAGAAGAAATGAACAAATATTTCTCTGAGGAATACCAACAGATAAAAAACAGGCACATAAAAATGCTTATAATCACATATAATATGGAAACATACCCTGCTCATGGATTGGCAGGACTAACATCATTAAAATGGCAACACTCCCCAAAGCATTGTACAGATCTAATGCGATCCCTCTAAAAATACCCATAACATTCTTCAAAGAAGTGGATCAAACACTTCTGAAATTTATTTGGAACAATAAACACCTCGAATAGCCAAAGCACTCCTTGGGAAAAGAAATATGGAGGCATTACTTTCCCCAACTTTAAACTGTATTACAAAGTAATAGTTATCAAAGCAGCATGGTATTGGAATAAAGACAGACCTTTGGATCAGTGGAATAGGCTTGAAAACTCAGAGAATGTTCCCCAGACAATCACCTAATTTTTGATAAAGGAGCAAGAAATCCTCAATGGAACAGGGAAAGCTTTTTCAACAAGTGGTGTTGGCACAACTGGTAAGCCACTTGCAAAAAAGTGAACTCAGACTCCCAGCTAACATCATGTATGAAGGTAAAATGCAAATGGATTAAAGACCTTGATATCAGACCTGATACCATAGGTATATAGAACAACGTGTAGGTAAAACACTTCATGACATTTAGACTAAAGGGATCTTCAAGGAGAAACCAGCCCTCTCCAAACAAGTGGAAGCAGAGATAAACAAATGAGAATATATTAAGATGAGAAGCATCTGCACCTCAAAGAAAACAGTGCCCAAAATACAAGAGCCACCCACTGAGTGGGAGAAGCTATTCACCCAATGCCCATTAGATAAGGGCTTATATCCAAACTATACAAGGCACTGACAGAATTTAACAATAAAAAACATCTAATCCCACCAAAAAATGGGGAGAAGAAATGGACAGATACTTTGACAAAAAAGAAATACATATGGCCAAAGACACATGAAAAAATGCTCCACATCATCAGGGAGATGCAAATCAAAACAACTATGAGGTACCATCTCACACCACAGAGATTGGCATACATCACAAAGAACAAGAACAAGCAGTGCTGGCAGGGATGTGGAGAGAAAGGAACTCTTATCCACTACTGGTGGGAATGCCGTCTAGTCCAACCTTTATGGAAAGGGATATGGAGATTCCTCCAAAACCTGAAATTTGATCTCTCATATGATCCAGCTATACCCTAGGGATATACCCTTGTAACACAAAAATACATTATAAAAATCCTTCCTCACACCTATATTCATTGCAGCAGTATTTACAATAGCCAGACTCTGGAAACAACCAAGATGCCCTTCAACAGACGAATGGCTAAAGAAATTGTGGTACATATACACAATGGAATATTATGCAGCCGTTCAGAGATATGAAATTTTCCTATAGATGGATGTACATGGAATCTATTATGCTGAGTGAAATAAGTCAGAGGGAAAGAGGTAGACACAGAATAGTCTCCCTCATTATGGGTTTTAAGAAAAATAAAAGACATTTTTGCAATAATATTCAGAGACAAAAGAGAGGAGGTCTGAAAGTTCCAGCTCACTACATGAAACTCACCACAAAGAGTGTGAGTGCAGTTAGAGAAATAACTACATTGAGAACTATCATAACAATGTGAATGAATGAGGGAAGTAGAAAGCCTGTTTAGAGTACAGATGGGGATGGTGTAGGGAGGAGGGAGATTTGGAAAATTGGTGATGGGAATATTCCACTGGTGAAAGGGGGTGTTCTTTACATGACTGAAATCCAACCACAATCATATTTGTAATCAAGGTGTTTAAATAAATATATTAATTTAATAATTGAAATCAGAGAAGTCCTACAACAGGTAGGGCACTTGTTGATTCAGGGTCCATGCATATGGTCCAGCTCTTCATTTGGTTTCCCAAGACATGCCTGGATTCTTGAGCTCAGAGCTAGGAATAAGCCCTGAGCACTGCTGTGGATATACCCCAAAGGAAAACAGAAAAAGAAAAAAATATTATCACATATAATTAAGGGAATTGAAATCAAGACAACAATGAGATATCATCTTACACCAGTGAAGATGCCACATATCAAAAATATTGGGAGCAATTTATGCTGGTGAGGATGTGGTAAGAAAGGAACTTATATTCACTGCTGGTGTGAATGCTGCCAGGTCCAACTCCTATGGAATACAGTATGCACAGTTCTCAGTAAACTAAGAATTGACCTGCTATATGAACCATCAACCCTACTTTTGGGTGTTTATCCTCAGGAAAGAAAAAAACTGATTAAAAAATGTATGCACACCTCTATTTCAGCAACTCAGTACAATAGCTAAGGTTTGAATCAACCTAGATTTCCAACAACAGACAAGTGGGTCATGAAGATGTTGTACATATAAACAATGGAATACTACATATCTGTAAGGATTGGGGAAAGGGAGCAAGAGGTCTCAAGAAAGGACAGAACTAAATATCCAAGCCAACATCAACACCAACAACAATGAATTAATAAAACCCAAAATTTAACCAAAACTTAAAAATGGGCCTGTTATGTTATGGTGGCATATTGGTGGGGTCAGAAATGATGAAATGGGATGCACTTGGGGAATACTGGTGGAGGGACATCAACTCAGTGGTGGGATTGGTCCTGAAATATTGTATGTATAAAACCCAACTTTGTGAAACTTTGTAAATCACAATGTTTTCAATGAAATATTTAAAAATTCAAATAATTTATTAATACTATCATACAGGTATGACCAAGTATAATTTATCCTGGGAATTTTGGATGGTATAAGTTATGCCATTTAATAAAATACAACATATCAATAAAAGAACAAACGGGGGGGGGGAGATAGCACAGCGAGTGGTAGGGCATTTGCCTTGCAAGCAGCTGACCCAGGACCAACAGTGGTTTAAATCCCAGCACCCCATATAGTCCCCTGAGTCTGCCAGGGAGATTTCTGAGCTCAGAGCCATAAGTGACCCCTGAACACCATCAGGTGTGATCCAAAAACCAAAAAAAAATCATATGATCATAGCAATAGATAGATTGGATAAGATTAATAACACTCATTCATGATAAAAACTCTCAAAAAGAGGAGAGTGAAAGAGACTTTACTCAATATAGTAAAAGTCCTTTACCACACATCCACAGCAAACATTATACTCAATGGGAGGAGGTCAGTTGAAAGCCTTTTTTTCTAAGATATGGCACAAGACAAGATTCTATTCAATATAATATTGAATTTACTTGCCATAGCAATTAGCTAAGAAAAAGGTATCGAGGGCATTTGAAGAGGAAGGGAAGAATTCAAGCTCTCATTATTTGTGAAAGATCTGATACTATACTTAGAAAACACTAACGATCCCACAAAATGCTTCTAGAAACAGTAATTCTCTACAGTAAAGTGGCAGACTACAAAAATAACATGGAATTTAATAGATTTTCTATATACAAATAATGAAAAAGAAGAAAAAGACATTTATAAACCAATTCCATTCACAAATGTGCCTTAGAATATCAAGTACCTTGAAATTAATTTAACTAAAGAGGTGAAAAACTTATACAAAGAAAACTACAAAACACTACTTCAAGCAATAAGAGATGACATGAGGAAATGGAAATACTCCCCCCCCCAGTTCATGGATTAGGATGATTGACATAATTAAAATGACAATACTCCTCAAAGCATTGTGCAGATTCATGCATCTCTATAAAGTTACCTGTGACATTTTTCAAAGAAATAGATTAAACACTCCTGAAATTCACATGGAATTCTATGAATAGCTAAAGCAATCATTGGGAAAATTAAGATGAGGGCCTCATTTTCCTCATTTTACAACTTCAAACTGTACTACAAAACTTGTAATTAAAATGTCACGGTATTGAAACAAAGACAAACACACAGATCAGTGGGCTAAAACTGAATATAGATCCCCAGGCATATTCAAGTTAATTTTTAATAAAGGAGAAAATAATATAAAGTGGAGCCGGAAAAGTCTCTAACAAGTATGTCTGGAGAACCTGGTGAGCTATATACAAGAAGCTAAACTCAGACCTCTTCCTGATACCATTAATAAAGCTCAAATTTAAATGGTTTAAAGACCTTGATATCAGACCTGAAACCATAATTTATACTGAGGAAAATATATAGACTGAATTCTCCATGACATTGAAGCTAAAGATATCTTCAAGGATGACACAATATTAAACAAACAAGTGGGAAGTAAGAGTAAACAAATGGAATTACTCTAAATTAAGAAGTTTCTACAATTTAAAGGGAATGAAAACCAGGATACAAAAATCATCCATGGATTGGGAGAAACTATTAATGATTCTCATAATCTGACAAAGCATTACTATATATCATATTAACTATTAGATTTTAACAAGGAAAAACCTACCTAATTCCATCAAAAATGGAGAGAGATCAAAAGTATTACCTTAAAGAAGAAATACAGATGGCCAAAAGACACATCAAAAATGTTTCAAATTAATAATCATCAGGGAGATGCATATCAAAACTACCTTGCAATATCACCTCACACGACAGAGAGTAGTATACTTCTGAATAACAAGAGCAATCAGTGCTGGCAGGGATGTGGGGAGGAGAAATCTTTTACTATTGCTGGTGGGAATATAGACTGGTCCAGCATTTTTGGAAAACAGTATGAAAATTTCTCAGAAAACTAGAAATTGACCTTCCATATGACCCAGAATCCCAGTGGTGGAAATGTAGAATGGTCCAGGATTTTTTGAAAACAGTATGAAAATTCCTCAGAAAACTAGAAATTGACCTTCCATATGACCCAGAATCCCAGCAATATCACTCCTAGGAACATGTAGAAGAGCTGTCTGCATCCCTATGTTGATCGTAGTACTATTAACAATAGCTAGAAACTAAAAATAAATTAAATGCCTGAGAATAGAAGAGTGAATAAAAAATAATTGTACAACTACACAATGGAATACTTAAGCAACTGTTAGGAAAAATGAAGTCAGAAAATTTGTTCATACATGGATTGATATGAAAAACATTGTGATGAACTAAATGAATCAGATGAATAGGGATAGACATAAAATTATCTCACTCATTTATAGAAGAGAAAAGCTGATATGGTAATAATATCCAAACACAATAGAAGTGAGGACCAGAAGGATTGGCCTATGGTAGGAAGCTTGTCACAAACAGTGGGCAAGTAAATTTAGGGCAGAGAAGGGGCCACTATAAAATGATCATTTTGGACAAAAACAGGGTGCTGAGAGGAGGTAACATGATATGTATGATAACCCTTTAATGACCATATTGTAAACTACAGCATTTAGAAGGGAGAAAGGGAAGAGAGAGAAATAGAGAATAGTGTCTGCCATATTGTCCTAGATATGAAAATGAAGGAAGGTAGGGTGAGGGTGGGAGGCAAATTGGGGATAATGGTGATGGGAAATGTGCACTGCTGTAGTGATGGGTGTTGGAAATTTCATGACTGAAACTAAATTATGAACAACTTTGTAACTGTATCTGTTATTCAATTAAAATTTATAAAAGACGTTTTTATATTATCTTTTAAATTAAATGAGCTGCACCATGCAAATAAGTATCAAATGCATGGCTTTTTATTAATGAAAGAATGTATTTTCAGAATTTGGAGTTCTATTAGGTAATGGAAATGCATCTGAAAATGTTGAGGTGGGGCCTGGAGAGATAGCACAGCGGTGTTTGCCTTGCAAGCAGCCCATCCAAAACCTAAGGTGGTTGGTTCGAATCCTGGTGTCCCATATGGTCCCCCATGCCTGCCAGGAGCTATTTCTGAGTAGACAGCCAGGAGTAACCCCTGAGCACCGCCGGGTGTGGCCCAAAAACTAAAAAAAAAAAAAAAAAAGAAAGAAAAAAAAAGAAAAAGTTGATGTTTCTAGGTCACACCTAACAATGAGCAGAAAGTACTCCTGGCTCTGTAATCAATAAGTACTCATAATAAGAAGACCATATGGGATGCCAGGTATTGAATTGGGGTTGTCTCTGAGCAAGGAGAATGCCATATTCACTGTACTATGACTCTGGTCCTGCATTTGAAGTGTTGAATCTCTCTTAGAAGTTGCAACCTTAATTAGAGAAACTTTGTGTAATCTTATGTCTCGAATATGTGAAACTTCTGTGTGATTTAATATATTTTACTTAAGTTACATCTTTAGAATGAGTTCTGTGTAATTCAAAATATTACAGGACATAAATATTTTGAAACAACTTGAAATGTCATACTGCTCTGTACTGATCATAAAATATCAAAAGAAAAAATATTATTAGAATTTAATTTACATGACTGTTTGCTAGAAAATAATTATAATACAACATGTTTATACCTTTTAACTTTTTTTAGTGTTGTTGAAATAGCTTTTTTTTTTTTTTTTTGGATAGATCCCAGGATTGCCTTGACAAATTTTCTATGTGTCAAATGTATTACTCAACAGCATGTATGCTTTAAATAATTCATAGATTTTCTTATCAGGAGTAGAGTAAGAGACTAAATATATGAAGCAACTCATATGCAGAATCAACATGATGAGGAAAGAAGTTAAATATGATAAATCATCTCAATTTTTATTTTATAAAAATGACTTAAAATACTTCAGAGAAGACAGAAATACAGAGATAGCTCAAAAAACTGAAGCACGTGCTTTACACATGAGAAACCCAGATTTAATCCCTGGTATCACATGTTCTGCCAAATACAACTGACAGGGAGTTTCCGAAAACAAAGAACCAAACAAAAATGTAAAGCAAAACAAGACTGGAAGGTGAAATATTCAGGTGAAAAGATATTCTTATCCTTTACATATAACAATAAAAATTTAATATTAACCACTAATCTGAAATTAAAAATTATACTTATTTATAGATTATCCTTGAAATGATTAAAATCCAAAAGGGTATGCTATAACCTAAAAATTAATATGAGTTTGATAGAAACGTATAAAACTTAAAGTATTCTGAGTTTCAACTTTTGCTAATGCAGGTACTTTAGAAGCCAATAAATGCCCTCTTTTCCCCTTCAGTATTTTCCTGGTCATTGCCAGTTGGCTCACTGTCCCCTCAGTAATTGAATTATCTAGCTTGCTCCTGAGTGGTACCTGCCATTCATTTCAGTCTTTTTCTTCGTTGGCACCAACTCTGATGTCTCCTGCTCAGGTGCTGAAAAGTTTCAGGAATAAACTCAGAACAAAGCCACCTCGCCTGGGAATTTCTGTGTCCTGAAGAATATAGACACTTCCAGGACACATGACACCTTTTTTTCAGGGATGCAGTGCCCATTGATACCATTTCTGAAGCCCTATATTTGATTGCCTGCAGAAATAAGAGAGTGCTATGTCGGTACTAATGTCATCTGAATTTATTTCTAATGTTACACAGTTTTGGTTTAGTTTTATTTTTTCAGGGTTGGCATATTTGGAACTCAGATTCACAACCTAGTGATATTGTGAAGAATTAAGGGATGATAAGGATTAAACCCAGAGCCTTACAAATATATGGTACCTCCTTTATTGCAAAGCCACATTCCAGTCTAAGGTCATGGCTTTTTTTTAACAGTTAAAGATTGGTAATAGGTTCCTCTATAGGAAAGGAAAGCTGACATATAGGGTGCTGCGGACAATACTGCAAAGAGTAAACACCTATATAGATATCACTAACACAATGGTCAGTACTCGAGACACAAAATCTATACACATCCAAAAATTGATCTATTAGTTTCCTTTCCTTACAAGTACTATACTTACCTATCTTTCTGTACTCAATGTACCTCTTGCCCTCCTCACCTCTCTACATCAATATACACCTAAGCTAACTTCTATATGTTTATATGTGGGCAGGAGCAGACAGAGATAGGAATCCTTCTTAAGGACAAACCTAAACCACAAACAACCCATATCTATACCCTATATAACCCCTCCCATATACTATTCCCTCTCCCTCCTCCAGAAATCCTACTATCCCTTCACCCCTCAATCCCACCCCCAATATTCCCACCACATTATAACTCTTCACCCTCAGTTCTTAATCCATTAGGCATCAAGACTGACATCCTACCCCACCGAGCCAGTACCCACTACCCAAGTGAAGAGACACCCACTCAAACTCTCACCTCGTTCCCGGCAAGAAAATGCAACCAAGACCCCGACTGACCCATGCAGTGTGGCCCTCCTAATCACCTCTCCCTAATGTGGACTGTGGCTTGATGCCAGAACTAGCCCCAAAGGACCCTCACTGGAAGAACTCTACCCAAGACCTCCCTGCCTGGACCCCACACCTCACAAGGAAATCTCAAAAGACAATGGGGGAGGCCTATACTTTCATCATAAGTATAGACCTATATAATACTACCTCTTACCCTGTTTCTCCTCAAAGGTAAAGTAATCTCCTGTATCACTTTCTTCCTTTTTCTATGTTTTTATTTTTTTTCTTATTCTTGTTTGTTTTTTTAATTACTTGTTTGTTTTGTTTTCGTTTTTGTTTTTTGATTTGACTTGTTTTTGCTTTTGGGGGGCCACACCTGGCAGTACTCAGAGGGTGCTTCTGGCTCTATGTTTGGAGATCACCTTTGGTGGGCACGGGGGATCATATGGGATGCCGGGATCTGATCCACCGTCCTTCTGCAGGAAGGACAGACACCTTGTCTCCATGCTATCTCTCCCGGCCCCACTTTATTCATTTAATTACGTCTTTTTTAATCTTTTATTTTTTTAAAGAAACTTTTTTTTTTCTTTAGATATGTGTGAGCATATATATTCTTATTTTTGTCGGGTGTCTGTTTTCTTCTTTCTCCACCCCCAAACCCACAAACAATATAATGTAGCACCACTTCTTCTTGCAAAGACATATTAAACAAAGAGGAAATTTTATGGGTAAAAACAAGCTCTTATCTACTAGGGATAAGCACTCATACTTGTTTATAACACAGGGACATCTCCCACCCTGAACGTATGTCATGTGGAAACAACTTAGACTCTAGGGAACTAGACACCAACCGTCCAGCCTTGACTCCTGGATCCCAGACATAGAAACGACAGAGTTCTTCACAACAGTTCTAGGAGCCAAATCCCCTCCAGGGCATTCATAATGCTGCTCTGATGCCAACATGCACCAGTTCTAAATTGATAACCTGACAATGAGGAAATGGGAACAACTTGATCTAAGAGCAATTGTCCTTCCTCATCAGCCAATGATAAGACAAAATCAGGAAACATGTCACCCTTTGATCTGTGCAAAAGCCAAGATCGCAATATACAAATGACTGGTTGTTACAACCAGGACTGGACAGTATGCATCCAGGGACCAACAACAACAACAGCAAAAAAGCTCTAGCATAGCTTTTGGTCTACGATCTGTTCAACAAACAAGATATCCAATTCCAGAGGTCTTACTGAGACAACCGCAACTGAACGGGTCTTCTGGAAGCATAACAAAAGACTTTATCAAACCAGGCTCCATCCTAGGAGCAACATAATGACCAAGACCACCAACTACAGAAGATGGATTAAAATGACACTGAAGAAGTAGAACTGCTAGAACCACAAAGAAAGACTTCACCATAAGCTCCATTCTTTGAGCTGCACAGTCACCAAGATCTCTAGATACAGAGGTCTGTTTTTACCATCCGAGATGAAGCAGAAGTCTTCCATATGCCACGAAAGCACCAAGGGGAGAGTAAATGATCATGCAAGGAGTATGTTAATCCCATGATAGTATACTTCAGGGGTGGAGAAACCCTATATCTCCTAGGCCAAGGAAATTCCCTCTATAACAGGGGTCTCTAACTCAATTTATCTGGGGGCCACAGGAGGCAAAGTTGGGGTGAGGCAGGGCCGCATAAGGGATTTTGCTTACTGAATATTCGCAAGAAAAATCACATTAGTAAGAAAAAAAATCGCAAAAAATTGCATCAAACATTTGCATACTCTGAACGAAACTGCTCGGGGTATGCGAATGTTTAATGTGATTTTTTTCCTTACTAATGCGATTTTTATTGCGGTTATTCGGTTAGTGAATAATTGCAAATATTGCGATATTTGAAGGCCGGCCGCGGGCCACAAAATGTTGTACAGAGGGCTGTAAACGGCCCGCGGGCCATGAGTTTTAACTCCTGCTCTATAATTTCCCCAATAGTTACTGTGCCTATGCAGAGGGGAAAAGGAAAGGAAAAAAAAAAGGCACAAAATAATCATTTTTCACATACTTATTTATCAATTGATCGATTTTTTTGACGTCTTTATTTTGGTGTAGAGATTGAAGTTGATGTCCCCAATATTATTTTATTTTATTTTATTTTATCTTATCTTATCTTTCTCTTTCTTTTTGCACTCTGGCATGATTTGATTTCAGAACTGAGACTATTGTGTGGTGCTTGTCTTTATTGCTGTAGTGCTCACTGGATACTTAATTTGATATTTCTTTTTGTATTGTTGTGGTGTTTCAATTACCTTTTTTACATCCTCTCTCAAACTGAGGTTGAAAGCCTTTAGAAGGACTTCACCCATTTTCAGCGTATTGACTTCTTTTTTTTAAATTATTTTTTCTTATTTTGTACCCCAATCTATTACTTTTCGTTCCTTCAAACAAAACCACATAACTGGATTTATCTAGCTCCGCCTCTTAAATAGAGGGGGAAACAAGGGATGGTACCAAAACCAAACAGATATATGATCACTAATAGTAAGCTAGACAAAGAGGGGACCACCAACTCTAGTAGCCCAGGGGAGGGGATGGTGTGGTACATGGGTTGCAGAAAGGGAACTGGGATGGGGAGGACAAATTTGGTGATTGGTATTCCCCTGATTCAATGTTAATATGTACCTAAAATACTACTGTGAAAGATATGTAAGCCATTATGATCAAAATAAAAATAAAAAATTGGTAATAAGTGAGTTTCATTCATATAATGTTCCCTCATCCATCCTCTCACCAGTGTTTATTTTCTGTGACCAATTATCCTAGTTTCCCTATTCCCCTACTCCAACCCCACTTTCTATGGCAGACTCTCTCTCTCTCTCTCTCTCTCTCTCTCTCTCTCTCTCTCTCTCTCTCTCTCCTCTCTCTCTCTCCTCTCTCTGTTTCCTTTTAATTGGTTTGCAATTTTGTTACTGAAATGGTATCATGCATAGTACTTTACTTCCTTCCAGTTTCATTTCTTTTTAAGAGTGACCATTTCCAACTATTATTGCCACAGTGGTCCCTTTTCTGTCCTAATTGCACTTCCCCAATTATAATTTATATTGTGTTTGGGCATTATTTGCATATTGTGGTTATTCAGTTTTAACAGAAACAGCTAGTTTGTTCCCATATAAACTCATCCAGGGACCTTATCTCCTATAGGCCTCTGTCATAATTCACCAGAAATGGAGGATTCAAGAGGTTTTTTCCTGTTCTCATCATAGACTAATACTTTTTTAGAAAAAAAAATCTCTAGAGAAAGGATAAATATTTTACTTTTTTTTTTATTAATAATAATTTCTTTATTTAAGAACCGTGATTACAAAAATGTTCGTAGTTGGGATTCTGTCATCAAATATACACCACCCTTCACCCCATGTAACTGTCCTGCCATCAATGTTCCCCATTTCTCGCCTCGCCTCAGCCCTGTCTGTCTTTGACACAGAATTCTATTTCTCTCACTATCATTGTTTGATAGTTGTTAGTGTAGTTATTCTCTAACTGCATTCACCACTCTTTTTAGTAAGCTTCAGATTATGGGCTGGTCCTTCCAGCCCTCGTTTCTATTGTCTCTAGGTATTATTACCATATTGTCTTTTATTTTTCTTAAATTCCACAGATTAGTGAGATCACTCTGTGTCTATCACTCTCCCTCTGACTTATTTCACTCAGCATAATAGTTTCCATGTCCATCTATGTATAGGCAAATTTCATGATCTCTTTTTTTCTAAGAGCTGAGCAGTATTTCATTGTGTAGATATACCACAATTTACCTAGCCACTCATCTATTGTCAGGCAACTGGGTTGTTTCCAGGTTCTGGCTATTGTAAATAATACTGCAATAAACATAAAAATGCAGTGGGCATTTTTGTATTGTATTTTTTGTGTTCCTAGGGTATATCCCTAGCAGTGGTATTGCTTGATTAATTGAGAGCTCAATTCCCACTTTTTGGGGGAGGAATATCTATATTGTTTTTAGACTAGACAGCATTTCCACCAACAGTGAATGAGAATCACTTTCTCCCTACATCCACACCTGTATTGGTTGTTCTTATTCTTTGTGATTTGTGCCAGGCTTGTGGAGTAAGATGATATCTCATTGATTTTTTTGATTTTCATCTCCCTGATGATTAGTGATGTGGAACAAGTTTCATATGCCCTTTGGCCATCTGTATTTCTTCTTTGAGGAAGTAGCTGTTCATTTCTTCTCCCCATTTTTTGATGGGGGATATATGATTATTTTTGCTAACTTCTGTCAGTATCCTGTGTATCTTAGGTATTATCTCTTTATTGATGGGTATTGGGTGAGTAGTCATTCTGTGAGTGGTCTGTATATCCTACTCACTATTTCCTTTAAGGTACAGAAGCTTCTCAGTTTAATGTAGTTCCATTTGCTTATCTCTGCCTCCATTGGTTTAGATCAGTGGTTCTCAAATAGTGAGGTGTGCCCCCCAGTGGGGGCACAAGGCTCCAAAAAGGGGGACACTGCTCAGGGGTTACTCCTGGCTCTATGCTCAGAAATCGCTTCTGGCAGGCTCGGAGGATCATATGGGATGTTAGGATTTGAACCACCGTCCTTCTGCACACAAGGCAAATGCCTTACCTCCATGCTGTATCTTCGGCACCCCCTTTATTTTCTTAAAATGAGATTTATAGTCTCTAGAAGGGCCCTCCCGTTTTGTTTGTTTGTTTGTTTTTGCTTGTTTGAATTTTTGCCCCCCCCTTTTCTATTCTCTTCTTTTCTTTCAACCTTTTTTCTTTCATTCTTTTTTCCTCTTACCTTCAAATAGAAATACATAACTTGAACCATCTTGTTCTGCCTCTCAAATTGAGGGGAAATAATGTAGGGCACCAAGACCAAAGAGTCATATAAACATTGAGTAGAAATAAAAAATGATCAAACTTGAACAACAAATTCAAAGCCAACTACAGCAGAAATGATACCCAATCTACAACAGGCAAGACACAGAAGGGACCACTTGTACTATCAGCCCAGGAGGCAAAGGAGGGTCAATATGGGATACAGGCTGGGAACAGGGGTGGAGGGGTGGTAATGCCCCTGATTGAAAGTCACTATGTGCCTGAAATACTACTGTGAATTATTTGTAAACCACTTTGGTCAAAATAAAAACTATTAATATAAAAAATCAGCTCAAATTATTTTATATATATATATTTTTGCAGGTTAAAGTGTTTTTTAATAAAGATACTATTTACAGTCATGCAGGGGGTGCACGAAAATGTTTTCTTTTTTCTAGGGAGAGCATGACAGAAAATTGAGAAGCACTAGTTTAGACAGTGGTGTTTTCTTTTTGAAGATGATTTTAGTCTCAACATCATGGAGTATTTTGCTTAAGTTTTCTCCTATAAACCTTATACTTTTAAGGCCTGATATTAAGCTTAGGTTTATCTTAAGAGAGGAAGGAAGAATAAAAGATAAGAGAGAGAAGAAAAGAAAAATAGGTAAATATAGTAAAAATAAATTTTGTTGAGAATTTTTGCATCTATGTGCATTAGTGAGATTAGTCTGTAGTTTTCTTTCTTGGCTGTGTCTTTGCCATCTTTGGGAATGAGTGTGATATTAGCCTCATAAAAGGAATTAGGAAGGATTCCTGTCTTTTCAATGTTTTGGAAGAGCCTGTGGATCGGTGGTAGTAATTCTTCTTGGAATGTTTTTTTTGTTTGATTGTTTTGTTTTGTTTTGTTTTGGTTCAAACCCAGTGCTGCTCAGGGGTTACTCCTGGCTCTATGCTCAGATATCACTTCTGGCAGGCTCCAGGGACCATATGGGATACTGGGATTTGAACCACCATCTTTCTGCATCTTCATGCTATCTCTCTGGCCCTACTCTCGGAATGTTGGATAGAATTCACCTGTAAAACCACCTGCACCTGGACTTTTGTTCTTGGGGTGTTTCTTAATTACTGTTTCAATTTCCTCATATATGATTGGCCTGTTTAGGCTTTCTACATCCTCTTTATTCACTCTTGGAAGATGATGTTTTTTCAAAAATCTGTCAGTTTCTTCTGGCTTCTCTAACCTGACAGAGTACAGTTGTTCATAATAAGTCCTCATGATGTGTTGGATTTCTTGGGTTTCTGTTGTAATATCTCCCCTTTCATTTGTATCTTATTTATTTGGCTGTTTTCCTCTTTTTATTGGTGAGTCTTTCCAGTGGTTTGTCAATCTTGTTTATTCTTTCAAAAAACCAACTCCTGGTCTCATTGAGTTTTTGTATTGTTTTCTTAGTTTCTTTGTTGTTTATTTTTGCTCTGGTTTTTATTATTTCTTGTCTTCTGGTTGTATTTGGGTTTCTTTGCTGCTGTTGCTCCAGCTTCTTAAGGCGTTCTTTTAAACTGTTGATTTTGTAATTTTCCTTTTTCCTGACATATGCCTGTATTGCTATAAGTTTCACTCTAATTACTGCTTTTGCTGTGTCCCACAGATTTTCACACTTTGTCTCTTCATTAACATTTGTATCAAGGAATCTTTTTATTTCTTTCTTGAGTTACTCTTTGATCCAGCTGTTGTTAAGCAGCATATTGTTTCATCTTCAGGTGTTAGATTTTCTCCATAGCTTCTTTTTACAGTCAATCTTGACCTCTGTTGCATAGTGATCTGATAGGGTGCTTCTAATAATCCTTATATTTGTGACTTTATGCAAGTTAGATTTATATCTTAAGGCATGGTCTATTCTGGAGAATGTTCCATGTGCACTTGAGAAGAATGTGTATTCTGCTTTCTGTTCTATTTAAGTCCATTAGCCTAGTTCTTCTAATTTCTTACTTATGGGTCTTATTTGGCTAGTTTTCTGTCAGTTGGATTTATTCAATGGTGATAGTGGAGTACTGAGATTTACACCATCACATTTCCTTCCATATATTTTTTACTAGGTTTTTGAACAAATGCCTTACATATTTTTTTCTGGCTTTGCATTTGGTGCATATTGATCAGAGTTAGTACTTCTTGGTCTAGTGTTCCCCTGGTATATAAGTAGTTACACTCTTTGTCTTTGATCACTTTTTTGAGGTTGAATGCTATTTGTTCTGATATAAGAATGTCTGCCCAGCTTTTTTTGTTTTCCATTGCCTTGAATAGTTGATTTCCATTTTTTACTCTAATATGTCTAATAATATATCTAATATATCTATCCTGTACTTGTAGGTGTATTTCTTGTAGGTAGCAGAAATATGGTTTTTGTTTTTCTAATCCAACTCTCTTCTATGTATCTTTTAATGGTAGAGTTTAGTCCATTGACATTTAAGGAGATTATTATCAGGGATGGCTGTTGTACAGTTGTATTGTGTAGGGTGGTTGTTATTACAACCTGGGGTTTGGATTGTGTAATTCATCTCTGAGTAGATAATTTAGAATTTTCTTTTTTGCAGAAATTATGGGAGTTCTTTTTTGTCTGAGAATGTTTTTAGTCCTTCATCCCATATGAATGAGAGTTTTTCCGGGTAGTGGAGTCTAGGTTGGAAGTTTCTTTCATTCAGTCATTTAAATATGTCATTACACTGTATTCTTACTTGAATTGTTTTAAATGGGAGATCTGGTTTTTATTCTTATGTTCCTTCCTTTGTACTTGAGGTTTTTCCCCTCCCTTATTGCTTTTTGCTTTAAGGAATTCATATCTCTCTCTCTCTCTCTCTCTCTCTCTCTCTCTCTCTCTCCCTCTCCCTCTCTCTCTCTCTTTTTGCCATTTGGACTACTATATGCCTTGGTGTTGATTTATTAGGGTTTATTTTATTAGGGACTCTTTTCACCTCCAGGATTTGCACCAGAGACTCTTTCCAGAGGGTGGGAAAGTTTTCTGCTATTATTTCCCTGACCACTTGTTCTTCCCGTTTTCCTATTTCCTCCCCTTCTGGTATTACTACAATCCATAGATTATTTTTTTTGTCTTTGCTTATTAAATACCTAACTTTTTCTTCCAATGTTTTACCTTTTATTTCTTTATTGCTTCTTTGTCATTTTTGGTTTGTAGTTTTTCTTCAAATTCTTCTATGTGATTCTCCAACTGTGTAATTTTGCTATTATGGCTTGCTAAGACATTTTTTATTTTCTTTAATTCCATTTGTAAGAATTCTCTCATCTTATGTAAAAGTTCTTCTTTGAGTTGGTTGATTTGTTCATCTATGGATTTCTTGAACTTGCTTGCTAGTGATTCTGTGATTTCTTTTTCCATAACTTGCAATGCCACTTTTAGGTCCTCATCTATTGGGCCCGTGCTTTTTGATGGACTTGGAAACTTGCTAGGATTTATCTCCATATCCCTGGGTTTTTAGTATCTTCCTTAGTTTACCCATACTTCTTTGCATTTGTGGTTTGGCTTGTAGTGTACTACCTTCAGATTTCAGCCCTCCTTTGTCACCTCTGGCTTGGGGCTGTGTCCCTTCTCTGGAGTGTGGCTGTATGTGGGCTTGTTGGCTGCTGTTGTTGAGGTTTGGCCCTGCCCTCAAGTCTCCTCCCTCACTTTACCTGCCAGAGGTATAGGCCCCCTCCACCTTGCCCAATTGCAGCAAGGTTTTCCCTCTCCCTTCACCCGTCAGAAGGTGTGGCAGAGGTCCAGGCTTGTGTCAATTTTCCCTTCCCCCTCTACATGTCAGATGGTGTGTTTCACCTCGGAGTTGCCTTTTCTCATCCAGTAATGGCCAAGCAGTTGCTGGAGCACTTCTGCTCAGGCCTGGTCAATTTCCATCTTCCCCTCTACCTGTCAAACATGGTTCACCTTTGCACCACCCATCCCAGCCCCAGTAATGGTGGAGCAGCTGCAGCTTTGGTCTGGTCAATTTCCCTCTCCCCCTCTACCTGTCAGATGTGGTTCACCTCCAAGCCACCTGTCCTCACCCAGGTAATAATGGTGGAGCAACTGCCGTGGATCACTTTTGAGCCACCTGTCCCTGCCCTGGTAATAGTGGAGCAGATGCTGGAGCACTGCCAGTAGGACCTGCTCAATTTCCCTCTTCCTCTCTACCTGTCAGACCATGTGGTTCACTTCCCAGCCACCTGTCCCACCCATGAATTTATTCATTTCTTCCAGGTTATTTTGTTTTGTGGCATAGAATTTCTCAAAGTAATGCCTGATTACCCGTTGACTTTCTATAGTGTCCATAGTGATCTTTCCCTTTTCATTTATAATTCAGTTTTTAAGTTTTTCTGTCTCTCTTTCTTTGTGAGTTTTGCTAGTTGTTTTTTGATCTTGTTTATTTTTTCAATGAAACATCTGTTGCTTTTATTGATATTTAATTTTTTTTAAATTTCTAACTCATTAATTCCTTTTTTAGATTTTTGGGCCACACCCAGCAGTGCTCAAGGGTACTCTTGGCTGCACTCAGATATTACTCCTGGAAGTCTCAGGGGACCATATGGAATGCTGGGGATTGAACCTGGATGTGTGCTGGGGTTGGCCACGTGCAAGGAAAACCTACCTCTCTGCTATCACTCTGACCTCCAATTCATTAAATTCTGCTCTAAGATTTATTATCTCCTTCTGCCTACCTATTTTTGATTCATTTTGTGGATCACTTTCCAATTTTATAAACTGTGCCACTAAATTATTTTTTTAGACCACTTCTTTCTTCCTGATGAGTCCTTGAAAAGAAATACATTGAGATGCCATTTTCAGGGAGAGACTACAGGGCATGAAAACCGGCAAGGCTTTGCAAAAGCCGGCTCCCTGTGTGTGACACCAGGCGGGGAAAATCCGCAAAAGTACACCGGCCCAGTAGGGCCCAACTGTGAAAAACTGTGAGTGTGACCTGTCTATGTTTGTCTACTGTCCTCTTGCGTGAAACTCTTGCGAGTGGGGCAAAAAGAGGCTCCAGCGGAGAACGGCTGCTCCGCTTAGCTACGCGGCCATGCACTATTTCTAAGGAAAGAACACCATTGCAACAAGAAGGAAAAATCACACTAAGAACGGCACTATATCACAGAAGCAAACATTTCTCTCCGGACTGTCTTCTCTGTTGCATGCTTGGGCCTAAGATTTGACCCAGTGTGAGGCTTCATCCACGGAGGACTCCCCTCCCTTAGAGGCAAGTCAGCCCATCCAGAAAGGAAGGAGCCAGAGGAGTGTGCTGCCTGCATCATTTAGCCAATGAATACCACCACAACACGTAGAAAAACCCACAATACAAGTGTGACAATGGGGAAACAACGCAGGACTGTATCAGACATAGAGAATGAAGATGACAATTCTGAGGACCAGATAATGACCAACCAACTAATCAACCTCTCAAATAAGGACTTTAGCAATATGGAAGATGCTCAACAATCTCCAAGAAATCATGGATCGAGTTGAACAGAACACTAATAAGAACCAAGAAAATATGAAGACAGAAATCACAAAACTCCAAACTGAAATAACATGTCAACTAACAGGACTGAAAAAGTCAGTAAACGAAGTGAATAACAAAATGGATAAGCTCTGGGACAGGGTATCAGAAGCTGAGAATAGACTTGGTGCTGTGGAAGATGAGATACATAACAATTCCATACAGCAGGAGAGATTGGACAAAAAAATTAAAGCAAATGAGCAGACAATGGAAAAATTAGCCAAAGAATGGGAAGAGATGAAAATAGAAGTCTATGATAAGATCAACAGAAACAACTTAAGAATCATTGGAGTCCCAGAGACCCAGGAAGAAAATTTCCAGGAAGAATCAATGGTCAAGAACATCATTAAAGAGAAACTTCCAGAGCTAAAGAATATATGTGATCAAATCCTGCATGCCCGAAGAGTACCAACCAAAAGAGACCCCAGAAAAACCACCCCAAGACACATCCTAGTCACAATGACAAATCCCACAGATAGAGACAGAATTCTGAAAACAGCAAGATCAAAAGGGGAAACCACATTCAAGCAAGCTTCCCTGAGATTTAGAGCAGACCGGTCACCAGAAACACTCAATGCCAGAAAGCAGTGGTGGGATATTGTGACAAGACTGAATGAAATGAATGCTTCACCCAGAATACTATACCCAGCAAAACTCACTTTCCGGTTTGACGGAAGAATACATGGTTTCACAGACAAAAAACAGCTCAGAAACTTCACAGACACAAAACCAGTCTTAAGAGAAAAACTGAAAGACCTAATCTAAGACAAGACTACCCAAAAGACACACCAAATTTTGAAATAAAGATGGCGTTAAATCCCAGGACAATTCTTTCTCTCAACGTCAATGGACTAAATGCACCAGTTAAGAGACACAGAGTGGCTAAATGGATCAAAAAACTCAATCCAACCTTATGCTGCCTACAAGAAACGCACCTAAATAGTCAGAACAAACATAGACTCAAAATAAAAGTCTGGAGAAAAATTATCCAAGCAAACAACACCCATAAAAAAGCTGGAGTGGCCATACTAATATCAGATAATGCAAACTTTATACTCAGGAAGGTTGTAAGGGACAAAGACGGACATTTTATATTAATCAAGGGGTATGTAGAGCAGGAAGAAATAACTCTCCTAAACATATATGCACCGAATGAGGGGCCAGCAAAATATTTAATACAACTGTTGACAAATCTGAAAAATAAAATCAACAACAACACAATAATTCTGGGGGACCTTAACACAGCTTTGTCAACACTGGATAGGTCAACCAGACTGAAACCCAACAAGAATATACTAGACCTGAGGAGAGAAATGGAATAAAGAGGCCTAGTGGATATATATAGGACACTCCATCCCCAGAAACCTGGATACACATTCTTCTCCAATGTACATGGGACATTCTCCAGGATAGACTACATGCTGGCACATAAAACATACCTCCATAAGATCAAGAGGATAGAAATTTTGCAGACTACCTTCGCTGACCACAAGGCTCTGAAATTATTTGTGAACTCCAAAGGGACTCAGAAGAAACACATTAACACCTGGAAGTTAAACAGCCTCATGCTCAATAACCAGTGGGTCCGAGATGAAATCAAGGAGGAAATCAAAAGGTTCCTGGAAACAAATGACAATAAAGACACAAACTATCAGAACTTATGGGACACAGCAAAAGCAGTACTGAGAGGAAAATTTATAGCTTTGCAAGCACACATCAGGAAGGAAGAAGGAGCTTACCTGAGTAGCCTAATGACACAGCTAATAGAACTAGAAAATGCTCAACAAAAGGACCCAAGAATAGGAAGACAGAAGGAAATAACAAAGCTGAGAGCAGAAATCAACGAAGTGGAAACTCAAAAAACAATCCGAAAGATCAACGAAAGCTGAAGTTGGTTCTTTGAAAAAATAAACAAGATTGATAGACCACTGGCAAACCTAACAAAGAAAGAGAGAGAGAGAAACTTGATAACTCGTATCAGGAATGAAAAAGGAGAGATCACTACTGATATGACAGAGATTCAAAGGGTAATCAGAAACAACTTTGAAAAACTCTATGCCACTAAAAATGAGAACCTGGAAGAAATGGATAAATTCTTGGACTCTTATAATCTTCCACGGTTGAAGGAAGAGGATGTAGATATCTAAACACCCCCATCACCATTGATGAAATTAAAACAGTAATCAAATGTCTGCTGAAAAACAAAAGCCCAGGTCCAGATGGATTCACTAATGAATTCTATCAAACTTTCCAAGAGGAACTACTTCCAATCTTGGCAAGACTCTTTCATAAAGTTGAACAAACAAAAACACTTTAAAATAGCTTTTATGAAGCCAACATCACCTTGATACCTAAACCAGACAGAGATGCTACCAAAAAAGATAATTACAGACCAATGTCACTGATGAATGCAGATGCAAAGATCCTCAACAAAATCCTGGCAAATAGGATTCAATGCCTCGATAAAAAGATCATCCACTACGATCAAGTAGGTTTCATCCCAGGAATGCAAGGCTGGTTTAACATCCGTAAAACTATCAACATAATACACAACATCAATAACAAGAAATATAAAAACCACATGATCATATCAATAGATGCAGAGAAAGCATTTGATAAGGTCCAACACCCATTCTTGATCAAAACTCTCAGCAAGATGGGAATGGAGGGAACCTTTCTCAATATAGTGAAGGCCATCTACCACAAGCCAGTGGCAAATATTATCCTCAATGGAGAAAAACTAAAAGCCTTCCCTCTAAATTCTGGCACAAGACAAGGCTGTCCTCTCTCACCACTCCTATTCAACATAGCACTGGAAGTACTTGCTATAGCGATTAGGCAAGAAAAGGATATCAAGGGAATTCAGATAGGAAAGGAAGAAGTTAAGCTCTCACTGTTTGCAGATGATATGATACTCTACTTAGAAAACCCTAAAGACTCTATCAAAAAGCTTCTAGAAACAATAGACTCATATAGCAAGGTGGCAGGCTACAAAATCAACGCACAAAAATCAATGGCCTTTCTATACACCAATAGTAACAAGGATGAGATGGACATTAAGAAAACAACCCTATTTACAATAGTGCCACACAAACTCAAATATCTTGGAATCAACTTGACTAAATATGTGAAGGACCTATACAAGGAAAACTATAAAACTCTGCTCCAAGAAATAAGAGAGGACACACGGAAATGGAAACACATACCCTGCTCATGGATTGGCAGGATTAACATCATCAAAATGGCAATACTCCCCAAGGCATTATACAGATTTAATGCCATCCCTCTACAGATACCCATGACATTCTTCAAAGAAGTGGATCAGACACTTTTGAAATTCATTTGGAACAATAAACACCCTCGAATAGCTAAAGCAATCATTGGGAAAAAGAATATGGAGGAATTACTTTCCCCAACTTTAAACTGTACTACAAAGCAACAGTTATCAAAACAGCATGGTATTGGAATAAGGACAGGTCCTCAGATCAGTGGAATAGGCTTGAATACTCAGAAAATGTTCCCCAGACATACAACCACCTAATTTTTGATAAAGGAGCAGGAAATCCTAAATGGAGCAGGGAAAGCCTCTTCAACAAGTGGTGTTGGCACAATTGGATAGCCACTTGCAAAAAACTGAACTTAGATCCCCAGCTAACATCATGTACGAAGGTGAAATCCAAATGGATTAAAGACCTCGATATCAGCCCCCAAACCATGAGATATATAGAACAGCACATAGGCAAAACACTCCAGGACATTACAGGCATCTTCAAGGAGGAAACTGCACTCTCCAAGCAAGTGAAAGCAGAGATTAACAGATGGGAATATATTAAGCTGAGAAGCTTCTGCACCTCAAAGGAAATAGTGCCCAGGATACAAGAGCCACCCACTGAGTGGGAGAAACTATTCACCCAATACCCATCAGATAAGGGGCTAATCTCCAAAATATACAAGGCACTGACAGAACTTTACAAGAAAAAACATCTAACCCCATCAAAAAATGGGGAGAATAAATGAACAGACACTTTGACAAAGAAAAAATACACATGGCCAAAAGACACATGAAAAAATGTTCCACATCACTAATCATCAGGGAGATGCAAATCAAAACAACGATGAGATACCACCTCACACCCCAGAGAATGGCACACATCACAAAGAATGAGAATAAACAGTGTTGGCGGGGATGTGGAGAGAAAGGAACTCTTATCCACTGTTGGTGGGAATGCCATCTAGTTCAACCTTTATGGAAAGCGATATGGAGATTCCTCCAAAAACTTGAAATCGAGCTCCCATATGATCCAGCTATACCACTCCTAGGAATATACCCTAAGAACACAAAAATACAATACAAAAACTTCTTCCTTACACCTATATTCATTGCAGCACTATTTACCATAGCAAGACTCTGGAAACAACCAAGATGCCCTTCAACAGACGAATGGCTAAAGAAACTGTGGTACATATACACAATGGAATATTATGCAGCTGTTAGGAGAGATGAAGTCATGAAATTTTCCTATACATGGATGTACACGGAATCTATTATGCTGAATGAAATAAGTCAGAGAGAGCGAGAAAAACGCAGAATGGTCTCACTCATCTATGGGTTTTAAGAAAAAGGAAAGACACCCTTGTAATAATAATTTTCAGACACAAAAGAGAAAAGAGCTGGAAGTTCCAGCTCACCTCAGGAAACTCACCACAAATAGTGATGAGCTTAGTTAGGGAAATAACTACATTTTGAACTCTCCTAATAACGAGAATGTATGAGGAAAATGGAGAGCCTGTCTAGAGTATAGGCGGGGGTCGGGTGGGGCGAAGGGAGACTTGGGACATTGGTGATGGGAATGTTGCACTGGTGATGGTTGGTGTTCTTTACATGACTGAAACCCAAACACAATCATGTATGTAATTAAGGTGTTTAAATAAATAAAAAAAAAGAATCTTAAAAAAAAAAAGAAAAGTAATACATTTTCCTGTGTATACCTATTTAGCTGTGTCCCACAGATTCTGATAACTTGTGTCTTCATTGGCATTTGTTTCCAAGAATCTTTTGATTTTTCTTTTTGGTTTAGCTCTGCCCACTGGTTGTTCAGTAGTGAGCTGTTTTATTTCCAGGTGTCAACAAGTTTTCACTTTGTCTGTAATTAAAGTCTTATTTCAGTGTTTTATAATCTGAGAAGGTAGTCTGTACAATTTCTATCCTCTTGATTTTATGGAAGTATGTTTTATGGGCCAGCATGTGGTTTACCCTGGAGAATGCCCTATGTGCATTGGAGAAGAATGTATATCTAGTTTTCTTGGGGTGAAGTGCTTTATATTTATCTACTAGGCCACTTTCTTCAATTTCTCCTTTAAGAGATAATATAGTCTTGTTGGGTTTCATCCTGGTTGACCTACCAAGGGGTGATAAGATGGTGTTGAAGTCTGCCATTATTATTGTGTTGCTTTTGATGTCTTCCTTCAAATTTGTCAGAAGTTGTTTTAAATAAATTTTTGGTCTTTCATAGGGTGTGTTTATGTGCAGGGCTGTGATATTTTTCTATTTTACATACCCTTGTTTATTAAGAAATGTCCATCTCTGTCTGTTTTAATTTTTAAGCTTAAAGTTTGTGTCATCTAATATTATGACCACCCTAGTCTTTTTTAAGTGAGTTATTTGCTTGAATGATCCTCCTCCAACCTTTAAGTCACTGTTGTGAATATTTAGATGTGTTTCTTGTAGGCAACAAAACGTTGGCTTCAGAATATTGATCCATTTTGCTACTGTGTCTGTCTTTTTATTTTGCCACACCCAGTGATGCTCAGGGGTTACTCCTGGCCATGCACTCAGAAACCGCTCCTAGCTTGGGGCACCATAAGGGATGCCAGGGGTTCAAACTGAGGTTCATCCTGGGTCAGTCACATGCAAGGCAAATGCCCTACCACTGCACTATTGCTCTAGTCCCTACTGTGTGTCTCTTAACTGATGCATTTAGTCCATTGGCTTTGCAAGAAAATATTGTCATGTGATTTATTGTCATCTTCTAGTAGAAGCTTTGTGTGTCTGTTGTTGTAACTTGCCTTAAAATCGACCTTTCAAGTTTGTTTTTTAAAGCTGATGTTGAGCCTGTAAAGTTTCTGAGCTGTTCTTTATCTGTGAAGCTGTGTATATTTTCTTACATCTAAATGTAAGTCTGACTGGATGAAGTACTTTCGGTGAAGCATTAATTTCATTGGGTTTTGTCACTATATCCCACCACTACTTTTGGGCCTTTAGGGTTTCTTGTGGCAAATCTACTGTAAGTCTAATGGCTGATCCTTTAAATGTAATTTCCATTTTCTTTGTTTTGCTTTTGGGCTATGCCCAGTGATGCTTAGGGGTTACTCTTGGGTATGCACTCAGAAATTGCTCCTGGCTGGGGGACCATATTGGATGCTGGGAATTGAATCACTGTCCGTCCTAGATTAGTTCATGCAAGGCAAATGCCATACCACTTGCACCACTTCTCCCCTCCCCCCATTTTGTAATTTCCCTTTTTGATCTTGCTTTTTTCAGTGTTATATCCCTGTCTGTGGATTTTATCATTGTGATTAGAATGTGACTTGGGAGAAAGAAAATCTCCCCTTTTTTTCATCACCTTTACATAACATCTTAGATAATTTTTTAAAATCCACAGGTAAACCAACCACTCCTGGGGTGTTATATAGTGGACAGAGTTCAAATGTGATCCAATTCTCTATGAATTCAGCTTTTACTTATGGGTGACATTTCTGGGCACAAGGTTCTTATTTTCTAGCAGAGGCTAGGACTTCAATGGGCATTATCTGTAGCACATACTGTTCTGGGACTCATCACTGAGACTGAGTTGTGATTCTGGTTCTCTAGGATCAGACTAAGGCAACTGCTGATTTTGAGGGAGATAAAATGTTGGTGACATTTATGTTTCTTTAGCTATAAAGGTCCCCCCCTGTTTCACTAGACTCTGGTAGGGCAAGGTTTGTATCTGGTAGGCCAAAGTTTGTTTCTGGGCAGTTCCTATACTTTCTGATCAATTTTGCCTCTGTTCTTCACAGTTTGGGGTCATAGGAGAAGGTTGTCATCCAGGGATCCTCCAGGTTTTTCACCCTTGTGTCCCGAGGCTTCTGAATGCATTTTTGAAGCTTCTATTTGTCCAAGAACCAGGAGATGACTGGAGCTGGGCAATGGGTGCAGGGCCTTTCCTGTGGGGAGGGGGGGGACATTTTGACTGCTTGACTTTACCTCAGCCAAGGGATATGAGCCCTGCTAATGTCTAGCTTCTAGAAGGAAATCTGCCCTGTCATCTCTTCTGTCCTGATCCATCCTTGGATGACTATGTCCCAGTCCCAGCCTTGTAGCTGTCAGTACTCCCATTGGTATCTGTCTCTTTCCTCTCTCAGGCCAGGCTTCCTTTTGTGCCTGATGGGTTAGGTTTCCCTGACACATGAAGTGACCATTACTAGTTTTTCTGGCTCATCTTCAATGCCATGACCTATCATCTCCTTGTGATGCTATCAACCCCAGAAGGTGCAACAATGGAGGGTTGATGTTCCCTGAGTTCAAATAGAACTCATGGATTGGGGAAGTGGTTTCTCAAGCAAGGGGACATGCCTGGCTTTTGGGAGGCCCTCAGGTTGACATCTACACTCCATAGTACACCCACCCCCAGGCCCACTATACCAAGATCTCATAGCATCCAGTGAGTGGCTTCAGCAGACAGAGCAGGTATTGGCACAATCAGTACCAGACTTGATCACTCCATTCTTCTCTCTCAAGACTGACAATAATATATCCTGAGAACTTAAGTCATTACCTTTGCATAACATCCTCAATAAGTTTTAAAAAATCCTTAGGTAAACCAGTCACTCCTAGGGCTCACCCTAGTAGGCAGAGTTCAAATGTGACCCAAGTCTCTGTGACCCAGCAGTGACCCTTGTGTCACCCTGAAGGCTTTGGTAGGGGTGTTCAGTGTCCAATATCACTGTTTCCCTGCTACCACATCTGCACTGAATTCAGCCCTGACAGAACAAAGGGCGCAATACTGTACTGGGCCTAGAGGTGGCCAAGGATCAGCTCAGCTGCGAACCTGCAGGAATCCTTAGCCTAGACAGCCACAGTGGAATGCTTTTTTGGGGGTTTGCTTTTTTGGGCATGTAGATTTTAGTTGCATACACTCTCTAACTCTGGGTGTTTCTCTAAAATGATGTCCTTGATTGTTGATATTTCATGGGGGTTTTCTTCCTGTGTCTCTGGGACCCCAATGATTTTAATGTTGTTTCTGTTGAATTTTTCAAAGATTTCTATTCTCGTCTGTTCATATTCTTTGAGGACTATTTCCATTGCCTCATCATTTGTTATAAAGCTCTTTTTCAGCCTCTTATCTTTTATGAAGTTGTTATTATCTTCCAAGTCTCTGATTCTGTCTTCAGCCACTATAACTCTGTTGGATAGGCTTTGCAGTGAGGTTTTCATTTCACCTACCTAGTTTTTCAGTCCTGTTATTTTAGTTTAAAGTTTTCTCATTTCTACTTTTATGTTCTCTTGATTCTTAGTTGTGGCTCGTTTAGTTCTTTTTATACTTTCTTTGAATTCTATGAATACCTCCATATTTTTTCTCTAAAGTCCTTATCTGAGAGGCTAAATAAGTGGTCGGTACTTTTTGTATCATAGGAGCTACCATTTTCATTCTCTAAGCATGCATTGTTTCCCCATTATCACAGTTGCAGTGTGGTGCTTTATTATTTTTTTTTCTTTTTGGTTTTTGGGCCACACCCTGTGACGCTCAGGGGTTATTCCTGGCTATGCGCTCAGAAGTTGCTCCTGGTTTCTTGGGGGACCATATGAGACGCCGGGGGATCGAACCGCGGTCCGTCCTAGGCTAGCGCAGGCAAGGCAGGCACCTTACCTTCAGCGGCACCGCCCGGCCCCATATTTTTTACTTTTTCTTTTTTTTTTTTTTAGACCTGGAAGTTTGTTACATGAAATAGGAGAAAGAAAATTGATGTATGTTTCTGTTCTGATACTGAAGTCTGTTATTGATAGCAATGTGAATTACAAGTCTTTCACAGTTTATTTTAAATGAACTTGTGACTGTGAATTAGGGCAATTTCCACCACCAGTGTTGACCTTTCTCCACTACTCCCAGATGCATTCCATACCACCAATCTTAGTCCCATGAACTTTTAGTGTAACAGGTTTCTCTTGTGTATAGCTTGGTGTAGTTTGAGTCTCTTAATTCTATTATCATTGATTTAGAGTTGAATATTTAGGTCTGATCGTTTTTTATTTCTACTCAATGCTCATGAGACTGCTTTGCCCCTGATACAATCCACTTTTCCCCCTCTATTTGTAAGAAGCCATAGTAGAAATATGAGACCAAACAAAGTGATTCATATTCTATGGTTTTGTTAAAAAAAAGATGGAACCAGAAAATACTACACACCACCCGGTATTTGACATAGATCTTGTACAGAAACTAGGTTCTATAACTACAGAAACCTGACAGCAACAACTGTGAGGCTGAGGAGCTGACCACTGAGAATGACTAGGGGATTGGACAACATAGTATGCCTGGAGCCTTGAGTTGGCCTTATGGCAAAATACTTTGGGGGTAAGATCTTCCTGTTTTTAAGCTAAAGGTCTTTCTTTCCGATTTCTTCCATATTTTGCTGTGCCTACACAAACGACAACTGCTACACACATCTTTTTTAGTGTATCTCCCATAGCTAAAGAAAAAAAAAGAGCATACTAAACCTTCGGCCATTGTATTAATGCCTTTATTGGTGATACAATACTTTTCACAAATATAACTGCTAATTAACTCTCTCCCTTTTTTCCATTTTTTAATTCTCCATTCTCTTCCTATTTCTTAATAACTTTGCTTTCTGTCATCCTGAAACAAATGTATTATGATCAGTTATGTAAACTATGTGATACATTTTCTTTAATAAAAAATAAGCTGGCAAGAACCCCTGTTTAGAAGCTATAAATATAAATTTAAAAGAAGAAAAAAGAAAAAAAGAGAGAGAAAAGGAAAGCTAATGTGGCAAGTTTCTTTTTTCATAGACACAGTAAGAATTGGAAAAATCAGAAAGAAAATTTCCTTGGCCTAAGAGATACAGGGTGCCTCCATCCTTGAGATCAACTACAGGCTATGGACATGTTCACTCTCTTACCCCAGGGCCTTTTTTATGGTGCCAGGAAATGTTCTGCTAAGTTGCAGTTGTCAAAGTCAATCCTCTGTAATTAGAGATCTTATTTTATGTACAGATCCTAGGATAAAGTCTAGAATAGAGTCTTTCATTATGGTCCCAGGAAAAGTTCAGCTCCATGGTAGTTGTTGTAGTCAATCTTCTGTAATTAGTGATTTTGATTTGTGCACAGATCTCAGCATGGATTGTCTGCAGTATGGTATTTTCTACATACTGTGTTGGTGTTCATTGACTAGGGGGAGTATGTAGTTGTGGAGTGGAGTGGAGGGGCTGCATCTTCTGTCTCTGTCCTTTGGGCCAGTCTACTCACCCAGAGCATGGTTTCTGAGAACCTTTGCCAGCTTTCAGGGATAGCTGGCTGCACCTCGCTGACATAGTTCCTGAGGCCTGTCCTCTTACTGGAGGTGCAGTTTCTGGGAGCACTGCCACTGTATTCATGGATAGCTAGACTAGTACATCTATTGTTGTTTTGAATGACAATGTTTTATAGACTAAATAAGAGAAAATTTTATCTTTTTAATTTTAGAACACAAAAAGAATTAAACATCCACATTTAGATCCTGAATTTCCAAGTATTGTTGATTTTTTTTTAGCTCATAGCCCCTTGCTTGAGAGTAAAAGTTAAAAAATTTCTAAGGAAATGAAATCACTTCACATTTATTATTAGGTACTATATTAACTTCTGAATCAATAGAGTTGAGTCAATGTTATTTTTTGTTTGTTTGTTTTTTGGCCACACCTGAGATGCTCAAGGGTTTTCCTGGATCTATGCACAGAAATTGGTCCTGGCAGGCTTCGGGGGCCACATGGAATGCTGAAAATCAAACTGGGGTTTGTCCAAGGCAAATGCCCTATCTCTGTGCTGTCACTTTCGCCCCTGAGTCAATGTTATTTCTCTTATTTTTATTCACCTAGGAAATGGAACTGTTAATACTCACTTCAATTATTTGTTTTAAGAATCCAACTAACACCTATTAAATTTCTTATAGTTAGAAAATTAGGTTCTCTTTGTGGAAATCTTTGCTGTCATTGGGATGCTGAAGTGATTAGAAGTGTATACTTAGCAAATCAGAGGAAAGTGCAGTTTCTGAAGCCAGTATCTGTGCTTTAACTCATTGCTCCAGAGTCTTTGTGTTACATTCTTCAGCTTTAAGGGTCAGTGAAAATAACTGCATTAGTAACTACATGAACATGAACATCAGGTTCATGTGAGGACCAAGTGAATTTACAACTTGTAAATATTATAAAACAGTACCTGACTTTTAGCAATCCCTAAGTGTTAGTTACTATTTTCAGTGTATGACAGTTCATTTATTTTCTTTTATAGTAAAAAATTTCTATTGATATCAGAATTCTGTGAAATTGTTTCATGATTTAGATTCGAGGCATGTGCATTTGAGCCTGCAAGAGAATGAATCATCTTGAAGGTTTATCATAACCTTACCTACAGGGTTTCTGATTAAGTCTGCCATTTTTCAGAGCATGATTGGACCATTTGAGGAATTGAGAATTGAATTGAGGTTGGCAGCATGCAAAGCAAGAACTATAATCCTTATATTATCTGTTCAACTCCTGGAATTTGCATTTTTAACAAGTTTTCTTTAAATTTAATTTTGTTTTGATTTTGGGCCACATTTGGTGGTTCTCAGGGCTTATACTTGGCTCTGCACTCACAGATAACTCCTGCCTGGTTCAGGGGACTATGGGATATCCAGAATAGAATCTGTAAACACTCTACACACTGTACTAATGCTCTGGACCCCTCTAACAGTTATAACTTCTGCTGATGTTGTTGATCATAATCATACTTGAGAGATTCTCAAACAGCAGCTAAATTCACACAAGTACGGGGAAAGACAAGGTTATCAGTGGATGTTTGTCAACAGTGCTGGAATTCAGAATAGACCTCTATGTCACATGGAGAGATCAGAAGACAAACTTAGAGAGAACCACCACCAGTGCTGGAAGGGAGAAATGGCACAGCTCAGTGGATGTCTCACACTTAAGAGTAAGGATGTGGCTTATAATAGCTACTCAAAGCAGGAAGCAGCTGAGAGAGCAGGTTGGGTGCACCAATGCCTGAAATTAGGCCCAGTCAGGAAAGACAAAGTTTGACAGCCCATATATTTCTTCTTAGTTATTTTTTTTCTCTTGCAGTATTCCCCCCTCAAAAAAGGGTATGTAGCTTTTTACTTTCACTCATTGCCTCCAGGAAGTATTAAAATAACATGTTCTACTTGTTCTTATCTTAGAATTAAAATAACAAACATTTATAGGAACAAATTTAATATCTCAAATTTAATTTTATTTGCAAGATCTCTTGAAATCTTTTTTTTATTCTACCCTTTCTTTGATTTGATTACAACTCATTTATGCCTCAGAGAATGGCATAACTTTTTCTAACGGTAAGTTTTCTTTAGTTTGGGGCAAGATCTCTGCTCTAAATGCTGCTAGGTCAAAGTGACCTTAGTAATCCTGATTTGATTCTGTTTAAAGTAAAAAAATGTAACAAGATAAGGAAAGTTTGTACCTCACTGGACCAATTTCTTAAACCAACTGGGAAACAAAATTTACCATGTCTTTTCATGTAAGTATTAATATTGCAAGGTTGAAAATAATAAAAGCTTGTTGGGAAATCTAAATTGAACAACTATGGAATGCAAAGAGGAAATATGTTTATGCCACTCCAAGTGTCACTTACACAAATGAACTTGTACACATGAGAGATGTGTTAAGATCAACAGAGAGCATATATTTACATAGATATGCTTCAAAACCTACTGGTAATACATTTGGTAAATATCTTTTAATATTAAAGAGCTTCAGATATCTGCTCTGGGTGGCACAAGGCTCATTTCTTCTTCTTGATTTTAATATCAGATCGCTCAAAAGTAACAGAAACACAAACATTAATTCACCAAGGAAAATAACAATCCATGACTTGGAGCCATTTATTTATTTGATGACATTAACTCAGCAAAAAGATTTCTTGAGAAAGTGTCAGTGAGATGGTAGCATTTTTTGGAAATTCGTGATATATTATAAAAGAAACATTCATTCTTCTCTTCACATCTATCTATTATGTACCATCCAATTGTCATCTAATTTGTCTTATGACAGTTTTTCTTTTGTGCGATGGTAATAGTAGTAAGAAGGTGTGGTAGAAATATTTCCCATTGCATTAGAGACCAATGAACTATATGCTTTTCAGAACAGTAGTAAAAATAGTATTGAATTTTTTTAATTTGGGGAATTTATTCTTAATATAATTAGATACCTTGGAACTTGGTAAGCTAGAGCTTTTTTTAGTGATGTTGAAATGGCATTTGTGCGTTGGCATTATCAAGTAACACAGAGGCCACCAAACACTGTCCCTTAGTGCCTTATTAACACTCCTGGAAAAAGACTTTGAAAATACAAAATGTTCTGTGTAAGTAAATTTGAAACAACACTATAAAGTTGGCATGGATGCTTCATAATTAAAATTTGGAAAGGTATGTTGATGCTTTTGCAATATGTGCTCACATTTCCTGTTAGGTTTGCTTTTCAAAATGACATTTCTACTTCATGTTGGTATTTCTCTGGTTGCATGGCAAGTTAGTATAGCACTGTCCTTGTGTCTGAGCAATGGGCCAATAGTCAGAGCCCAGAAAGGAAAGAAACTTGATTAGTTCTGAGCTATTCTCAACTTGTATTAAAAATCCAACTTCAGCAATTTTAAAATTTTACTTTTTTGTAACAATAGTTAAAGTAAGATTATTGCTCAAGAGTTTCCTGGTCAAATTCTCTGCAATACTTTTGATATTTTTCTTCTGACTACAATGGCTTCTGGAGCATTAGCTATTGTATCTACCTTCCAGTTATGAGTAGGGGGTAAGGCAGAAAGATATAAATGTCTATAGTTTTAATTTTGGGGACATACCCAGTGTGCTTAGGGATTACTTCTGGTTTTGATTTTAGGTATCAAACCTGGTAGAATGAGGAGACCATATGGGGTTTTAGGGATTGAACCCAGATCAACCAAGTGCAAGGCAAATGCTCTGTCCACTGCACTATTGCCTCTGACCTGAAACAAAAGCATCTTATATTAGAAGTTCCACTTAAACCTTCTTCTTTTATTTAATTATCTCTGCCTTTGCTTACATTGCTTACTATTTTGATTTGGCTGACCCAGAAGCTGACCTGCGGACAAGGTTATGTCTGTAAGTGGTTTATTTGAAATGCAGAATAGGAGAATAGGGAAGTAAAATAGAAAAGGAAAGGTAACTAATAAAAAGTAATAAAATTATTAATAAATAATATTACATAATACAGTGTTAGTAAATTGTCTACCACTATGAATACTGGAATTTAGCTGCTTGAGGAATACATTTTAGAACCACTAAAATTCAAGATGCTGGAGCATTTATCTATTATTTTTTATATTGTGGCAATATAAGTTTACAAGTGTAAATGCTTGAATATTCTAAAGTTACAGTGTTGGTACATAGCACCTCCTGCCAGTGTCCATGGATTTTCCCTGCATTTATACAAAAACTGCTGTCAGCTCTGATTTGAAGACTGTTAAGCCCTTGGTCTAGCTGTGTTAATCCCTTGGCCTTTTGGAACTTTTTCTCAGGCTGGGCAGTTTTCTCCAGTTTTTGATAAATCTTTCTAAGGGAATTTGATTGTGGTAAGAGAAAATCATTTAGTTGCTGTGGAAAGACTGTTGAGTCACAGCCATTTATATCATTTGTAATGATTCGGTAACTTATTTTGCATATAGGTTTCCTAATCTCCTGGTATCATTTAAGTGAAGTAATAGAAACTGAGAAAGATGTCTAGGAACCTCTGATTTATAACAAGTTGGTCACAAGTTCAGGTAATCTGGATTTGTGACAGAGTTTAAATTGGGGAAAACAGTTTTAGAAATTTTCAGTCCATTGTTTAGAACCATAAATGGTAGCCTGGACTTGTTGACAGAGTCAGAGATGGAGGATAGCTTTGAAGAATTAGCCCGTAACCTGTAGAATCTGATGCTACCTTCCAGTAGATAATGTCACCATTAAGTTGAATTCTTCGACACTTTGTGTCAGAGAATTGATTATGGGTGTGTATGACTACTGTTGGCTCAAAATACAGATGACTACTAAAAATGTTCTTTGATTCTTTTGGTTGCCTTAAGAAATTCTTTATGCAGTAAGACATGGCTAACTGTGGGGACTGCCAGGTGAAGTGCTGATTGCTTCACCTGCGTAGTCTCGCCCTGCTGTGCTTCTTCTGAGGAAACTGAGGACCTAAAGAGAAGCCTGTCCTGTGCTCCTCTGTCTTTCCTGAATCCTTCAAGCTCTCCTCAGAGCCCTGGGAAGCGAACCCCCAGAAACTGTATTCTGAAGCTACCCAGCGAGCTAGTGAGTGAGTTAGAAATGGCTGACTGTGGGGACTGCCAGGTGAAGTGCTGATTTCTTCACCTTCGTGGTCTCTGCCCTGCTGTGCTTCTTCTGAAGAAACTGAGGACCTAAAGAGAACCCTGTCCTATGCTCCTTCTCTTTCCTGAACCCTTCAAGCTTTCCTCAGAGCCTTGGGAAGCAAACCCTCAAAAAACTGCATTCTGAAGCTACCCAGCGAGCTAGTGAGTAAGAAATGGCTGACTGTGGGGACTGCCAAGTGAAGTGCTGATTGCTTCACCTTCGGAGTCTCCGCCCTGCTGTGCTTCTTCTGAGGAAACTGAGGACCTAAAGAGAAACTTGTCCTGTGCTCCTCTGTCTTTCCTGAATCTTGAACCCCCAAAAAACTGCATTCTGAAGCTACCCAGCGATCTAGTGAGTGAGTAAGAAAAGGCTGACTTTACAAGCCCAGAAAGGGGAAGCTGCTAAATTCTGCTGGAACTCAGATGCCAGCACCCCTATCTGCCGGTCTTCTGTGCTGTGCACCATTTTCAGCCTGATTTCATCCTGTGTGTGGCTCATCTGCAGACTGCTCACATTCCCTGGAGCCTTCCCTGGAGGTAAGTTTACAAGCCCAGAAAGGGTGGAGCCAGAGGAGCACGGCTGCTCTGCTTCACTTCCCGGCTGTGCACATCATTTAGCCAATGAATACAAACACAACACAGAAAAACCCACAATACAAGTGTGACAATGGGGAAAGAGTGCAGGCCAGCGCCAGACAGAGAATATGACGATGGCAACTCTGATGAATTGAACATGACCAACCAACTAGTCAGTCTCTCAGATAAGGAGTTTAGAGTCGCAATATGGAAGATGTTCAAAGAACTCAAAGTATAGAAGAGAACACTAATAAGAATCAAGAGAATATGAAGATAGAAATCAGAAAACTCCAAATTGAAATTTCAGATCAAAACTGAGTAGATGAATTGAAGAAAAACATGGTTGAGTTTCCCATGGGTTAACAGCAGCTGAGAATAGAATTAGTACACTGGAAGATGACATGAATAACAATTCCGTACAGCAGAAGAAAATGGAAAAAATCCTTAAAGCAAACAATCAAACAATGGAAAAATTACTCAAAGAATGGGAACAGATGAAAATAGAAGTCTATGATAAGCTCAACAGAAACAACTTAAGAATCATTGGAGTCCCAGAGACCCAGGAAGAAAATCTCCAGGAAGAATCAATGGTCAAGAACATCATTAAAGAGAAATTACCAGAGCTAATGAATACATGCGATCAAATCCTGCATGCCCGAAGAGTACCAACTAAAAGAGACCCCAGAAAAAACACCCCAAGACACATCCTAGTCACAATGACGAATCCCACAGATAGAGACAGAATTCTGAAAACAGCAAGATCTAAAAGAGAAATTACATTCAAGGGAACATCCTTGAGATTTACTGCAGACCTGTCACCAGAAACACTCAAGGCCAGAAGGCAGTGGTGGGACATAGTGACAAAACTCAATGAAATAAATGCTTCGCCTAGAAAACTGCACCCAGCAAAACTCACTTTAGGTTTGAAGAAACAATACATGGTTTAACAGACAAACACCAGCTCAGAAACTTTACAGACTCAAAACAATTCTTTTTATTTATTTATTTATTTTTTGATCATAGTGGCTTACATATTGTTGACAATGATATTTTAGGTACATATTTACATAAAATCAGGGGGGGTTCCCATCACCAAGTTGTCCTCCCTACACCTTCGTTTTTGTCCTACCACCCATATCCTCTTCCCTCACCCCCAGGGTAGCTAGGATGTGTGGTCTCCTCTGTATCTAGCCTACTGCATAGTAGTCTTGCACCTATTTGGTCCTGGTGTCTCCCTTGTTTCCCCCTCTAATTGGGGGGGCAGGACTAGCTAGTTCGAGTTACGTGGTTTTGTTTAAAGGAGAGAAAAGTAATAAACTGGGGTAAAAGTCTAATACGCCGAAAATAAGTGGAATTCTTCCAGAGGCTCTCAACATCGGTTTGAGAAATGAAGGAGAGAAAAAAGGTGAAACATTCCACCAGTACAAAAAGAAGTGTCAAATATCCCGTGAGGACTCCAACAATAAGCACAAGCACCAAAAACAAAACAAAACAAACAAACAAAAAACAAAAACAAAACAAAAACAAAACAAAACAAAACAAACAAAAAAACCCCACAAAAACAAACACAAAACAAAACAAAACAAGAAAACAAACAAACAAATGTCATGGTCTTGATATAGGAAACATGGCATAGCATACAAAGGAAGAACAGAAAGGAAGAGAAAGAATAAGTATAACTTCAATTATCACACCCATACAGAGAAATTGACCAAAAATAGATAGGTAAATAAAAATAATAATAATAAATGAAAATAAAATAATATATATATAAAAAAATAATGATTTGTGCTTTTTTTTTTCCCCTCCTGCCCAGGCACAGTAAATATTGGGGTCATTCGAAAAGGAATTCACTTGGCCTAAGAGATATGGGGTTTCTCCGCCCTTGGAGTGTATTGTCATGGGATCAACTATAGACTCTGTTCAGGATCATTTACTCTCCCGGTGGTGCTTTTGTGGTGTTTGTAAGACCTCTGCTCTGTCCTGGGTGATACTATCAGGCCTCTGTGTCTAGGGATCTCAGTATCTGCACAGATCCTGCGGTGGGAGTTATGATGAAGTCAGTCTTTGTGGTTCTAGAAGTTCTGTTCCATCAGTGTCATTTTAATTCATCTTCTGTGGTTGGTGATCTTGGTCTTTGCACTGAAGCTAGGATGGCACCCAGGACAGTATCTTTCTTTGTGCTTCCAGAAGCCCCATTCCGTTACAATGGTCTCTGCCAGACCTTTGAAACTGGGGATCATGTTCATTGTGCAGATCGTAGTTCAAACCCTAGGTTAGGGCTTTTTTATTGGTCCCAGGCTGTATACAGTCTGGTCATGGTTCTAGCAGCAGTCATCTGTAACTCGAAATCTTGGCTTTTGGGCCTTCCAAAGGGTGACAAGTCTTCTGATTTTGTCTTGTCATTAGCTAGAAAGGTAGGATAACCTTCACTTAGGTCAAGTTGTTCCCATTTTCTTCGTTGTCAGGATGTCATATTAGAGCTGGCATTTGTTGGTGACCTCGCAGTATTGCGGCTGTCCTGGGTGGGATTTGTTTCCTGTAGCAGTTGTGAAGCACTGTGCCGTTCCTGTGTCTGGGATCCAGGGTTCAAGGATGGATTGATGGTATCTAAACACCTGAAGTCTAAGTTAATTCCACATGACATATTTTCAAGGTAGGAGATATCCCTCTATTGTAAACAACTATGAGTTCCTATCTCTAATAGATAAGAGCTCTCTTTTTTTTTTAATATATGTATATTTATGTAAGAATTCCCCTTTATTTTAGTGTGCCTTTGCAGGGGGAAATGGTGCTACCTTATATTGTTGGTGCATTTGGGGGTGGTCAAAAGGGGAAAACAGAAACAGGTTACATACCCAAAAAAAAGATGAAAAAATAATAAATAGAAAAAAAATAGGTATCAAAAATGTATGTGCTTACATATGTATATGTAGGCCAGATTTTTTTTAAATGAGGTAGCAAAGTATTTAAAGGGCCAAAGTGATGCATATGACTATCTTACATTTGGGGAAAAGCAGGTAAAGAGGTGGTGTGATACAGTTCTTATGCTTATGTTGGAAATACAGGTTTTCCCATTGTCTTTTGGGTTTTTCTTGTGGTGTGTGGGTCCCCAGGCATCTTTCCATCCCATCCCCAGATCTTCTTCAGAGTGGCAAAAGATTTGTGGCAGGGAGGTCCTGGAAGGGTTCTTGCATTGAGGATACTTTTAGACCTAAGTCCGGTTTCAGGTAACAGTCCACGTTAGGGGGAGTTGGTGGGGAGGGCCGCGCAGCATGGATCCGCAGGGGAGTTGGCTGTCTTTTCTTGCAGGAGACGAGGTGTGGGTTTGACTGGGTGTCCTCTCGACTGGGTGCTGGGTAATGGTTCGTTGGGGTAGGAGGTCAATCTTGATGCCTAATAGATTAAGGACTGAGGGTGGAGAGTTTTAATATGGCGAGAGGTATGTATGGGATTGAGGGGTGAAGGGATAGTTGGATTTCCAAAGGGGGAAAAGGGGAAGGTATATGGAAGGGGTAGGAAGGGAGAAAAGGAAAAAAGTAAAGAGAAGAGTAGAAAAGAGAGAGAAAAAAAAAAGAAGAGAAAAAAAAGAAGATAAAAAATAAAAAAGAAAGTAGTGAGAAGAGAGGAGAGAATAACAGGGGAATGCTAGTTTGCCTGTATGTGTTCACAGAATAGAGCGTGTAGTTTAAGTCTGTACATCTCAGTTACTGCTTTGGTGATCTGACTGGTCACATGCTTCAGTTCCTAAAAGAAGGTGTAACCTAGAGATAAAATGTATGTTAAAGAGTTTTCTCTGGGCCATCTCATATTGCAAGCTAGGTATGGTATCTCGTGTGGTATCCCACGCTGCCATCTTAGTTTATCCGCCATTTGTATTCAAGGATGCCTGTGGATATAAAAGCTGAGAGGTTATTTTAAATATTATAAGATAAAGACAATAAAATGTAGTGTTATGGGATGATTCCATTGCAGACAGTGATTTCCCGTGGTGTTCTTTACCTGTGTTCCTGAATACTATCTCTAAGTGATTGTTGTGGGCCTTTGTCGTGGAAGGTTGATTACATACCTGTTCTCTCTACGGTGCAGTTTTTGGTGTTGCTGCTTTCTTTGTGGAATAATGTGTAGTCAAGAGTTTGCGTTGTTCCTTTTTCAAGTACTTTGGGGACTGCTCCTGAGTATATGTTGACTATTACAGTGTTTAGAGTTTCTACCCTGTTAAACCGTGTTATTTGATTGTTGAGTATCAGTTGTGTATAAGATGTGTGTTCTGGGTGCTTCAGAATAGTGCTACCATTCTGTGTTTCTCTTTTGTCTTCTGACTTACTTTGTTTAATATAATATTATCTAGGTCCATCCATGTTGCTGCAAAGTCTGTGATTGTATCATTTCTGAATGCCATGTAATATTCCATTGTGTATACATACCACATCTTAATGATCCATTCATCTGTTGTTGGACATCGAGGTTGGTTCCAGCACTTGGCTATTACACTGAGTGCTGCGATAAATAGTGGGGTGCACATATATTTTGGAATGAATGTCCTTCCCACTTGGGGGTATATACCTAGGAGAGCAATTGCTGGGTCAAATGGCAGCTCAATTCTGAGTTCTTTGAGTACTCTCCAGACTGTTCTCCATAGGTGTTGGACAAGGGCGCATTCCCACCAGCAGTGTATGAGAGTTCCTTTCATACCGCATCCCCGCCAACAGAGATTGTTCCCATTATTTTTAATGTGAGCCATCCTCACTGGTGTCAGGTGGTATCTCATTGTTGTCTTGATTTGGATCTCTCTGATGATGAGTGAAGGTGAGCATGTTTTCATGTGTTTGTTGGCCATCCTTTTGTCTTCCTCAGAGAAGTGTCTATTCATTTCATCTCCCCATTTTTTTATGGCTTTATTTGGTTTTGGGGGGCTCAGCTTTCTGAGTGCTTTGTATGTTCTAGATATCAGCCCTTTATCTGATATGTCGAGTGAAAAGATTTTTTCCCATTCTGTTAACTATCTTCTTGCGTTAAGTAGGGTTTCTTTCACCATGCAGAAGTTTTTAGTTTGATGTAGTCCCATTTGTTTATGTTTGTTGCTAAAGTTCTTGCCAATGGTGCTCCATTCTCGAAGACCTTTTTGATATATAGGTCTTCGAGTGTTCTGCCTATTTTATTCTCAATAAACTTTATAGATTCGGGTCTGATTTCAAGGTATTTGATCCATTTTGAGTTGACTTTTGTATAAGGGGTGAGGTATGGGTTGATCTTCACTTTTGTACATGTGGTTTTCCAGTTGTACCAACACCATTTGTTGAATAGACTTTCTTTGTTCCATTTCAGGTTCTTGCCTCTTTTATCAAATATTAGTTGGCTGTATATCTGGGGGTTTATGTCAGGGAATTCTGTTCTGACCCACTGGTCTGAGGTCCTGTCTCTGTTCCAGTACCATGCTGTTTTGATTTCTATGGCTTTATAGTATAGTTTCAAGTTAGGTAAGGAGATGCCACCCAGCTTCTTGTTTTTCAGTATTTGTTTGGCTATCCTGGGTCTTTTGTGGTTCCAGATGAATTTTGTGATTGATTGTTCTATTTCTTTAAAGAATGGTGTCTGGATTTGGATAGGGATTGCATTAAATCTATATAGAAGTTTGGGTAGGATAGTCATTTTGACTATGTTAATTCTACCTATCCATGAGCATGGGATGTTCTTCCATTTCTTTAGATCTTCTTCAATTTCTTTCTGAAGTGTTTTGAAGTTTTCCTGGTATAGGTCTTTCACTTCCCTTGTAAGGTTGATTCCTAGGTACCTGATATTTTTTTGATACTATTTTAAATGGAATTGTATTTTTAATCTCTCTCTCCTCGACTTCGTGATTTGTATATAGAAACGCTACTGTCTTTTGTGTGTTGACTTTGTATCCAGCCACTTTGCTGTATTGGTTAATTGTTTCTAGGAGTTTTACTGTGGACTGTTTGGGGTTTTCAATGTAAATCATCATATCGTCTGCAAATAGAGATAGTTTGTGTTCCTCTTTCCCAATTTGGATTCCTTTGATTCCCTTCTCTTGTCGGATTGCTATTGCTAGGACTTCTAAGGTTATATTGAATAGGAGTGCAGAGAGTGGACAGCCTTGCCTAGTTCCTGACCTTAGTGGGAATGCTTCTAGTTTCTCACCATTAAGTATAATGTTGGCTGTTGGCTTTTCATAGATAGCTGTAACTATCTTGAGGAAGGTTCCTTCTAAGCCTATTTTACTGAGTGTCTTTAACATGAAAGGGTGTTGGATTTTTGTCAAATGCCTTCTCTGCATCAATTGATACGATCATGTGGTTTTTATCTTTCTTGTTGTTGATGTGATGTATAATGTTGATTGATTTGCGTATGTTGAACCAACCTTGCATTCCTGGTATAAATCCCACCTGGTCATGATGTATTATCTTTTTGATAAAGTGCTGGATTCGGTTTGCTAAGATTTTGTTGAGTATCTTTGCATCTATGTTCATTAGTGAGATTGGTCTGTAGTTTTCTTTCTTGGTGATGTCTTTGCCATCTTTGGGAACGAGTGTGATATTTGCCTCATAGAAGGAGTTAGGGAGGATTCCTGTTTTTTCTATGGTTTGGAAGAGCCTATGGAAAAGTGGTAGTAAGTCTTCTTGGAAAGCTTAATAGAATTCACCTGTAAATCCATCTGGACCTGGGCTTTTGTTCTTAGGGAGTTTTTTAATTACATCTCCAATTTCCTCTGAGGTGATTGGTCTGTTTAGGCTTTCTAGATCTTCCGTTTCCAGTCTTGGAAGAGGGTTTTTTTCCAAGAATCTGTCGATTTCTTCTGGGTTCTCTAGCCTGGTGGAGTATAGTTGTTCATAATATGATCTCATGATATGTTGTATTTCTTGGGGTTCTGTTGTAATCTCTCCCCTTTCATTAGTGATCCTATTGATTTGGGTGTTTTCCCTCTTTTTTTTGGTGAGTTTTGCCAGCGGTTTGTCTATCTTGTTTATTTTTTCAAAAAACCAACTTCTGGTCTCATTGATTTTTTGTATTGTTTTCTTGGTTTTGATGTTGTTTATTTCTGCTCTGGTTTTTATTATTTCTTGCCTTCTGGTTGTGGTTGGATTTCTCTGTTGCTGTTGTTCCAATTCTTTGAGGTGATCTTTTAAGCTGTTGGTTTTGTTATTTTCCTGCTTCTTGACATAGGCCTGTATTGCTATGAGTTTCCCCCTAATTACTGCTTTTGCTGTGTCCCACAGATTTTGACATGTTGTCTCTTCGTTGTCATTTGTCTCAAGGAATCTTTTTATTTCTTCCTTGAGTTGTTCTTTGATCCAGCTGTTGTTGAGCAGCATGTTGTTCAATCTCCAGGTATTAGTTTTTCTCCATTGCTTCTTCTTGATGTCAATTTTGAGTTCTGTTGCATAGTGATCTGAAAGGGTACTTCTAATGATCCTTACCTTTGTGGTCTTATATAGGTTGGCTTTGTATCCTAAGACATGGTCTATTCTGGAGAAGGTTCCATGTGGGCTTGAGAAGAATGTGTATTCTGCTTTCTGGGGATGTAGGGCTCTATATAAGTCTATTAGCCCCAAATCTGTTAATTTTTCATTTAGAGCTCTTATTTATTTGCTATTTTTCTGTTTGGTGGATCTGTCCAGTGGTGATAGTGGAGTATTGAGGTCCCCTACTACTATCACATTTCCCTTCATGTGTTTCTCCAGGTTTACGAGCAGTTGCCTCACATATGTTGCTGACTCTACATTAGGTGCATAGATATTGACCAGGGTTAGTGTTTCTTGATCTAATGTTCCCCTGATCAGTAAGTAGTGGCCCTCTTTGTCTCTGATCACTTTCTTGATGTTGAATGCAATTTGGTCTGATATAAGAATGGCTGTCCCTGCTCTTTTTTGTTTTCCATTGGCCTGAATAATTACTTTCCATCCTTTTATTCTAAGCCTGTGCTTATCCTGTAGTTGTAGGTGTGTTTCTTGCAGACAGCAGAAGTCTGGTTTATTTTTCCTAATCCAGTTCTCTACTATGTGTCTTTTAATTGGGGAGTTTAGTCCATTAACATTTAGGGAGATTATTGAGAGAGATGACTGTTGTGCAGTTGTGTTGTGTAGGGTGGTTTTTGTTACAATCGGGGGTTTGGATTGTGTAATTCATCTCTGAGCAGGTCATTTAGGATTGGTTTAGTTTGCACAAATAGTTCAAGCTCGTTCTTGTTTGAGAATGTTTTTAGTCTATCCTCCCATATGAATGATAATTTTGCTGGGTATTGGACCCTAGGTTGGAAGTTTCTTTCATTCAGTCGTTTAAATATGTCATTCCACTGTCATCTTGCTTGAATTATTTTGAATGGGAGATCTGGTTTGATTCTTATGTCCCTACCTTTGTACTTGAGATTTTTTCTCTCTTATTGCTTTAAGGAGTTCCTCTTTCTCTTTATTTTTTGCCATTTGGATTACTATATGTCTTGGAGTTGTTTTATTCGGGTCTATTTTATTAGGGACTCTTTTCACTTCCTGGATTGGCATTGAGGTTTCTTTCCAGAGGGAGGGGAAGTTCTCTGCTATTATCTCTCTGACTACTTGTTCTTCCCCTTACCCTATTTCCTCCCCTTCTGGTATACCCACAATTCTTAGATTGTTTCTTTTGTCCTGTTCATTAGATACTGGACTTTTCCTTCCAGTGCTTTGCCTTTTATTTCTTTATTGGTTTCTTGATCATTTTTTGTTTGCAGTTTTCCTTCGAGTTCTTCAATGTGTCTCTCCAACTCTGTGTTTCTGCTTGTAAGGCTTGTTACTTTGTCTTTTAATTCCTTCATTTCTTTTTGTATGGACTCTCTCATGTTCTTTAACATTTCTTCTTCAATTTGGCTGATTCGTTCATCCATAGATTTCTTATATTCGGTAGCTAAGGTTTCTTTCATTTGTTTTATTAATTCTTGCATTTCCTTCCTCATTGCTGCTTCTGGGTCACCTTCCCATGGATCTGTGCATTTTGGCGGACTTGGAAACTTGATAGGGTCTGTCTCTGAATTTTCAAATGTTAGGGTTCTCTTTGATTTACCCATATTTCTTTGCGTCTATTGGTATGCTTTGGAGTACATCCACGTGGAATGGTCCCAGGGGAATGCACTCTTTCTGGGCACTGGTGCAGGGGGGGTCGTGGATGCGGGGATCCCTATGCCCCAGGTGGAGTGGCTTCTGGGCGCTGCACTCACTTTAGGGAGAAGCACGCAGACTGTGGGGCACAGAGGTCTCTGAATGCCCACCTTTTTTCCCCCCAATTTTATGGGTTCTTGATTATTTAAGAAATTTTGGTGTTAGGCCTGAACTGGCTATACCTATAAGTTGTGTTAAGTTATATTCGCGCGAACGCGATAGCGCTCGCTCGGTTCGCGCGGGCTGCGTCTTTGGACGGTGTCTCCCTAGCTGTGGAGAGCTTCAGCAAGTCGCCGGGGGCGGGGCCAGGCTGCTCGCATGGGCAGCGTGTTTGGGCGGGGTCTCCCTACCTGAGCAACACTGAAGGAAGTCCCCAGGGGCAGAGCCAAACTGCTTGTGCGGGCTGCGTCTTTGGACTGGGTCTCCCTAGCTGGGGAGAGCTTCAGCAAGTCGCCGGGGGCGGCTCAAAACAATTCTTAAAAGAAAAACTGAATGGCCTACTTTAAGACAAGACTGATCACCAGACACATCAAACTTCGATATAAAGATGGCACAAACTCCCAGGACAATTCTTTCTCTCAATGTCAATGGACTAAATGCACCAGATAAGAGACACAGAGTGGCTAAATGGATCAAAAACCTCAACCCAACCTTCTGCTGCCTACAAGAAATGCACCTGAATAGTCAGAACAAAGATAAACTCAAAATAAAAGGCTGGAGGAAAATCATCCAAGCAAACAACACCCATAAAAAAGCTGGAGTGGCCATGCTAATATCAGATGATGCAAACATTATACTTAGGAAAATTGTAAGAGACAAAGGTGGACATTTTGTATTAATCAAGGGATACGTACAGCAGGGAGTAATAACTCTCCTAAACATATATGCACAAAATGAGGGCCAGCAAAATATTTAATACAATTGTTGACAAATCTGGAAAATAATATCAATAACAACACAATAATTGTGGGAGACCTCAACATGGCACTGTCAACAATTGACAGGTCAACCAGATTGAAACCCAACAACAATATACTAGACCTGAAAAGACAAATGGAAGAAAGAGGCCTACTAGATATATACAGCACACTCCACCCCCAGAAGCCTGGATACACATTCTTCTTTAATGTACATCAGACATTCTCCAGGATAGACTACATGCTAGCACATAAAACATACCTCCATAATATCAAGCGGATAGAAATTTTGCAGGCTACCTTCACTGACCACAAGGCCCTGAAATTATTTGTGAACCACAAAGGGACACAGAAGAAGAATCTTAATACCTGGAAGTTAAACAGCCTAATACTGGGTCCGAGATGATCAAAGAGGAAACCAAAACCTTCCTAGAAACAAATGACAATAAAGACACAATCAGAACCTATGGGACACAGCAAAAGCAGTACTGAGAGGAAAATTTATAGCTTTGCAAGCACACAACAGGAAAGAAGAGGGGCATACCTGAATAGCTTAATGACGCAGCTCATAGAATTAGAAAGTACTCAACAAAAGAACCCAAAATAGAAAGACAGAAGGAAATAACAAAGCTGAGAGCAGAAATCAATGAAGTGGAAACCCAAAAAACAATCCAAAAGATCAACAAAAGCAGAAGTTGGTTTTTTGAAAAAATAAACAAGATTGATAGACCACTGGCAAAACTAACAAAGAAAGAGAAAGAGAAAAACTTGATAACTCATATTAGGAATGAAAATGGAGAGATCACTACTGATATGGTAGAGATCCAAAGAGTAATCAGAAACTACTTTGAGAAACTCTGTGCCACTAAAAATGAAAACCTGGAAGAAAAGGTTAAATTTTTGGACTCTTATAATCTTCCATGGATGAATTAAGAAGATGTAGCATATTTAAACACACCCATCACTATTGAGTAAATCAAGACAGTAATCAAATGTCTTCCCCAAAACAATAGTCCAGGCCCAAATGGATTTACTAATAAATTATTTCAAACTTTCAAGAGAAACTTCTACCAATATTGGCAAGACTCTTTCATGAAATTGAACAAACAGAAACACTTCCAAATAGCTTTTATGAAGCCAACATCACCTTGATACCTAAACCAGACAGAGATGCTACTAAAAAAGAAAATTACAGACCAATATCGCTGATGAATACAGATGCAAAGATCCTCAACAAAATCCTGGCAAATAGGATTCAATGCCTCGTTAAAAAAATCATCCACTATGATCAAGTAGGTTTCATCCCAGAATATCAACATAAATATATCAACAAATATATCAACATAGTACACAACATCAACGACAAGAAAAATAGAAATCACATGATCATATCAATAGATGCAGAGAAAGCATTTGATAAGGTCCAACACCCATTCTTGATCAAAAATCTCAACAAGATGGGAATGGAAGGAACCTTTCTCAATATAGTTAAGGCCATCTACCACAAGCCAGAAGCAAATATTTTCCTCAATGGAGAAAAACTGAAAGCCTTCCCTCTAAATTCTGGCACAAGACAAGGCTGTCCTCTCTCACCACTCCTATTCAACATAGCACTGGAAGTACTTGCTATAGCAATTAGGTAAGAAAAAGATGTCAAGGGAATCCATAAGAAAGAAATAAGTCAAGCTCTCGCTGTTTGCAGATGACATGATACTTTACATAGAAAACCCTAAAGTCTCTACGAAAAAGCTTCTAGAAACAATAGATTTATATAGCAAGGTGGTAGGCTACAAAATTAACACACAAAAATCAATGGCCTTCCTATACACCAATAGTAATAAGGAAGAAATGGACATTAAGAAAACAACCCCATTCACAATAGTGCCACACAAACTCAAATATCTTGGAATCAACTTGACTAAAAATGTGAAGGACCTATACAAAGAAAACTATAAAACTCTGCTCCAAGAAATAAGAGAGGAGACACGGAAATGGAAGCACATACCCTGCTCATGGATTGGCAGGATTAACATAATTAAAATGCCAATACTCCCCAAAGCATTGTACAGATTTAATGCGATCCCTCTAAAGATACCCGTGACATTCTTCAAAGAAGTGGATCAGGCACTTTTGAAATTCATTTGGAACAATAAACAACTTAGAATAGCTAAGGCAATCATTGGGGAAAAGAATATGAGAGGAATTACTTTCCCTAACTTTAAACTGTACTATGAAGCAATAGTTATCAAAACAGCATGGTATCAGAATAAAGACAAGCCCTCAGATCAGTGGAATAGGCTTGAATACTCAGAGAATGTTCCGTAGACATACAATCACCTCATTTTTGATAAAGGACCAAGAAATTCTAAATGGAGCAAAGAAAGCCTCTTCAACAAGTGGTGTTGGCACAAATGGCTAGCCACTTGCAAAAAATTGAACTTAGACCCCCAGCTAAAATCATGTACGAAGGTTGAATCCAAATAGATTAAAGACCTCGATATCAGACCCCAAACCATAAGATATATAGAACAACACGTAGGTATAACACTCCAGGAGATTGAGACTAAAGGCATCTTCAAAGAGGAAATTTCACTCTCCAAGCAAGTGAAAGTAGAGATTAACTGATGGGAATATATTAAACTGAGAAGCTTCTGCACCTCAGAAGAAATAACACCCAGGATAAAAGAGCCCCCCACTGAGTGGGAGAAACTATTCACCCAATACCCATCAGAGTAGGGGCTAATCTCCAAAATATACAAGGCACTGACAGAAATTTACAAGAAAATATCATCTAATCCCATCAAAAAATGGGAAGAAGAAATAGACAGACCCTTTGACAAAGAAGACCTACAAATGGCCAAAAGACACATGAAAAAATGCTCCACATCACTAATCATCAGGGAGATGCAAAGCAAAACAACTTTGAGGTACCATCTCACATCACAGAGATTGGCACACATCACAAAGAATGAGAACAAGCAGTGTTGGCGGGGATGTGGAGAGAAAGGAACTCTTATCCACTGCTGGTGGGAATGCCGTCTAGTTCAACCTTTATGGAAAGCAAAGTAGAGATTCCTCCAAAAACTGGAAACCGAGCTCCCATACGACCCAGCTATACCACTCCTGAGAATATACCCTAGGAACACAAAAATACAATACAAAAATCCCTTCCTCACACCTATATTCATTGCAGCACTATTTACTTTAGCAAGACTCTGCAAACAGCCAAGATACCCTTCAACAGATGAATGGCTAAAGAAAATGTGGTACATATACACAATGGAATATTATGCAGCTGTCAGGAGAGATGAAGTCATGAAATTTTCTATACATGGATGTACACGGAATCTATTATGCTGAGTGAAATAAGTCAGAGAGAGAGAGAGAGAGAGAGAGAGAAAGACATAGAATGGTCTCACTCATCTATGGGTTTTAAGAAAAATGAAAGACATTTTTGTAATAATAACTTTCAGACACAAAAGAGAAAAGAGCTGGAAGTTACAGCTCACCTCATGAAGCTCACCACAAACAGGGATGAGTTTAGTTAGAGAAATAACTAAGTTTCGAACTATCCTAATAATGGAATGTACGAGGGAAATAGAAAGAAAAGAAATAGAGTACAGGCGGGGGTTCGGTGGGGAGGAGGGAGATTTGGGACATTGGTGATGGGAATGTTGCACTGGTTATGGGTGGCGTTCTTTACATGACTGAAACCCAAACACAACCATGTATGTAATAACTTTGTTTAAAAATTAATTAAAAAGAAATACGTTATTTTGATTCTTTTGAGGAACATTTTTCTTACTTGATTGCTTTAAGGGACACCTAATTTTCAGAATATGTTTAGCAGTTAATTCTTAGATACATAGTTTTCTGACATCACATGACAAATGATCATGAATGTTGTATGTATTGTTAAACTATAATTCTTTAGTCCTTTACAATCCAAGTTCAACTCAGCTGGGCTCTCTTCTCAGGGCATCATAAAACTAAAATTCAACTATGATGGGTCTTCTCTGATAATTTTTACTGGTTGTCAACATGGGTTGCTATCTATCAATTTCTAGAGGATGGGTATTGTTTTTCTAAAATCAGAATGATATAGTACATTCATCTTGGGCTTAGAATATTTCTGACTTTCTTACCAGCAATCAGAGGAAATTCTCTGCTTTTATGTACTCCAATCATTTTACCTATCCTATTGGTATAATCTTTTTTATATCAAGATTAGTGGAGTGGTGCTATAAAACCTGTTAATAATAACTATTATGTAATCGATGCACACTAGGGATTATACCTAAGAGAATATGGTTGGAATATTTTCAAAATTCTGTCACACTGATAAAATTTTCCCCAATAACACTACTCTTGGTACTTTTCACTCTTGGTACTTTGGCTTGAGGTCACACCCAAATTCCATTGTAGTATTTTCTTTGATCAGAAATGTAGCATTTATACTATTTATTATTCTGAAATCAATCTTTTTAGTCATGTGAAGAAATTTTTATATATTATCTTGCCTAAGATTTAGAGTTAGTTGCTAATGTTTTCAAATTTTAATTTTTCTTATTTATAAATTTTCCAGTGGGTTATAAAATTTAGAAGAAATTCTACTGAGAATACTTGACTCATCTTATGGATACCTTCAGTAATGATACTATTTGTAAACTTATCTGTTTATGTTTATTTTTCTTTGCTATAATCCTATTGACAGTATGGGTTATTTTATGCATATTTGTATTTTGGGGGTCATGTTCCTTTGTGTATTTCAATATTTGTTGTATTAATAAATACATTATATGTCTAGTTCCTTGTCTAACAAATGTTTACTTTGATTTCTGATATATAAGCAATGGGTGTGAATTACTTGTGACATATAGAATAGGCCAATATTATTGAATATAATTTGATGTAAATAAAGACATGTTGTACCAAGATGAAGACTAAGAAGAAGTTTTTGGTTGCTAGATTCTCATGCAGTCATAAGTTGTAGTTACATTTCCAGTTGCGAAGTTTTGATTCTGTGATATCTATTATTTTTACTTTTGCCAATAAGGATACTATCTATTACAGTTTAGAGTATGAAAACCAAACTCCATACATTCATATTATTGATTGACTAAAAGCTCCAGAAAGTCTCAAATTAATGCTCAAAATTTAATATTAGGACCCAGGGAGATGGCACAAAGAGCTGAAGTGTATGCTTTATTTGTGGGAACCCTTGTTGTGGGCCAATTCTGTTGCAAGAGCCAGCGCCTCCAAACAGATTCTTCGTGGAGTTCGGGAAACCTTCACGGGGAGAGAGTGGGTACACGAAATGGCAAAAATATGGAACAATATTGTAGAAATGAATGAGACCACACAAAATGCATGGGGACTTGCGTCTAGAAAGACAAAGACAAATTTATTTTTTGAGCTGGGCTGCTTTTAAGGTTGAGGTTTGAAATGCAGGGTGTAATTTTTGACATCAAAGAAGGTGGGAAACAGAATGAAAGACCATGGATAAAATTTGCACATTAAAGAACTGATACTGAAGGTGAAAAAGCAGTTTCTGTTATGGTTTGCTTTGTTTTGGGTAAGTAGGGGGAAACAAGTAATTTTCAGGGAAGTGGGAAGAGAGAGGAGTGTTTTAGAGTTTTGGGGGAAAACTGAAAATTGGTTTACTATGTGCTAAGTTTTGGGAAAAAACATGATCTTGGCGCCAAAATAGCAAAGATCACAAGAGCTGGTTAATGGGAGACTTTTGGCGGGATTTGTACTGTCCTCCTTTGTTAGAAAGAATTACTAAGGCTTGATTTTTAATATTGGTTAAAAATAAAGAGATAGTTACAGCCACATTAGAATTATGGCCAAACAATCCACGCAAAGGGTCAACTGATTTTGACTGCTCTAAGCGGGCCTTTTTGGCAAATAATTCTTTTTCAGGAGTGCAACACTTTTAATGTGTGCCCTTCCTGAGTGGAGCGCAACAAACCCTGAGTTTGACCTTAGGCATTACACATTACTCTGAACACTAAGCTGGGAGTGGCTGCTAGGTATTTCCAAGTGCATATTCTCAAAATAAAATCAAGACAATAAGTATATTGAGCAACACTGAAGATTTTATGTGGTAACTTTACCAAGTGAAGCTTATTGTAGTTAGCATATTGTAAGAGAATAAAGTTTTGGATATGGATTTAAGCAGAGACTATTACTGGAAGAGAGTATGCCATAGATTGATATCTTTGGCCCAATTGACCAAACAACTTGTTAGATTTTCTTTAGTAAATTAGTTCCCCTATTAGAATAATCTTTTAGTTCTATTATAAACAGTAAGTTATTATTAGATAAACTATCAATAAAAGACAAAATTGTGGAACCAATTTTGTATGTTAACTTAGTCCAGGACTTTATTACTAAAATATTGCTATTAGATAATTTCCTGTCAAGATACTTTTTCAGTTTTCACTGGATGAGACACATTGTCTAGACAATTCATGGAATTTTTTTTTTCCTTGGCAGCTGCAGAGACCATTCTTACCAAGGAGCTTCATTGATTTATAACATTATTGCTAAATAGAAAATCTGAAAACTGATGACTAGTTTGCCAAATTTTAATGCTATACTAACTTTATTTCTATCTTGAGGGGGTTGGATATAGATATTGTAAATTATTGCAGGGACATGCAGTAAACACGGTTTTATGAAACATATATGTATTTATATTTTGAACATAATGATTATGCAAATCATTTTGAATGAAAAGTGCTCAGCTAGTTAAGGATAGCATTTTTTATTTTCTTTAAATCAATACATACTTTCTTGAAAACTACAGGATAAATATTACATTTTAAAATGGAAACTTAAGGAGAATGATGAAGTTAGTTCCCTCAACTATAAAAATAAGAGATTTTTAAAAGTGGACAACCAATTTTCCTATTTTTGTTCTATTAAAACAACTATATTTGGAATTTTCAGACATATGGAGTTAATGTCATATCATTGTTGAACGATATGTCTCCTTTCACCAATAAGATATACAAACTTATTCATCTTACATATTGAAGATCACTAATAATTTTGAAGTCGAATTTTGTGTGTAGTAGATTGTGTGTTTAATTTGTTCTTAGTTGAAATTTTACAAAATTCAAGAGATTTTATGATATTAAACTATGTTGTATGATTTATAATCTCTTCATTTTCGTGTGTCTCAAATGATGAGATCATTTGATTATATTCCTTAGGACACTCTATTCCACTATCATTACTATATACTTTTGGTAATTTAATAATTTTATTCAATTATACACTTAAATGTGTCCATTTTTTGCTCAAAATCTCACACCCAGCATATTGTGTTTAGGTAGATACTGGTCTAGGCTTTTAAAAATATTTTTACTAATTCTGATAATTTGCATAATATAATCAATTATACATTATCTACAATTTTTAAGTTTTATTATATTTTAGTCACTATTAATGTTGAGCACATATATTTATATTACTTTAGTTCCTGTGTGACAGATTAGAAATATACATGTACCACATTTTACTTTTTTATCACAAATTATTGGTTTTATACTTCTTTCCTACTATAAATAATTAGGTAATAAATTTTTATGTATTCCTGTATAACCAAAATAAGTCTCTAATAATTTATTTTAAGTTTTTTTTGTTTTCTTCATTTAATTTTTATTGGTACACATTAAAATTTGACATTAATTAATTTTGTTAAGAAATTAAATTATATTCTAAATTCAGTCTTATCTTGATTATATAAAACTATTTTCCTTTATTTCTTGGTAGTCACTTTTCCTAGCACATTTTTAAATATCTCTAGACCTTACACTTAGCTTTAGGTATCATGTTGAATAGGTATTAATGAAACCTGGACAAAGGACAAAGGAATCAGTTGGAAAACTGAATTTGAGAGCTGTGGAACTCATGACCCAGGGACAAGATGTTTCAGTGGGAACTGAAAGCCATGACTGCAGGACCTAGGAGAGGGACAAAATCCAAACAAAGCCAGTGAATTGTGGCTGCTCTGCCTGCTCTGCAGCCATGAGCTTCTCCCAGTCAAGGAATGCAAGCACAGGACATAGAAAACATCAGACTGCAACTGCAACAATGGGAAAACAACACAGGTGTCCACCATGCTTAGATAATGAAGATGGTAGTTACAATGAGCCAAAAGTATCAACCACCTATTTAGTCTCTCAGATAAGGAGTTTAGAGAAGAAATATGGAGGATGTTCATAGAATTCAAAGAAAGCATGGAAAGAACTAAATGAACCATCGATAAAAATCTAGAGAATATAAAAGTAGAAATGACAAAACTTCAAGCTGAAATAATTGGATTGAAAAACTAGGCAGGTGAAATGAAAACCTCACTGCAAAGCCTCTTCAACAGAGTAACAGTGGATGAAGTCAGAATCAGTGAGCTTGAAGATGAGATGCATAACAATTCCATAAAACAGAAGAGGTTGGAAAAAAACCCTCAAAAAAACCAAACCAACCCAAAACAACAAAATGATCAGATAATGGAAAATTCTCAAGAATGGGAACAGATGAAAATAGAAACCATTGATAAACTCAATAGAAAAAAATAACATAAGAATCTTGACTCCCAGAAACTCCAGGAAGTAAACCCCCATAAGTATCAACAATCAAGGACATCATTGCAGAAAACTCCCAGAGCTAAAGAAAGCATGGAATCAAATCTGACATGCCCAAAGAGTACCAGCCAAAAGAGATCCAAAGAAAAGCACCCCAAGACACATCTAGTCACAATGATTAACTCATTGATAGGAATGGAATATTGAAAGTAGCAAGATCAAAAATGAAATTACATTTAAGGGAGCATCCTAAGATTTATCACAGATTTGTCACAAGAAACCCTTAGGTTTAAAGGTACTTGGTAGGATATAGTGACAAAATTAATGTAATACCATGAGTACTATACCCAGCCAGAATTAAATTACAGGTTTGAATAAAAGATACATAATTTCATGGATAAACAACATCTCAGAAACTTTACAGAATCAAAACCAAAGGACAAACTGAAAGATCTACTTTAAGATAAGACAGACAACAAGACACACCAAACTCCTAATAAAAGATGACACTAAATCCCATGACAGTCATCTCTCTCAATGTCAATGGACTAAATTCACCAATTAAGAGACACAGAGTGACAAAATGGATCAAAAATGAATCCAACACTTTGCTGTCTACAAGAAATACATCTGAATAGCCAGAAGAAACACAGACTCAAACTCAAAGATTGTAGAATATTCAAGCAAACAACTTCCTTAAAAAGGCCACAGAGGCCATACTAACTTCAGATGACACATACTTTATTTAAAAAATTATAGAGGACAGAGATAGACATTTATTAATGATCAAGGGATATGTACAACAGGAAGAAATTATACTCCTTAGCATATATGCACTGAGGGACCAGCAAAATATTTAAAACAACAGCCGACATAATTGAAGCACATTATCAATAACAACACAATTATAGTGGGAGACTTCCTTCACCACTTGATATGTCAACCAGGCTGAAAGCTAACAAAAAATATTCTAGCCTTGAAAGGAACAATGTAAGAAATATACATATATAAAACTCCTCACTTCCAAAAAACTGAATACACATTTTTCTTCAATGTACATGGTTATTCTCCAAAATAAACCACATGTTAGTCCATAAAACAAGCCTTTATAAAATAAAAAATCAATTGTACATACTATCTTCTCAGATCACAATGCACTAAAATTAAAAGTGAATAAAAATATATATAGATTTATAATTTTAACACCTGAAAATTATACAACTCACTACTGAACAACCAGTAGATCAGGTGACTTCAAAGAGGAAATAAAAAGATTCCTGGAAACAAATATATATATATATATATATATATATATATATATATATATATATATATATATATATATATATATATATATATATATATATATATATATATATATAAAAGCCAGCTCCCTGTGTGTGACATAAGGTGGGGAAAATCCACGAAAATACACCGGCCCAGTGGGGCCCAACTGTGAAAAACTGTGAGTATGACCTGTATATGTCTGTCTACTGTCCTCTTGCGTGAAACTCTTGCGAGTGGGGCAAAAAGAGGCTCCACAGAACATGGCCGCTCTGCTTCGCTACGCGGCCGTGCACTCTTTCTAAGGAAAGAACACCATTGCAACAAGAAGGAAAAATTACACTAAGAACGGTGCTATATCACAGAAGCAAACATTTCTCTCCAGACTGTCTTCTCTGTTGCATGCTCGGGCCTAAGATTTGACCCAGTGTGAGGCTTCATCCACGGAGGACTCCCCTCCCTTAGAGGCAAGTCAGCCCATCCAGAAAGGGAGGAGCCAGAGGAGTGTGCTGCCTGCATCATATAGACAATGAATACCACCACAACATGTAGAAAAACCCACAATACAAGTGTGACAATGGGGAAACAACGCAGGCCAGCATCAGACATAGAGAATGAAGATGACAATTCTGAGGACCAGATAATGACCAACCAACTAATCAACCTCTCAGATAAGGACTTTAGACTAGCAATATGGAAGATGCTCAAAGAACTCCAAGAAACCATGGATCGAGTTGAACAGAACACTAATAAGAACCAAGAAAATATGAAGACAGATATCACAAAACTCCAAACTGAAATAACATGTCAACTAACAGGACTGAAAAAGTCAGTAAACGAAGTGAATGACAAAATGGATAAGCTCTGGGACAGGGTATCAGAAGCTGAGAATAGACTTGGTGCTGTGGAAGATGAGATACATAACAATTCCATACAGCAGGAGAGATTGGACAAAAAACTTAAAGCAAATGAGCAGACAATGGAAAAATTAGCCAAAGAATGGGAAGAGATGAAAATAGAAGTCTATGATAAGCTCAACAGAAACAACTAAAGAATCATTGGAGTCCCAGAGACCCAGGAAGAAAATTCCCAGGAAGAATCAATGGTCAAGAACATCATTAAAGAGAAACTTCCAGAGCTAAAGAATATATGTGATCAAATCCTGCATGCCCGAAGAGTACCAACCAAAAGAGACCCCAGAAAAACCACCCCAAGACACATCCTAGTCACAATGACAAATCCCACAGATAGAGACAGAATTCTGAAAACAGCAAGATCAAAAGGGGAAATCACGTTCAAGCAAGCTTCCCTGAGATTTACAGCAGACCTGTCACCAGAAACACTCAATGCCAGAAAGCAGTGGTGGGATATTGTGACAAGACTGAATGAAATGAATGCTTCACCCAGAATACTATACCCAGCAAAACTCACTTTCCGGTTTGACGGAAGAATACATGGTTTCACAAACAAAAAACAGCTCAGAAACTTCACAGACACAAAACCAGTCTTAAGAGAAAAACTGAAAGACCTAATCTAAGAAAAGACTACCCAAAAGACACACCAAATTTTGAAATAAAGATGGCGTTAAATCCCAGGACAATTCTTTCTCTCAACGTCAATGGACTAAATGCACCAGTTAAGAGACACAGAGTGGCTAAATGGATCAAAAAACTCAATCCAACCTTCTGCTGCCTACAAGAAACGCACCTGAATAGTCAGAACAAACATAGACTCAAAATTAAAGGCTGGAGAAAAATTATCCAAGCAAACAACACCCATAAAAAAACTGGAGTGGCCATACTAATATCAGATAATGCAAACTTTATACTCAGGAAGGTTGTAAGGGACAAAGATGGACATTTTATATTAATCAAGGTGTATGTAGAGCAGGAAGAATTCACTCTCCTAAACATATATGCACCGAATGAGGGGCCAGCAAAATATTTAATACAACTGTTGACAAATCTGAAAAATAATATCAACAACAACATAATAATTGTGGGGGACTTTAACACGGCTTTGTCAACACTGGATAGGTCAACCAGACTGAAACCCAACAAGAATATACTAGACCTGAGTAGAGAAATGGAAGAAAGAGGACTAGCGGATATATATAGGACACTCCATCCCCAGAAACCTGGATACACATTCTTCTCCAATGTACATGGGACATTCTTCAGGATAGACTACATGCTGGCACATAAAACATACCTCCTTAAGATCAAGAGGATAGAAATTTTGCAGACTACCTTCGCTGACCACAAGGCTCTGAAATTATTTGTGAACTCCAAAGGGACTCAGAAGAAACACATTAACACCTGGAAGTTAAACAGCCTCATGCTCAACAACCAGTGGGTCCGAGATGAAATCAAGGAGGAAATCAAAAGGTTCCTGGAAACAAATGACAATAAAGACACAAACTATCAGAACTTATGGGACACAGCAAAAGCAGTACTGAGAGGAAAATTTATAGCTTTGCAAGCACACATCAGGAAGGAAGAAGGAGCTTACCTGAGTAGCCTAGTGACACAGCTAATAGAACTAGAAAATGCTCAACAAAAGAACCCAAGAATAGGAAGACAGAAGGAAATAACAAAGCTGAAAGCAGAAATCAACGAAGTGGAAACCCAAAATACAATCCGAAAGATCAGCGAAAGCAGAAGTTGGTTCTTTGAAAAAATAAACAAGATTGATAGACCACTGGCAAACCTAACAAAGAAAGAGAGAGAGAGAAACTTGATAACTCATATCAGAAATGAAAAAGGAGAGATCACTACTGATATGACAGAGATTCAAAGGGTAATCAGAAACTACTTTGAAAAACTCTACGCCACTAAAAATGAGAACCTGGAAGAAATGGATAAATTCTTGGACTCTTATAATCTTCCATGGTTGAAGGAAGAGGATGTAGCATATCTAAACACCCCCATCACCATTGATGAAATTAAAACAGTAATCAAATGTCTGCCGAAAAACAAAAGCCCAGGTCCAGATGGATTCACTAATGAATTCTATCAAACTTTCCAAGAGGAACTACTGCCAATCTTGGCAAGACTCTTTCATGAAATTGAACAAACAGAAACACTTCCAAATAGCTTTTATGAAGCCAACATCACCTTGATACCTAAACCAGACAGAGACGCTACTAAAAAAGAAAATTACAGACCAATGTCACTGATGAATGCAGATGCAAAGATCCTCAACAAAATCCTGGCAAATAGGATTCAATGCCTCGTTAAAAAGATCATCCACTACGATCAAGTAGGTTTCATCCCAGGAATGCAAGGCTGGTTTAACATCCGTAAATCTATCAACATAATACACAACATCAATAACAAGAAAAATAAAAACCACATGATCATATCAATAGATGCAGAGAAAGCATTTGATAAGGTCCAACACCCATTCTTGATCAAAACTCTCAGCAAGATGGGAATGGAGGGAACCTTTCTCAATATAGTGAAGGCCATCTACCACAAGTCAGTGGCAAATATTATCCTCAATGGGGAAAAACTGAAAGCCTTCCCTCTAAATTCTGGCACAAGACAAGGCTGTCCTCTCTCACCACTCCTATTCAACATAGCACTGGAAGTACTTGCTATAGCGATTAGGGAAGAAAAGGATATCAAGCGAATCCATATAGGAAAGGAAGAAGTCAAGCTCTCACTGTTTGCAGATGACATGATACTCTAGTTAGAAAACCCTAAAGACTCTATCAAAAAGCTTCTAGAAACAATAGACTCATATAGCAAGGTGGCAGGCTACAAAATTAACACACAAAACTCAATGGGCTTTCTATACACCAATAGTAATAAGGATGAAATGGACATTAAGAAAACAACCCCATTCACAATAGTGCCACACAAACTCAAATATCTTGGAATAAACTTGACTAAATATGTGAAGGACCTATACAAAGAAAACTCTAAAACTCTGCTCCAAGAAATAAGAGAGGACACATGGAAATGGAAACGCATACCCTGCTCATGGATTGGCAGGATTAACATCATCAAAATGGCAATACTCCCCAAGGCATTATACAGATTTAATGCCATCCCTCTAAAGATACCCATGACATTCTTCAAAGAAGTGGATCAGGCACTTTTGAAATTCATTTGGAACAATAAAGACCCTCGAATAGCTAAAGCAATCATTGGGAAAAAGAATATGGGAGGAATTACTTTCCCCAACTTTAAACTGTACTACAAAGCAACAGTTATCAAAACAGCATGGTATTGGAATAAGGATAGGTCCTCAGATCAGTGGAATAGGCTTGAATACTCAGAAAATGTTCCCCAGACATACAACCACCTAATTTTTGATAAAGGAGCAGGAAATCCTAAATGGAGCACGGAAAGCCTCTTCAACAAGTGGTGTTGGCACAATTGGATAGCCACTTGGAAAAATTGAACTTAGACCCCCAGCTAACATCATGTACGAAGGTGAAATCCAAATGTATTAAAGACCTCGATATCAGCCCCAAAACCATAAGATATATAGAACAGCACATAGGCAAAACACTTCAGGACATTACAGGCATCTTCAAGGAGGAAACTGCACTCTCCAAGCAAGTGAAAGCAGAGATTAACAGATGGGAATATATTAAGCTGAGAAGCTTCTGCACCTCAAAGGAAATAGTGCCCAGGATACAAGAGCCCCCCACTGAGTGGAAGAAACTATTCACCCAATACCCATCAGATAAGGGGCTAATCTCCAAAATATACAAGGCACTGACAGAACTTTACAAGAAAAAACATCTAACCCCATCAAAAAATGGGGAGAAGAAATGAACAGACACTTTGACAAAGAAGAAAAACACATGGCCAAAAGACACATGAAAAAATGTTCCACATCACTAATCATCAGGGAGATGCAAATCAAAACAACAATGAGATACCACCTCACACCCCAGAGAATGGCACACATCACAAAGAATGAGATTAAACAGTGTTGGCGGGGATGTGGAGAGAAAGGAACTCTTATTTACTGCTGGTGGGAATGCCGTCTAGTTCAACCTTTATGGAAAGCGATATGGAGATTCCTCCAAAAACTGGAAATCAAGCTCCCATACGATCCAGCTATACCACTCATAGGAATATAACCTAGGAACACAAAAATACAATACAAAAACCCCTTCCTTACACCTATATTGATTGCAGCACTATTTACCATAGCAAGACTCTGGAAACAACCAAGATGCCCTTCAACAGACGAATGGCTAAAGAAACTGTGGTACATATACACAACGGAATATTATGCAGCTGTCAGGAGAGATGAAGTCATGAAATTTTCCTATACATGGATGTACACGGAATCTATTATGCTGAGTGAAATAAGTCAGAGAGAGAGAGAGAAAAACGCAGAATGGTCTCACTCATCTATGGGTTTTAAGAAAATTGAAAGACACCCTTGTAATAATAATTTTCAGACACAAAAGAGAAAAGAGCTGAAAGTTCCAGCTCACCTCAGGAAGCTCACCACAAAGAGTGATGAGTTTAGTTAGGGAAATAACTACATTTTGAACTGTCCTAATAATGAGAATGTATGAGGAAAATGGAGAGCCTGTCTAGAGTACAGGCGGCGGTCGGGTGGGGAAAAGGGAGATTTGGGACATTGGTGATGGGAATGTTGCACTGGTGATGGGTGGTGTTCTTTACATGACTGAAACCCAAACACAATTATGTATGTAATTAAGGTGTTTAAATAAATTTAAAAAAAAGGAAAAATAAATTAATAAAAAAATACAGATTTAATGCCATCCCTCTAAAGATACCGATGACATTCTTCAAAGAAGTGGATCAGGCACTTTTGAAATTCATTTGGAACAATAAACACCCTCGAATAGCTAAAGCAATCATTGGGAAAAAGAATATGGGAGGAATTACTTTCCCCAACTTTATACTGTATTACAAAGCAATAGTTATCAAAACAGCATGGTATTGGAATAAGGACAGGTCCTCAGATCAGTGGAATAGGCTTGAATACTCAGAAAATGTTCCCCAGACATACAACCACCTAATTTTTGATAAAGGAGCAGGAAATCCTAAATGGAGCACGGAAAGCCTCTTCAACAAGTGGTGTTGGCACAATTGGATAGCCACTTGCAAAAAATTGAACTTAGACCCCCAGCTAACATCATGTACGAAGGTGAAATCCAAATGTATTAAAGACCTCGATATCAGCCCCAAAACCATAAGATATATAGAACAGCACATAGGCAAAACACTCCAGGACATTACAGGCATCTTCATGGAGGAAACTGCACTCTCCAAGCAAGTGAAAGCAGAGATTAACAGATGGGAATATATTAAGCTGAGAAGCTTCTGCACCTCAAAGGAAATAGTGCCCAGGATACAAGAGCCACCCACTGAGTGGGAGAAACTATTCACCCAATACCCATCAGATAAGGGGCTAATCTCCCAAATATACAAGGCACTGACAGAACTTTACAAGAAAAAACATCTAACCCCATCAAAAAATGGGGAGAAGAAATGAACAGACACTTTGACAAAGAAGAAAAACACATGGCCAAAAGACACATGAAAAAATGTTCCACATCACTAATCATCAGGGAGATGCAAATCAAAACAACGATGAGATACCACCTCACACCCCAGAGAATGGCACACATCACAGAGAATGAGATTAAACAGTGTTGGCGGGGATGTGGAGAGAAAGGAACTCTTATTTACTGCTGGTGGGAATGCCATCTAGTTTTGGAGATTCCTCCAAAAACTGGAAATCGAGCTCCCATACGATCCAGCTATACCACTCGTAGGAATATAACCTAGGAACACAAAAATACAATACAAAAACCCCTTCCTTACACCTATATTCATTGCAGCACTATTTACCATAGCAAGACTCTGGAAACAACCAAGGTGCCCTTCAACAGACGAATGGCTAAAGAAACTGTGGTACATATACACAATGGAATATTATGCAGCTGTCAGGAGAGATGAAGTCATGAAATTTTCTATACATGGATGTACACGGAATCTATTATGCTGAGTGAAATAAGTCAGAGAGAGAGAGAGAAAAACGCAGAATGGTCTCACTCATCTATGGGTTTGAAGAAAAATGAAAGACACCCTTGTAATAATAATTTTCAGACACAAAAGAGAAAAGAGCTGGAAGTTCCAGCTCACCTCAGGAAGCTCACCACAAAGAATGATGAGTTTAGTTAGGGAAATAACTACATTTTGAACTGTCCTAATAACGAGAATGTATGAGGAAAATGGAGAGCCTGTCTAGAGTACAGGCGGGGGTTGGGTGGGGAGGAGGGAGACTTGGGACATTGGTGATGGGAATGTTGCACTGGTGATGGGTGGTGTTCTTTACATGACTGAAACCCAAACATAATCATGTATGTAATTAATGTGTTTAAATAAATTAAATTAAAAAAAATTAAAAAACAAAAAAAGGTAAAAAAATATATATAAATATATATAAATAAATATATAATATATATATATATAAATATATATATATATAAAACTTAATGGCACAGCTTATAAAATTGGAGTTGGATCAACATAATGAGCTGAAAATAGACAGAAGTAAATAATATAGATTAGAAGAGAAATCAATGAATGGAAAATTTAAAAACACTTAGAAATATAAATGAAATCAAGAGTTGGTTCTTTTTTTCTTTTTTTTCTTTTATTTTTATTAGTTTTAATTTTTTCATTTATTTAAGCACCATGATTACAAACACTTATAGTTGTATTTTAGTCATAAAAAGAACACCTTCTTTACCAGTGAAACATTCTCACCACCAATGCCCCCCATCTCCCTCCTCTCCCACCCCCTCCCTGTATTCGAGACAGGTATTCTTCTGTTCTCTCTTATAAACATTGTCATGATAGTTGTTAGTGTACTTATTTCTCTAATTGTACTCTCAACTCTTTGTGATGAGCTTCATATCCTGAAAAAAGTAAACAAGATCGATAAACCAGTGGCAACACTCACAAAAAAAAAAAAAAAAAAAGGAAGAGAGAGAAATTTAGAAGTAAAAGCCCCTTCTTGGTGGTCATGATGGGCAGCAAGATTGCATCTACCAGCTGGGTCGTTCAGGTATTTAAGCCACATACTCCATTAATAAGGTTTCCTGACAGAAGTAATTAAAAGTATTCTATTTGAAATAGCACTACAGAAATTAAAATACCTTGGAATCAACTTTACTAAAGAGATGAAGGACCTATACATAGAACACTATCTAATGTTTCTTCATGAAATAAAAGAGGACAAAAAGATAATGGAGACATATAGTCTCTTCCTGGTTTGAAGGATTAACATCATTAAAATGGCAATATTCCCCAAAACATTGTTCAGATTTAATGCAAATCCTTTAAGGATACTCATGATATTCTTTAAAGAAGTGGATCACCTATGGGATTTAAGAAAAATAAAAGAAAGTATAAAATAATATCCAGAGACAATAAAGATGATTGCTAGAACTAGTCCATGATATGAATCTTACCACAAGAGTGGTAAGTGCAGTTAGAGAAATAATAACACTAACAGCTACACTAACTATGGAGAAATACTACAAATACTACGCCTGTCTCAAAGACAGTCAGGGGAGGGAGAAGAGAAATTGGTGACATTGGTGACTGGAAAGTTGCACTGGTGATGGCGTGTACTCAATTTTTGGCTGAAACCCAATTATAAATAGGTTTGTAACCATCTTGTTTAAATAAGTTCTTATAAAAGAAAAATATTATCAACAAAAAATGAAAGCTGAACTGCTTCATTTTGTCTCTCAACTGTGCAGCCACCCCCCAAAAAAACCTGTCTCTATTACTCTTTTGCTTCTTTTCAGATAAACCACCCTGGTTTTAAGCATTCAGTCTGGCTTACTTCTGCTCTAATTTTGGATATTATGGCTCCCTGTTATTTATCATTTTGGTCTTGGCTGCATATTTAGCCCCTTAGTTGCTTTTAGACATTTTTTCCATCTATTGTTATTTTCTAGTAGTCCCTTGTGTCCCATATTTGATCTTACTGTTATTTTCCTGAGATGTTCTTAATTTTGTTGTTCTATTGACTTCTTTATTTTAACCACTATATTCTTTAGTTCTATCACTTCTGATTATAGTATTCTAATTTCCACTTTCATGCTCTCTTATGCTTTATTGACTTCCTATGAAGCAGGCAGGTAGATAGGGAAGTCCTCCCCAATGGCAATGAGTACTTCAAATGTAATAAAAATTCATGTGCCTTAATAGAAGAAAGAGATGGGATCTGAAGAGACTACTTTTGTTCCTAACTCCAACATTTCTAGGACACACCTGTGGACAATTGAACTAAGGCCTGATAAGAGAAGTTAAAGCAGAAACACAAGCTAGGAAAGAAGGACCAAAAATCAATGAACCAAGACTCTACCCCCCCCCCCCCGCAACCACTACAGGGCTCTTAATATATGTAGAAAGCCCCACATGTGTCGGTTGAAAGAAATTCTATATAAACAAACTTGGAACAAAGAAGAGGTACACACATGTTTCCCGATCCCATGAATATGAACACGGTCCCCACATGCATATGTTGCCTCTATATCGCCTCTTGAAATGTGTGTTTTCCTATTTTTATGTTGGGTGTGTACCTTGTTCTTCCCACCTTTGGAGAAACCCATCTTCTCTCTGAGTGTGTTACTTTCTCCATTTCTTAACCTCTCCCTCCCCTTCAGTACCTTGGAGTAAAATCTGCTTTCACTTCACTACTCATTCTCCCCTGATATTTTTTTCTGTGAGGGAATTTTAAGGACCTGAATGGCCTGGACTAACTCTCCTTTCCCACAAAGAGCAATTTCTCACTCCAGCCTGAGTTTACAGCTCCCAGAGAAATTGGGTGGAAGGGATCAACACTGATGTTGGGCAAACCAAATGGATATCAGGTGTGGCTTGAAGGCCACCTAGTGGGGCTAGTGGAATTTGAGGTCCATGCTGTGCAGGAGCTCACTGCAGACTTTTGGTCCTCTATCTCCTAGTCATTCCTGGTTCATGAAAATGGAGAGGGAGAAAGCAGCAGATTCCCTTTGAAGCTGCAGTCTCCTCCCCATTTCACATGTCATTTGGGAATTTCCACTGGCATCACCTATATGTAGCATTATTCTTTGAATTCATTAATGTATGAGAAATCACAGAGTTAGTAGGTACTGGTAGAGCCTCTGTGCTATTATATCACTTGACCATAGTGGGCTTCTACATGGCTTCCCCACTGTGTTTGTTGTGTCCTATTGCTTTATGGGGAGCTCTATGAAAGAATAGGTTGAATGTTGTTCTTTTCTTTTCATGCTGGTTCTCATTCAGTTACAGGAAGTATAAGTGTGGGCACTGTGAGAAATTATGAGTAGATCCATTGTGTGACTCATGGCTCAAGCTACAAGCAGCAGCAAGTGGAGTTGTAGACTCAGGTGTGAATGTGGGCCTGAAAAGTAAATAATTAAGCAGAGAATCTACAATGTGGCTGCATGCCTGCAGAGATGTCAAAGTGAAAGCATCTTTTAAAAACTGGCCACAACTGAAGCAATTGTATGACTGTGCAGTGCCACAAATCAAGCCTAGATATGTTGTCTACCACCTGGTTAAATTTCTGGCTCTAGAAGCATTTTTAAAGGGAGGATAGAATTTTCCAATAATAAAATATGAAAGTAATTCATTGGATATAGACCTCTTCAGCTTCTTTTACATGCTATAAAAATGTAGGGTTGCCATTCCTTCTAGTATACTTTAGTGTCTTTATAAGATGTTTTCTAAGGACAACCCACTTTTAAATATATGATTTGATAGCCTTTCATAAATATAAAAATTATATATCAACCATCAAAGTAACATATGTTTTCTAATTTGAAAGTTCTCTGTGCCCTTTGGTTTCAGCCAAACTATTTGTACACTTAGGTCTCTGGCAATCAATAATCTATTTTTTATCTTTTCTTATATGGTTTTTGGGTCACACTTGGCTATGTGTAGATGTTACTCCTGGTTTTGCATTAAGTAATTACTCCTGTTGGTGCTCAGGGGACCATATGGAATACCGGGGATCAAATCTGGGTCAGCTGTGTACAAGGCAAGAGCCTTATACACTGTATATAGTTATGACCACCCACTAACCTACTTTCTATTACTGAGGAATTTGCCATTGAGCACAGAACCAATCTCTGAATACCTCTGGGCATGGCTCCCATACCAACAGAAATGCAGACCAGGTGTATCTCAAGTAGAAGGGCACATGTGAAACATATATAAGGTCCTGGGTTTGACCCCCAACACTACCTGGACTCCCAAACATTGTCTGGTGTGATTACATAATAAAGATTAATGAAATTGTTTATAAATAAAATTATTTCAGACAAGTGTATGTGTGGGTAGTGACTGATGAGATGTGTTTTTGAGTAATACAAACTTAAGAGATTGCTTAGACCTAAAGTTGCTCAAGGGAGTGAAGACCACATCCCTTTGACATGCAAATTTTGAGCTATTTGGAGATGAGAAACAGAAGTTTCATTCAGATGCAGAAATCTAAGGACCCTCTCAGAAAAGAAAAAAACTGTAGAAGAACCTATAAGATTATAAAAAGACTATTAATAGTGCAAGGGATGAACTTATGAGAAGACTATCATTAATGCAAGGCTTTCCTTGTGACAATGCCTAGGCTAGATAGTGCTCTGTCTATGCAAAGAGCTACAGAAGGCATTTGAATAAAATGTATAAAATCTCATCTCAAGCTGTTCGAGACCCTTGAACATAAGTTTCCTCTTTCATTACCCTCACATCTATGTAAATTTTATTTAAAAATAAATTAATAAAAATATGCTCTTTAGAGAAGTTCATATATAAAATTGTATTTTCTAATAACTTTTTAATAAATAAAAATATCATTTCTTCCATAACTTACTTTTAGATTAATATAGCCACTCCTGTTTTTTGATTGGGACTGTTTTAGTTCACCTTTTAAGTTTGAACTTATTTTCTTCATATATGAAAAATGTTTTTTGTAAATGACATGCTTTTGAATCTTGATTCTTAATCCAATTTTATAATCTCACTCTTTTAGGGTTTTATTTTTATCTTTACTATATAATATAGTGTCTACTACATGTGATTAACTAAATACACAAAATGTGACTAGTCCAAACTGAAATTTGGTAAAATACACATTTATTTTTCTTTTATTTTTGAGCCTACTTAATAGAATATGTAAAATAACCCTGGTTCTTATTTTATTTCTACTAGACAACTTTGTTTAAGATTATTTATATTGACTACTTTTGTTTGGTATATACTTTCATACCTATATTGTACTTTGATCCTTTTCACTATAGTTAATGCCTTGTTTTAGATTTATGTGCATTATTTCAAAATTAATTTTTATTCTTTTGGTTTGTTTGCTGTGTTCTCTCCTTTCCTTTCTTCCTCCCCTTCCTTATTTTTTCTCATTTTTGCTTTGATTAAAAAATTTTAATATTACAAAAATTATGTGAATTTTGGTCACATAATTATAATAAAGGCTATACTATCAGTCTGAACAAAACCATCAATTTAAGAAAAACTGTGTGTTCAGCTTTCTTTCTATATTCCTCTTAGAAATCAGTAATGCAAACTTGACTCCAAGAAGCACAAATGTAAAGTCACTGGTAGGAGGAGAGAAGAGGAGAGAGGTAGAGAACTGGAATCAGCAGAAACAGCTTGATAAGACAGATGCAGCCTTTTAAGTAAAGAATCTACTATAAAAATATAATTTTAAAGGTATAATTTTATTTTGTTTTTAATGTCAGAGCCCTATTATGTTGAGTATAAATAGTACAACATATATACCCAGTTCTCTAATTTCTGTTTACTTTTCCAACTGTGTCATTGCTAAAACTTATTTCTTTTTTTTAATTTTTATTTTGATCATATTGGCTTACATATCTTTCACAGTAGTATTTTAGGTACATATTAACATTGAATCAGGGAATACTCATCACCAAATTTGTCTTCCCCCATCCCCGTTCCCTTCCTGCAACCATATCCTTCACCATCACCCCCTGGGCTGCTAGAGTAGGTGGTCCCCTCTTCGTCTAACTTACTATTTGTGATCAAATATCTGTTTGGTCCTGGTACCCTCCCTTGTTTCCCCCTCTATTTGAGAGGTGGAGCTCGATAATTCAAGTTATGTGGTTTTGTTTGAAGGAAAGAAAAGCAATAGAATGGAGTAAAAAATAAGAAAAAATAAAAATAAATAAATCAAATAAGCTGAAAATGGTGGAGTTCTTCTAGAGGCTTTCAACCTCAGTTTGAACGGGGATATGAAAAAGGTAATTGAAACACCACATCAGTACAGAAAGAAATATCAAAGTAAATATCCGGTGAGCACTACAGCAATAAAGACAAGCACTACACAATAGTCTCGGTTCTGAAGTCAAACCATGCCGGAGAACAAAAAGAAAGAGAAAAATAAAATAAAATAAAATAAAATTGGAGACATCAACTTTGATATCTACACCAAAATAAAGATGTCAATAAAAATCGATAATCAATAAATTTATATGTGGAAAAATGATTATTTTTGTGCTTTTTTTCTTTTTCTTCCTGCATAGGCACAGTAACTATTGGGGATATTATAGAGGGAATTCCCTTGGCCTAGGAGATACAGGGTTTCTCCACCCCTGAAATATACTGTCATGTGATTAATTATAGACTCTTTGCATAATCATTTACTCTTCCCTCGGTGCTTTTTTCGTCTATAGAAGAGTTCTGCTTCATCATGGATGATAAAATCGGACTTTTGTATCTAGAGATCTTGGTGTCTGTACAGCTCAAGGAATGGAGCTTATGATGAAGTCTTTCTTTGTGGTTCTAGTAGTTCTGCTTTGTCGGTGTCGTTTTAATCCATCTTCTGTAGCTGGTGGTCTTGGTCATTACATTGCTCCTATGATGGAGCCTGGGATAGAGTCTTTCGTTATGCTTCTGAAAGACCCGTTCAGTTGCAATTGTCTCATTCAGACCTCTGGAATTGGAGATCTTTTTTGTTGAACAAATCGTAGACCAAAAGCTAGGCTAGTGCTTTTTGTTGTTGTTGTTGTTGGTGGTGGTGTTGGTCCCGGGATGCATAATTTCCAGTCCTGGTTGTAACAACCAGTCATATTTATATAGCAATCTTGGCTTTTGCACAGATCAAAGGATGACATGTCTTCTGATTTTGTCTTATCGTTGGCTGGTGAGAAAGGACAACTTGCTCTTGGATCAAGTTGTTCCATTTCTTTGTTGTCAGGTTATCAATTTAGAACTGGCGCATGTTGGTGTCAGAGCAGCATTATGGATGCCCTGGAGGGGATTTGGTTCCTGGAGCTGTTGTGGAGAACTCTGTCATTCCTATGTCTGGGATCCAGGAGTCAGGGCTGGACGGTCAGTGATTAATTCCCTGGGGTCTAAGTTGGTTCCACATGACATATGTTCAGGTTGGGAGATGCCCCTGTGTTGTAAAAAAAAAGTATAAGTTCTTATCCCTAGTAGATAAGAGCTTGTTTTTACACATAAAATTTCCCCTTTTTTTAATATGCCTTTGCAGGAAGAAGTGGTGTTACATTATATTGCTGGTGGATTTGGGGGTAGAAAGAAAAAAAAACAGGTACAGGACAAAAACTAAAAATATATATATGCTCAACCATATCTAAAGAAAACAAAGTTTCTTTTAAAAAAAAGATTAAATAAAAGACATAATTAAAGGAATAAAGTGGGGCCGGGAGAGATAGCATGGAGGCAGGGCGTTTGTCCTTCCTGCAAAGGACGGTGGCTTCAATCCCAGCATCCCACATGGTCCCCCGTGCCAACCAGGGGCAATCTCTGAGCACAGAGCCAGGAGCACCCTCAGAGTGCCACCAGGTGTGACCCAAAAGAAACAAAAACAAATTAAATCAAAAAGCAAAAACAAAAACCAAACTAAGAAAGAAAAAACAAACAAACAAACAAAAAATACAAAAAACGAAGAAGAAAAAAAGAAAAAGGGAGAAAGTGATGCAGGAGATTACATTTGGGGAAAAACGAGATAAGAGGTAGTGTTAAATAAGTCTATACTTATGATGAAAGTATAGGCTTCTCCATTGTCTTTTGAGATTTCCTTGTGTGGTGTGGGCTCTAGGCAGGGAGGTCTTGGGTAGAGATCTTGCAGTGGGAGTCCTTTTGTAGCTAGGTTCAGTATCAAGTCAAAGTCCACATTAGGGAGAGGTGATTAAAAGAACCACACTGCATGAATCTGTCGGGGTGTTGGTTGTATTATTCTTGCCAGGAACGAGGTGTGAGTTCGAGTGGGAGTCTCTCCACTTGGGTACTGGGTATTGGATTGTTGGGGTAGGAGGTCGATCTTGATGCCTAATGGATTAAGAACTGAGGGTGAAGAGTTATAATGTGGTGGGGATATCAGGGATGGGATTGAGGGGTGAAGGGATAGTCATATTTCTGAAGGGGGAGAGGAAATAGGGAGGGGTTATATAGCGTATAGGTATGGGTTGTTTGTGGTTAAGGTTTCTCTCTTAAGGAGGATTCATATCTCTGTGTGCTCCTGCCCACATATAAACATATAGAAGTTAGCTTAGGTATATATTAATGTAGAGAGGTAGGGAGGGCAAGAGATGCGTTGAGTACAGAAAGATAGGTAAGTAAAGTACTTGTAAAGAAAAGAAACTAATAGATCAACTTTTGGGTATGCATAGGATTCGTGTCTCAAGTACTAACCCTTGTGTTAGTGAGGTCAATCTATGTAGGTGTTTACCCTTTGCAGTATTGTCCACAGCACCCTATATGTCAGCTTTCCTTTCCTATAAAGGAGGTAACCATGTGGTTTTTGTTTGACATGCATTGATTTGATGGTAATGAGGAGGAGAAGGTAAAAGAAGAGGAGGAAGACAAGAAGAGAGAAAAGAAAAAACAAAACAATACAAACCAAACCAACAATCAAACAGCAACAATAAAAATACGAAGTAATGAGAAGGGAGGGTAACAGAGCAAGGGCATGTTAGTTTGCTTGGACATGTTCAATATTTAGGTCCTGTAGTATAAATCTGTAGGTCACGGTTGTTGCTTTGTTGGTCTGGCTGTTCATGTGCTTCAGGTCCTAAAGGAAGGCACAATCTAGAGATAAAGGGTATATTAAAGAGTTTTATCTGGACATTTTCATGATGTAAGCTGAGAATGGTACCTCGTGTGACTGAGCACCAAGGTACCACTGTAGGATGTTTACCCTTTGTATCCAGGAACCCCTATGAACAGAAAAACTGAGAGGTTATTTTATATGTGGTAATGTTAAAGCATTCAAACATATTTTTTTAAATGTTTCCATTGGAGTCAGTAATTTTCCATCATAATCTTTACTTGTAATCCTGTATAAGAAATCTAGTAAATTATTATGGTTCTTTGTAGTAAAACACTAATTACATACCTGTTCTTTCTATGCTGCTCTTTCTGCTGTTGCTAGTTTCTTTATGATATAATGTGTATTTGGGCTTTGTGTTGTTTCTCTTCCCTTTGTTTTGGGCTCTACTCCCCAGTATATGGTGATTATTACAGTGTTTGAGGTTTCTATCAATACTGTTACACCCTGTTATTTGATCGTGGGGTATTGGATGTATATATGGTGTATATTCTAGGTACTTCAGAATAGTGCTATCATTCTGTTTATCTTTTATCTTCTGGCTTACTTTGTTTAACAGAATATTTTTAGGTCCATCCACATTGCTGCAAAGTCTATAATTGTATCATTTCTAACCATAATGTAGTATTCCATTGTGTATAGATACCACATATTGATGATCCACTCATCAGTTGTTGGACATCGAGGTTGGTCCCAAGACTTGGCTATTATACTGAGTGCTGTGATAAATAGTGGGGTGCACACATACTTTGGAATGAATGTCCTTCCGGTTTGGGGGTAGATACGTAGGAGAGCAATTGCTGGATCAAATGGCAGCTCAATTCTGAGTTCTCTCCAGACTTTTTTCCATAGGGTTTGGACTAGGGGGCTTTCCCACCAGCAGTGCATGAGAGTTCCTTTCATACCGCATCCTCGCCAACAGAGATTGTTTCCTTTATTTTTGATGTGAGACATCCTCACTGGTGTAAGGTGATATTTTATTGTTGTCTTGATATGGATTTCCCTTATCATGAGCGAAGGTGAGCATGTTTTCACGTGTTTGTTGGCCATCTTTCAGTCTTCCTCAGAGAAGTGTCTATTCAGTTCATCTCCCATTTTCTATGGCTTCATTTGGTTTTGAGGGACTCAGCTTTCTGAATGCTTTGTATATTCTGGTTATCAGCCCTTTAACTGACATGTTGAGTGTGAAAATTTTTTCCCATTTGGTTAACTGTCTTCTTGTTTTAAGTTGGGTTTCCTTCGCCATGCAGAAACTTCTCAGTTTGATGTAGTCCCATTTGATTATGTTTGATGCTAAATTCCTTGCCATTGGTGTTCCATCCTCAAAGACTTTTTAATATATAGGTCTTTGAGTGTTCTGCCTATTTTTCCTCAATAAACTTTATAGATTCTGATCTAATTTCAAGGTCTTTATTCCATTTTGAGTTGACTTTTGTATAAGGAGTGAGATATGGGTCAATTTTCAGTTTCTTACAGGCGGTTTTCCAGTTGTACCAACACTATTTGTTGAAGAGACATTCTTTGTTTTTTTTGTTTTTGTTTTTGTTTGTTTGTTTTTTGGGGGGCCACACCCGGCGGTGCTCAGGGGTTACTCCTGGCTGTCTGCTCAGAAATAGCTCCTGGCAGGCACAGGGGACCATATGGGACACCGGGATTCTAACCAACCACCTTTGGTCCTGGATCGGCTGCTTGCAAGGTAAACACTGCTGTGGTATCTCTCTGGGCCCGCATTTCAAGTTCTTCACTCTATTGTCAAGTATTAGTTGACTGTATGTCTGGGGATTTATGTCTGGAAATTCTGTTCTAGCCCACTGGTCTGAGGCTCTATTTTTGTTCCAGTACCATGCTGTTTTGATCACTATGGCTTTATAAAATAGCTTTAGGTTAGGTAAAGAGATGCCACCCAGCTTCCTGTTTTTTCAGTATCTTTTTGGCTATCCTGGGGCTTTTGTGGTTCCAGATGAATTTTATGATTGATTATTCTAAGTCTTGAAAGAATGATGCCTGGATTTGGATGGGGATTGCATTGAATCTATATAGAAGTTTGGGTAGGATAGTCATTTTGATTATGTTGATTCTACCTACCCATGAGCATGGGATGTTATTTCATTTCATTAGATCCTCTTCAATTTCTTTCTGAAGTATTTTGAAATTTTCTGGTATAGGTCCTTCACTTCCCTTGTAAGGATGATTCCTAGGTATTAAATATTTTTTGATACTATTTTAAATGGAATTGTATTCTTAGTCTCTCTCCTCTACATTGTTATTTGTATAGAGAAATGCTACTGCCTTTTGTGTATTGACTTTGTAGCCAGCCACTTTGCTGTATTGGTCAATTGTTTCTAGGAGTTTTGCTGTTGACCCTAGGTTTTTCGATTTATATCATCATATCATTTGCAAAAAGAGATAGTTTGAGTTCCTCCTTCCCAATTTGGATTCCTTTGATTCCCTTCTCTTGTCGATTGCTATTGCTAGGACTTCTAAGATTATATTGAATAAGAGTAGGGAGAGTGGACAGCCTTGCCTAGTTCCTGACCTTAGTGGAAATGCTTTTAGTTTTTCACCATTAAGGATAATGTTGGCTGTGGGATTTTCATAGATAGTTGTAACTATTTTGAGGAAGGTTCCTTCTAGTCCTATTTTGCTGAGTGTTTTCAGCATGAATGGGTGTTGGATTTTGTCAAATGCCTTCTATTCATTGATTGATATAATCATGTGGTTTTTGTCTTTCTTGTTTTTGATGTGGTGTATGATGTTGATTGATTTTCGTATGTTGAACCAGCCTTGCATCCCTGATATGAAACCCACTTGGTCATGGTGTATAATCTTTTTGATATAGTGCTGAATTTGGTTAGCTAAAATTTTGTTAAGTATTTTTGCATCTATGTTCATTAGTGAGATTGGTTTGTAGTTTTCTTTATTGGTGGTGTCCTTGTCATCTTTGGAAATGTGTGTGATATTAGCCTCATAGAAGGAGTTGGGGAGAATTCTTGTCTTTTCAATTGTTTCAAAGAGCCTGTGGATCAATGGTAGTAATTCATCTCGGAATGTTTGATAGAATTCACCTGTATAGCCATCTGGACCTGGACTTTTGTTCTTAGGGAGTTTCTTAATAACAGCTTCAATATCTTCTGAAGTGATTGGCCTTTTAAGCTTTCAAGATCTTCCTTTTCCAGTCTCGAAAGATGGTATTTTTTGAGGGGTCTGTCTATTTCTACTGGGTTCTGTAGCTTGAGTATAGTTGTCATTTTCCTCTTTCTGACATAGGCCTGTATTGCTATGAGTTTGCCCCGAATTATTGCTTTTGCTGTGTCCAACAAATTTTGACAAGTTGTCTCTTCATTATCGTTTGTCTCAAGGAATCTTTTTATTTTTTCCTTGAGTTCCTTTTTGATCCGGCCATTGTTGAGCAGCATGTTGTTTAATCTCTAGGTGTTGGATTTACTCCATTGCTTCTTCTTACAGACAATTTTGATCTCTGTTGCATAGTGATCTGATAGGGGGCTTCTAATGATCCTTACACTTGTGGTTTTGTACAAGTTGGATTTATATCCCAGGACATGGTTTATTCTGTAGAAGGTTACATGAGGGCTTGAGAAGAATGTGTATTCTGTTTTCTGAATGTAGAGGGCCCTATATAAGTTTATTAGCCCTAATTTTTCATTTAGGGCTCTTATTTCTTTGCTATTTTTCTGTCTGCTGGATCTGTCCAGTGGTGATAGTGGAGTATTGAGATCTCCTACTATTATCACATTTCCCTTCATGTGTTTCTCCAGGTTAGTGAGCAATTGCCTCACATATTTTGATGAATGTACATTAAGTGCTTTTGATCAGGGTTAGTAGCTCTTGATATAGTGCTCCCCTAATTAGTACATAGTGACCCTCTTTTTCTCTGATCACTTTCTTCAGGTTGAATGGAATTTGGTCTGATATAAGAATGACTGCCCCTGCTCTTTTTTGTTTTCCATTCACCTGGAAAATTGATTTCCATTCTTTTATTCTAAGCCTATGCCTGTCCTGTACTCGTAGGTGTGTTTCTTGCAGGCAGCAGAAGTCCGATTTATGTTTTCTAATCCAGTACTCTACTATGTATCTTTTAATGGGAGAGTTTAGTCCGTTAACATTTAGGGAGATTATTGACATAGAGGGCTGTTATGCAGTTGTGTTGTGTAGGGTGGTTGTTGTTACAATCGGGGATTTGGGTTGCGTAGTTTGTCCGAGTAGGTCATTTAGAATCAGTTTTGTTTGCACAAATAGTGCAAGTTTGTTTTTGTTTGAGAATGTTTTTGGGCTACCATCCCATATGAATGACAGTTTTGCTAGATATTGTACCCTAGGTTGGAAATTTCTTTCATTCAGTCCTTTAAATATTTCATTCCACTATCTTCTTGCTTGAATTGTTTCAAATGGGAGATCTGGTTTGATTCTTATGTCCCTTCCTTTGTACTTGAGGGTTTTTTCCCCTTATTGCTTTAAGGAGTTTATCTTTCTCTCTCTCTCTCTCTCTTTTTTTTTTGCCATTTGGATTACTATATGTCTTGGTGTTGGTTTATTAGGGTCTATTTTATTGGGGACTCTTTTCACTTCCTGGATTTGCATGGAGTCCTCCTTCCAAAGGGTGGGGAAGTTTTCTGCTATTATTTCCCTAACTACTTGTTCTTCCCCTTTCCCTGTTTCCTCCCCTTCTGGTATACCTACAATTCTTAGATTATTTCTTTTGTCTTTTTCATTAAGTGTTGGACTTTTCCTTCCAGTGCCTTGCTTCTTATTCCCTCATTGGTTTCTTGGTCATTTTTAGTTCACAGTTTTAATTCGAGTACTTCTGTGTGTTTCTCCAACTATGTGATTCTGCTCAAGTGGCTTTCTACGGTGTCTGTTAATTCCTTTAATTCCTTTGTATGGAGTCTCTCATGTTCTGTATCAGATCTTTTTTAATTTGGGTAATTTGTTCATGCATGGATTTCTTGTACTCGGTGGCTAGCGATTCTCTTGTACTCGGTGGCTAGTGATTCTCTCATTTCCTGTACAATGGCTTGCATTTCCTTTCTCATAGTTGCTTTTAAATCTTCATCTCTTGGATTTGTGTGTTCTGGTGGACTGTTAGGGTCCTCCTCAGTCTACCCATGTTTTTTTTCTTTTTTTTTGCATTTATTGGTGTGGCTTGGAGAGCAGTGCCTTTTGAATTCGGCCTGCTTTTGCTCCCTGTGGTGTGGGGCTGGGTCCCTTCACTGGATTGCAGCTCTGGGTGGGACTGTTGGGTGGGCTGGCTGAGGTTTGGCCTCTAGCGTGCCCTCTGTGGAGCCTGGTTAGTTGCTCCCCCTCTCACTGCCAGCCAGTGTAGTACCGCTCCTGACAACAATGGTAGAGGATGCTGTTGAGCCTGGTTCCCTTGTCCTGGAAGTCAAAGGGGCTCCGTCCTGTCCAGGCCTCTGCCGGAAACCCCTCCTGTATGTAGTTCCCTGCCTGTCTTAGCGACGCCAGAGACCTTGGAGATGCCCGTGGGGGAGGGGCGGGGAGAGAGGAAGGTTTCCTACCTTCTGCCGAACCCAGCAATTGGGGGAGAGATGGAGAAAGCAGAAGTTCCCTTCCATCTGCTCAACTGGAAACCTCAGGGATGTGATCAGGGGAGGGGTGGAGACAGCAGAAGTTCCCCTACCGTCTGCTGAACCCAGTAACCTCAGGGACGCAATCAGGGGAGGGGCGAAGACAGCAGAAGTTCCTCTTCCTCTGTCAAAACCAGAAACCTCAGGGACACGATCGGGGGAGGGGCAGAGACAGCAGAAGTTCCCCTCCATCTGCCGGACTGGAAACTTCAGGGTGCTAAAACTTATTTCTAATCTTTTGGATATAAAACATTTTTACTGAGTACAGGTATCATTTTTAGCTCATAATTATGTATGAAGAAAATAAAAATGCTAAGTGTAGCATAGGGTATAATATGATTTTATTGAAAGACTAAACAGTTATAAGAAAATTGTAACTGTATTTTAAACAATCTTTTAATGACATTTGTTTACATAGAAAAAATATAGAAATGTAGGAGGTAAAGAATCAACCTCACATAATGTTAAGATATAACTAAATTAATGACTATACATTTTATGGTACCGTATTTACTTTTATTTATAGTGTTAGCATCTCATATTGTGGCCAATTTCAAATGCAGTAAAATTAAAATTGTGTATGTGGAATGTTATCTTACTTTGCTTACTTATAGACAATAATGTGAAATATTTTATCACTTATCTTTCTAGTGACCTCTAATTTTAGAGATTATTATAACTGAAGAAACTATAGTTGAAAATATAATTTGATTCATTAACTTAAACCTTTAAGTTTTTTGATTAAATTAAATTTAACCAAAATGATGATGAGTTATATGTGAAAGTTAAATTAGTGAGAAAAGTGTTCACAAAAAAGGTGAAGTGTCAGTTAACTCTTTAAGAAAAGTATTATAGAGTAACAAATAAAAGTCCAAAGGATAGAGAACTTATGCAGATTAGGAATTAATTATTGGAGAGGTATGGGTGCCAGTAAAGGGGAAGGTGCTTAAAAATAACTTCATAGTCATTCTCAATGCTTAAAAATTACTTCGTAAACTTGATGTGAAAGTGTAAGTAGCTTTTGAAATTTCTTAAAGAAGCTGGGAAGAAATTATGGGTAAAATCATAGAAAAATCATCATCACAATTTGATTTTATTATTTTTTCTGATAATTTCATGGGCCATTCTTCTAAAATTTGTAAGAGAAAACAATATGAAATAAGTCTGTCATGTGCTCTCCAAGGGGGAAGGCTCAAGAGATATAAGGGAATCTGGGGACACCAGTGGAGGCAAGGTTACACTGGTCACAGTGGTGGTGGGACTGGTGTTGGAACACTGTATGGATAAAGCAATTTTATTATGAATAGCATTGAAAATTACATTGTTGTATGTAAAACCACCCCACGCACCATATCTCCAACCCCAGGTGAACAAGTCATGGTGAAATAATCTAAATTAGGCTGAAGGTGAAATATGTGTAGTCTGACGGTCTTCTACCTCTTATGGAGAGCCAGCTGCCTGCCAGAAATGCTGTTTTTATTGAGTACAGAGACCACCCATGGGTGGGGCAGTAAGGAAAAATAGCTCAAGCTGTCCTGGGCCAGTCCCACCCAAGTTTACTAGTAATCTTTGCTTTGGGTTAAATTCAAGTAAACAAACATACAAAGGAATCAGGGATAATCTTTGTTATAAGTAAGATAAGGTATAACCAAACAGTTGTAGTAAAAATAAACTTACTGTATTTTCTGGCATATAAGATGACTTTTGAAACAAAAAAAAGTCAACCAAAAATCGGGGGTTGTCTCATATGCCGAGTATATCCCGAAAAATATTTCAATATGCCGCTAAACGAAAATTCTGAATATTGCCACAAAACAAAGTTTCCAACTCGATCCTGCACCAATCACAGCAAGGCTACTTGGACCGCCTCTCTAACTCAGCCAATCCAAGCAGGCTTTTTATGCATGCAAATTAGACAATGTTCTGGACCCGAATCTACACTGTCAAAAGCCTGCTCAGATTGGCCAGAGTCAGAGAGGAAGTCTATTACAATATAACCTTTGAACCTTTGCTTGTTGTGATTGGCTCACTGTGGTACAGTTGCAGCACAGGAACCGTTCTGTCTGATACAGCAAATATAGGCCTAAACCTGTTTTTTTTTTTTTTTTTGTTTTTGGTTTTTGGGCCACACCCAGTGATGCTCAGGGGTTACTCCTGGCTATGCGCTCAGAAGTCGCTCCTGGCTTGGGGGACCATATGGGACACCGGGGAATCGAACCGCAGTTTGTCCAAGGCTAGCGCAGGCAAGGCAAGGCACCTTACCTCTAGCGCCACCGCCCGGCCCCCTAAACCTATGTTTTAACTGCAAAATTAAGGGGTTGTTTTATACGCCCAGTTGTTTTATATGTCGGCAAATATGGTAAACTATAAAAAAGAAGCTGTGTTTTAAAAAAGAATGAATGTGTTATTATAGGAATAGTGTTATTATCTTCAACCCAGGTGTCTAATCTGATTTGCAGACCCAGAAATATAAGACCACTAAATATAGACTCAGGATTTACTTTTCCAAATGTTTTCTTAGCATTTCCATTACAACAAGTAGATGCCTTTCTCATCTTATTATATACATGAAACAGTAATCATTCTTGATCATTATATATTAGCTTGACATACTGAATATATGGGTAAAGTTCTAACTTCTCTGCTTTGAATTATTCATTAATTTTTATATCTAATGATAACATTAATTATCCGTGTGTGTATGTGTGTGTTTGTGTGTGTGTGTGTTTGTGACAGTTAGTTGTGCTCAGGGGCTATCCCAGATATAGTGCTGAGAGTACTGTGTGGGGCTGGGGACTGAACCTGAAAATTCTGCATGCAAAGCATGTGCTCTTTCTCTTTGAGCTATTTCCCAGGCCATGCTATCATTCCTACTTACTTTTCTTTTATATTCTTTTACTTTAGCGGAACCCCTCAAATGGTGGTCATGAGTCCTGGGGGACCTTCTGGTTTCAGACAACTCAACAGTACTGGTTCTGGGACCTCCAGTGCCATATCCAGAGATGTTTAATGGTCCATAAGGTGTCAGATATCAAACCTTTATTGGATGCATAGTAGGCATGTATCTAAAGTTGTGCACAAATCCTTACCTACTTCTTTTTTTTTTTTTTTTTGGTTTTTGAGCCATGCCCGGTAATGCTCAGGGGTTACTCCTGGCTATGCACTCAGAAGTCACTACTGGCTTGGGGGACCATATGGGACACCAGGGGATCTAACTGCGGTCCATCCTAGGCTAGTGCTGGCAAGGCAGACACCATACCTCTAGCGCCACTGCGCCAACCCCATCCTTACCTACTTCTATTATTATTATTATTATTTTCTAACTTCTGTTATTTATACTTTCCTCTGATACCTATTTTTTTTTTCAATTTGTAAGCAAGTATTTCTTCTGTCCTTATTACTTTTAAGGAACTTAATCTGTGCTTGTATTCTCACTATTTTTTTTTTTTGAGGATTTATTTTTGGTACAAGGGATTGCACTCAGGCATGCACTTGATCACATCCCTGGCCCCTATCTCTCTTTGTTTTGTCTTGGAGCCACATCTAATGCAATTACTCCTATAACTATGCTACTTCAATTTCTGCTTGGGTCTCACTTCTGTGATGCTGGGGATCAAACATAGGCCCCCCACTAATATGGCATGTGCTCTGCCTATTCCTCAACAATGAGATCTAACTCATTTTTACATTTCCTCATGTATTTTGTAAGATGTGAGATTATTGTTTGAGATCTATAATCTTGTTTAAATCCTCCTTTCCTTTGTGCTCTTGGTTTGGCTTAAATCTTTATTACTCATAACAGTGTGAAAGTGTTTTTTTCCTGGCTAGTGGATTCTTGAGAATTGTATGAAAGACATGCATACAAAATCCAGGTGCCCAAGGCCGTTAATCTATGATTTAAATTGATTAAATTGTGTATATCATTTTTCTATTCTTGATTACCACATCCTGATCATCTTCAGTGTACACTAATTTGGCCTTATCCCTATGTCATTTTTACTTTCATTATATGTACTCAAACTGGAATCTGTCTAGTTGAGTGGAATCCTATCACCTATGCCTCCTTGATGGGGTTGCTGCTCCATAATTTATTTTTCTCTAGAACCCTACCTCAGTGATTGTTCCATATGATCCTAACTTTTCTGGTTCCTGGCCATTGGCACATAGGGGAGACTTCTGTGCTCTGTAATGTGTTGCTACCTGGGTGTAAAAACTCTATTTGAGTGTTCTAATTCTGCCTGGTCTTGCTATTTGTCTGAATGTTCAAATACTGCCTGATTTTACTACCTGTTCTGTCATAGGTGAGGAGGGCAAAGAACAATAGTGCGTGTGAGAGATAGAGAGAGAAAGACAGAGAGAGAGAGAAATTTCTTCATTTTATTCCTGTTGTTCACTCCATAATCCACCTGTTTTTATCTGGCCTCTCTGTATTCATTTTGTTCTCCCTCATTTGCTACTCTATACTTTACTTAAAGTGATCTCTTTGGGATATCAAACTGGTCATTTAATCCCCTGTTTAAAATATTTTAATTTTTTGTCCTCAGGAAACAAACCCATGTTTAATTTAGTTTAGAAAACCTCTCAGATGTTGGTTCTTAAAGAGCCTTTCAGCCAAATTTTTCCTCTTTGTACTGAAATCTTATAAATGCAAGCATTCCTCAGCTAGATTTATCTTATCTATGGCTATATTTATGTAAAGTTTTATCAATCCTGAATATTCTTGCTACCACTTGGTGGATTAAAATGTGCTCAAATTTATAGACACTCCTAGCTTGGTGTTTTGAAGTCTATATTCATTCTGTTGAATCTTAGCTGGATTAAGGATTAGTAGTTCTTCAGTCTCTTAGACTTTGTGTTTGACTTCTAACTTTAAAATTTCCTGAACTTGGACTCAGAATGTGGAAGTGAAGAAGGAAAAGGCAATAGTCCTTTGGAGAAGGGGCCCAAGAAATCCTTGTTTCCCAGGTATACTTGCATAGAAATTAATATTGTGAATGAAATTGTCTTAGACCAGACATGCTGCCAGCTAATTATCATGGAATAATCTCAGCCTATATCACATGAAATAGGAAATTGTTCAGTTAAAATTCTGAGTCATAATAATTGAAAGTCATAACAATGAAATGTTACTATAAAGTAATTGCTTTTATTTCTACATCTGGAACTATTACTGAAATGCCCACCTGCTGCTCATCTTGATAATTTATATTTTATGTTACATTTCATAGTCTCAGCTCAAACATCTCATCCTTAGGGATATCAGTTCCACCCACTATGTATTTATATGGTTTCTCTCCTTCTAAAGCTTGCTACAAATTTATTTTCGTTTGACTAATACTTATCTCTCAGATGGATCAAAATTCTAACATTATTTTCTACTACTCCATAGCACATAACCTTATGCTGGAAACATAGTATTAAAAATAATATTGTTGAATTGTGAATCCAAGGTCACCAGAAAATGGCAAAGGTTTTTTTTTAAATAAATATGTATTTAAGCACCATGATTACAAATATGTTTGTAGTTGTGTTTCAGTCATAAACAGAATACCCCCCTTCACCAGTGCAACATTCTCACCACCAATGCCCCCGACCCTTCATTCCCCATTCCTACTTCTCTCATTCTTTAACATTATCATTTTAGTTATTAGTGTAGTTATTTCCCTAACAGCATTCACCACTCTTTGTGGTGAGCTTCAAATTGTGAGCTGGTCCTTCCAGCCCTTCCAGCCCTTAATTCTGTTGTCTCTGGTACTTATTACAATAATGTCTTAAAACACATAGATGAGTGAGACTATTCTGCTTCTATCTCTTTCCCTCTGACTTATTTCACTCAACATAATAAATTTCATGTACATCTACATACAGAAAAATTTTATGACTTTATCTCTCCTGATGGCTGCATAATATTCCACTGTATATATGTACCACAGTTTCTTTAGCCATTCATCTGTTGAATGATATCTTGGTTGTTTCCAGAGTCTGGCTATACTGTAAATAGCACTGCAATGACATAGATGTGAGTAAAGGATTTTTGAATTGTATTTTTGTGTTCCTAGGGTATATCCCTAGCAGTGGTATAGCTGAATCATATGGGAGCTCAATTTACAGTTTTTTGAGTCATCTTCATATTGTTTTCCATAAAGGCTGGACTAGATGGCATTCCCACCAGCAGTGAATAAGAGTTTTTTCTCTCCACATCTCCTCCAACACTAATTGTTCTTGTTCTTTGTGATGTATGCCAACCTATGTTATGCGAGATGGTACCTCATTGTAGTTTTGATTTGCATCTCCCTGATGATTAGTGATGTGGAGCATTTTTATGTGTCTTTTGGCTATTTGTATTTCTTCTTTGAGGAAGTGTCCATTTCTCCTCCCCATTTTTTGATGGGGTGATATGTTTTTTTCTTATTAAGTTCTGTCAGTACCTTTTATATTTTCGATATTAGCCCCTTGTCTGATGGGTATTGGGTAAATAGTTTCTCCGATTCTGTGGGTGGCATTTGTATCTTAGGCACTATTTTCTTTGAGCTTAATTCTCAGCTTAATATGGCAGGAGTTTAGAGCAATTAATTTATAGCATTTTGTAGATATGGTGCTCAACGCTTGATCCTGGTTCTGCATTCAGGGTCACTCTTGGCAATGCACAGGGGATTATGTGAAGCTCTGGGTATTGAACCCAGGTTGATCACATGCAAAGTAAGAATTCTACCATTGTCCTTTCTCTGAGGTTCTCTACAGTATTTTCTATTTAAGATAGGAAGTCGATGGCAGTTATAGTTTCCACATTTCTTTAAAGATATATTGAACACATTGAACACATGCTCACACCTAAGTGTTTCATTGAGTCAAGTAGAATAAATTTTCTCTAGCACAGATAGCTTTTAGTCTTAAAGGCATTTGGGAGGTAAGCAGAGAAACACACATCTATTTAAAATTATTGGTCAGGTTTGTAAAGAAATGGTTTTTTGGACAATTTAGTTAAATTGACAGTACTAATTATAAACATTTTTTATAATTTCTAAAATTATGAATTAATTCGGTTAATTGGTAAAAATATGTAAAATAGCATGTATATTTATCACATTTATATTTTGTATCTGGAGAAATGCATTCTGGGTCACAATGGAAAGTGGCAAATTTTATGTGAAACTTGGCAGTTGAAATACTTCCTTTCCTGGAAAACTTAAATTTGTGAGGAAAATCAAAGTCATGAGTTTTCTGACAGTTCATATAATGTTTATGGGTATTTTGGCTCCAAAGGAGTATGTCTGGCACATTTTATGTTACTTCAGTAATCAAACACTCAAGTCTATAAATGAATATTTAATGTATAAAGGGTACTTTTACACTTTTCCAGGTTGTATTAGGCACAGCTTTGCAATTACCTTCCTGCCCTAGATTGGCTCAGTATAGGCGAGCATACCTTACCATGTAATGCTAGAGTCAGCATTTACCTTGTTTCCTTATCCTTAAGGGCAGAACCTAGGCATTTAATCAACAATATTAGGGTTGTTAGTTATGCCCCCAAATTTAGTTCCTTATATTAAGTTATTTCTAATAAGAAAAACAAAGCCAATCATGGTATTTGTATAGAGTGTGCTATGATGAAAAGCTACTTTTTATCTTGGGAGAAAAGGTGGGAAGATTGTCAAGGAGAACATTGAGAAGTCATCACAGAGCTCACAGAGGTGCTACTCATCTTGTCAACAAAAGGAAAGCTGAGAGTTTTAGATCAAAGGGGTGTTATTTTAAGATATGCATATTTTCTGATAATTTCTCTTTAATTATGCCAGGAAAAATGAGAGGAAAATATTACATGTTAAAATGTTGTTTCCTTTTTGAAAGCAGTGCTGTATGCCTGATGTACTCTGCAGGTGTGTATTGGTTCTCTTGCTAAGAATTAGTGTTGATTAGTGTTACCCTTACATCTTGCATGCTAACAGCATCAGGGTTTTTTCCTTTCTTCTTGACCTCATCTTCTTATAAATCACCCCACATAAAACAAAAGGAAGAGACTACAGAGAACTTCAATGTGACCTTTGAGATGAAAGCAAGCTTCTATTTTGATCTATTTTAAGGCAACATTGAACAGGCCACTTAGTAGCAGTGTTTCATATCCATGAAAGACTGCTATTTGTTTTGTAATGTCATTCATTTAGATTTTTGGAAATACTATCTTTTTTTTTTTACTAGAATTTTATGTTTTCTTTATATATTAGAACTGACACATTAAAAAAATTCAGTATGTCTTTGTGTCTTAGAATGGTATTTAACAAAAGAAGCATAGCTATTCCAGAATGGACTAAAATTTTATACTTCAATATATGGCCTTTCTAAAGACCATATATTTCTAAACATTCTAAACTTTAGGCCTTTCTAAACTTTAAAAACTTTCTAAACTTTAGGCCTAAATAACAAAATAATAGTAATCTTTAATTAGTGGGTGAATTTTAAGTAAATAATTTTAAGTGAGAAATATATGGTATTCAACAATTGTTTTGTTTTATTTTTTATCTTGTTAATTGAAAATAATGTGAAAAATGTGTGTGTATGTATGGGTGTATGTGTGTGTATATGGGATGCTGGAAATCAAACTCAGGTTGGCTGTGTGTCAGGCTTAAACCCTACCTGATGACTACCACTCTGGTCCTTCAAAATAATAATATTTTTTACATGAGATGCCCAGAGTTGATCTCTGGTGTCACATGAATTTTTGAACACTGCTGGGTGTAATTATTTAGCACCACATGAGTAGCCCAAAATCAAAACCCCAAACCAAACCAATTAAAAACCAACAGAAATCATTTTTTTTTTTACAGAAATAGGTCTCAAATTATAATTCATGACTAGCCATATTGTCATCACCTATGAGCATTAAAGAAATGAAACTCGTTTGACTTTACCTTAGTATATCTTAGTAGGAAACTCGGGTTGGGTCAACTACTCTATATTTTACTAAGTGCTTTATATGATTCTGATGTCTGTTTGAATTGGAAAATAACCAAATTTGTAGAATTTAGTGGCTTATAAATTTAATAAAAACATAGATGTTTTTGAAAAATCAGCATGATAAAGAAATGATTTAAGGTCCACAAAGGGTGGAGCCTGATCCTCACTGCACATTTTTCAATGCAACTGCTGCCCAAATCCGGACTGCCATTTTGGGACCAATCCTGCCCAGAAGCGCCAGCTGAAGCCACATGAACAAAGGTGGGCTGGACCTACACACAAAGATTGGAGTCAGAAGAGTCCGTCTGCTCCACTTCACTTCTCCGATTGGCACATCTCCTAGACAACCTGCTGCTCCAGAGCAGCAATACGTTCTTTTGAAGCTTTGCAGTGGCTCCGTCAGCAGGGCCAAAAGAAGAGAGGTGGGTGGAACAGTATCACTTACTTACCTCTGCTGCATCTTGATGCTCAACTAATTAATTTACAAAATTTGGGGACCTGATGAATTGTTTTATATAAAAAAGATGACTTGTTAATTTAACGTTTATTTCTATGAGGAGAAATAATTGTGAGGGGATCAAACAAAGAAATAAAACAAACAAACAAACATCGATCATGCCTCACAGATGATAGCTTACAAGCCTGTGTGAAAATGAAGGTAAGGCCTTACAGCCCTGATGTGCAGACACTGTGCACTGAGCTTCAGGAGTAAAAATCTCATTAAATAGCTAAATTAAATATTTTAATTAGCTATTAATTTGCACAAATATATTTTACATGGTTAAGTGAAGCAGTTCTTTTATTCTTCAGATCAACAGCTAACTGCACTATCCTGTATAAAACATTAAAATAAGAAACAATATATGAAGTACTATATTTGTTTTAAATATCTCAATGGTTTTGTGGCTCCCAGGTATTTTTTCCTTCAGAAATGTGTCTAAGTGGCTCTTAATGTCTTAAAGTTTGCAGACCCCTGTCCTAGACAATGAAATCTTGCACAACATGCAGAAAACATCACACTACAAGATTGTCAATGGGGAAACAATGCAGGCCTACAGTACAAATAGACACAGAGGAAAAACTAATCTGGAATTTGAACAGCTCACTATTGAACAACCAGTGGGTCAGAGATGAAATCAAAGATGAAATCAAAAGATTCCTGGAAATAAATGCTAACGAATATACAAATTATCAGAATTTTTGGGATATGGCAAAAGCGGTACTAAAAGAAAATTTTATAGCTTTACAAGCACACATCAAGAAGAAGAGGTCTATATAAATAACTTAATAACCCAATTTATAAAATTAGAAACTGATCAACAAAATGAAACAAAAATAGGTAGGCAGAAGTTTAAATAACAAAGGTTAGAGCAGAAATGAATGAAGTGGGAATCCAAAGAGCAACTCAAAAGGTTAATAAAAGCAAAAGTTGGTTCTTTAAAAATAACAACAAGGTTGATAAACCACTAACAAAACTCACAAGAAAAAGGGAGTGTGAGAAACTTAATAAATCAAATTAGATTAAAAGGAGATAACTACAGATACTACAGAGATTAAAAGGATAATCAGAAACTACTTTGAGAAACTCTATGCCACAAAACAAGAGAACCTGGAAGAGATGGATAAATTCTTGGACTCATAATCTTCAATGGTAGAACCAGAATGATCTAGCACATCTAAACAGACCCATCATTATTGAGGAAATTAAAATGGTAATCAAATGTTTTCCCCAAAACAAAACTCAGGCCCAGATAGATTCACTAATGAATTCTTTCAAACCTTTCAAGAGTATCAACAATGGTACTCTTCAGGCTGTGCTAGGAAATTGAAGAAAAGGAAACGCAATTAAAAGGTATTTTTAAGCTAAAATTACCTGGATAACAAAAGCAGAGATGCTGCAAAAAGAAAAAAAAAATCTACAGACCATTATTCCTGTTGAACACAAATGCAAAGATCCTCAGCATATATTAGCAAATAGGATCCAACACCTCATCAAGAAGTCATACATTAAGACTATACTTCAGAGATCATTTCTATAGTATGTGACTAGAGAAGTTTCTCTGATCGTGTAGAGCACCCGAAGCCATGAGGAGGAGCCAACGCGTCCTCTCCTGAGCGTGAAGCAGGCTCTAGGTGTCGCTTCTGCGGCTGCCTCTTGCCATTGATGATCGTTCTCCCTTTTCTCCGAAAAGGGTAGAGGGAGAGGATGCAGTCTGAGTGGTAAAAAAAAAAAAAAAAAAAGAAAGTCATACATTATGACCAAAACAAAGTAGGTTTATTCCAGAGATGAAAGGATAGTTTAACATACACAAATCATTCAACATGATATAGCATATCAACAAAAGAAAACATAAAAACCACATGATCATATCAATAGATGCATAGAGAGCATTTGACAAGGTCCAACACCCATTCATGATAAAATATCTCAAAAAGATGCTCCGGAAGGATCTCTTTCCTTCCTGGGAGCCGAGCCAGGAGGTCCTGCCAGCATAGTGTTTGGCAGCCCTCCGCCATACCAAAGGCCTTTGTAACCAGGCCTAGGAAGGGGTGCAGGAAATGGGTCACCCCAAGACCTCTCTACCTCCTTCCTCCAGTACTCCAGGGCTTTGCCTGGCCACATGGCTGAGCAAGGCAGCGAGGTGGGTCCCTTGGAGGAGTTCCTAGGTGGGAATAGCAGCACAATAGGTTCTGGCATTAGGACTTACCAGGGTATTTTTCTTATTAAACCTGTTCATTGTGAAACCGCATGGGGGCTAGCGTCCCCGCACGGAACTTTATGAGAAATATATGGATATTATTGTTTTTTTCTCTGCTTGTCATTATCTGAACGCTGTGCAGGCACTGGTTTTATTCCTTTACTCCCTCACTACCAGCTCTTGTTACCCTACATTTAACCATTTTTCTGTACTAAGTATTTTTGTTTTGGCCAAGGTGGATTACATATCTTTCACAGTAATTTTTTTGGTGGAGTTTGAAGCTTCAGCAGGCAACACATCATGGCAAGGTTTCATGCTGTAGGCTTTTTGGCCAAGATAAGGTGAAGATGCAGCCTTGGCTGCCCCTCACAGCCTTTTCTCTCTTTCTTTATTTCTTTATTTCTTTATTTCTCTATTCTTTTATTCATGGACAACTATTCAGGGTCACAGCAAGTGGGTTCCAGTGAGGTGCAATTTAAAAGAGACCCCAGGCTTCCTTGTTCCTGCAAGGGGCTGGGAGGGGACTGCTGAACTTTCAACTTCCAGCAATTAGGAAGCAAACGCCTCTCGGGGAGTCAGAAGCTTCAGCAGGCAACAAGGGGAGGGCATGGCTCCATGCTCTCTTCACTTGTCCAAATCACAGACCAAAGTGGTGTCTCGGGAACACCCCCCTCCCTCTTGACTATTTGTAAAACATAAAAGGGTCACATGTATCTCCTTTGTATATCTCAGATGTATTCCCTTTACATCTATAACTCTTTTCGAATATCCTCATATAGTGACAATTTTGTCTATTGGATTTGTTATTTGATTGTTTGATTTTCCCCCTTTGAGATCTGTTTTATAAGCAATACTGGTAGAAGAGTATTGCTGTATAAATTTCATGTATGTACCAAGTTACGGGGAATGTTGGACTTTATTCGTCGGCCCCCAGATGCACCATCAATATCTTGTGGCATTGCTTCTCTTTTGTATAGGCACATTAAAATGGGAAAATAATACATATGCAAACAAGTTCTTATCTAATAGAGATGGGAACACAAATTTGGTAATGTAATTAGGCCTTTTACCTTGAACATTGACATAATGATTTGGCTCAGGCCTCAGAAGAATGGGCATCGCCCACACACACCCTAACAATGGATATCATCTATGGAAATAACCACAATTGTCTATAACATTACCAGGATCCAAGCCTCTACCAGGGAAGACCTACCACTGCTTTGGCATTGACTTACTCCAAAGAGTGCTCCCAACACCCGGGCGACTCAGCAACAGTCTGCATGCAGGGCAGATCGTTCCACATTGAATGGTATGCTGAAACTAGAGGATGCTCCACATCAGCCTGACATCGATGAAAGAAATGCACAGAATCCAGAGTCTTTAAATGTAAGAATCTGATACCAACAATAGCTAAAGTGTGAAAAAGTTTCACTGGGACCTTGAGAATGACTGGAGTTGGATGGACTGGTATGCCTGGAACCCAGAGTAGGTCTTATGCCAATAAACTTCTGTGGTGAGGCCTTTTTGTAATCAGACCAAGGATTTTTTCCCCATTTTCCCCATTTTTCTGGACCTATTCAAACAACGGTGATTGCCACTACCACACCTTTATTATATTTTTTTACTCTTATCCTTTAAGGAAAAAAATACAACTTACTGAACTTAAAAACAAATAACTGTAGTAGAATGCATACAGGCAGGGGATGTGGAGGGGGGGAGGGGATAATGTTACACTGGTGAAGGGGGGGGGTGTTCTGGTTATGACTGTAACCCAACTATGATCATGTTACTTAAATAAAAAATATATTAAAAAAAAGAAGGGTAAAGAAGCCCAAACTGGCTTAAGCTAAAATGGAAATATTGGCACTCAAAATTGATGGGAGTTCAGACAGTGTTACCAGGACATGATTTTTTTTCTGTCAGCTATTTCCTTTTATTTCACTCTATTCCTAGACAGGATTCTATTCCTGGACAGGATCTCCCTTGTAATAAGAAGGTTGCAGAAGTTCCAGTCTTAGATTCTTAAAAGTCCAGGTCTTACAGGGGAGCCTGCCTTTTCTAATAAAGCAATGCCTAATTTGATACATTCTGTATGTAAAAAAAAGATGGGTATAGAAGAAAGTTGTTTCTTTTTTATATATCATATGTACTATATTATCCTTTTTCTTTTTTATTAATATCTTTATTTAAACACCGTGATTATAAATATGATTGTAACTGGGTTTTAGTTATGTAAAGAACACCCCATTCACCAGTGCAACATTCTCATCATCAATGTCTCAAGTCTTTCTTTTCCCCACCCCACCCTAGCCTGTACTCTAGACTTCATTCATTTACATTGTTATGATAGTTCTCAATGTAGTTATTTCTCTAACTACACTCATCACTCTTTGTGGTGAGCTTCATGTCATGAGCTGGACCTTCCAGCCCTCCTCTCTTTTGTCTCTGAGAATTATTGGAAAAATGTCTTTTATTTTTCTTAAAACCCATAGATGAGTGAGACTATTCTGCATCTATCTCTCTCCCTCTGACTTATTTCACTCAGCATGATAGATTCCATGTACATCTATGTATAGAAAAATTTCATGACTTCATCTCTCCTGATGGCTGCATAATATTCCATTGTGTATATGTACCACAGTTTCTTTAGCCATTCATCTGTTGAAGGACATCTTGGTTGTTTCCAGAGCCTGGCTATTGTAAATAGTGCTGCAATGAATATAGGTGTGAGGAAGGGATTTTTGTTTTGTATTTTTGTGTTCCCCGAGTGGTAAAGCTGGATCATATGGGAGCTCTAATTCCAGGTTTTGAAGAAATCTCCATTGCTTTCCATAAAAGTTAGACTAGACAGCATTCCCATTAGCAGTGAATAAGAGTTGAAGGAATATTTTTTTTCAATATAGTCAAGGCTATTTACCACAAGCCAATAGAAAATATTATACTCAATGAAGATAATCTAAAAGCTTTTCCTGTAAAATCTGGTACAAGACAAGGCTGCCCCTCTCACCTCTTCAATTTATCATAGCAATTAGGCAAGAAAAAGCTATTTAGAACCTCCAGATAGGAAAGGAAGAAGTAAAGCTTTCACTGTTTGCAGAGGACATGCTACTAATTTTAGAAAACTCTAAAGACTCTACAAAAAGCTTCTAAAAACAATAGATTCATATAGCAAAGTGGCATGCTACAAAAATAACACGCAAAAACCAATAATATTCTTATAAACAAATAATGATAGAGAAGAAGCAGACATTAAGACAATAATCTCATTCAAATTAGTGACACAGAAACTCAATATCCTGGAATCAACTTAACTGAAGAGGTGAAGGACCTATAGAAAGAAAAATACAAAGCACTAATTAAAAACATAAAAGAGGACACAAAGAAATGGAAACATATAACATTTTAATGGATTGGGAGGATTACCATCATTAAAATGGCAATACTCCCCAAAGCATTGTATAAATTTAAACATTTCCTCTGAGGTTATCCATGGTATTCTTTAAAGAAGTGGATAAAAGACTCTGGAAGTTCATTTGAAACAATAAACACCCATGGATAGCTAAAGCAACCCTTAAGGGAAAAAAATGGAAGGTATAACTTTCCCCGCCTTTAAACTGTATTTCAAAGCTATATAGTCATTAAAATTGCATGGTGTTGGAATAAAGACAGACCCTTAGATCAGTGGAATAGACTAATAGAGTATTCAGAGAATGTATCCCAGACATACTATCAATTATTCTTTGATAAAGGGGTAAGAAACACAAAATGAAGCAAGGAAATCTTCAACAAGTGGTTTTGGGACAACTGGTCAGCCATATGCAAAAAAGCAAACTTGTACCTCCATTTAATGCCATTCACAAAGATCAAATCCAATATCAGAACCAGAACCAGGGGCCGAAGCCTTGAGAGCACTAACCTAGGAAAGACTGCAGTTTGATCCCTCGGCGTCCCATATGGTCCCCAAGCCAGGAGTGATTTCTGAGAAAATATCCAAGAGTAACCCCTGAGTGTGGCCCAAAAAGCAAAAAAAAAACAAAAAAAAAACAAAAAAACAAAAACAAAAAACAAACAAAAAAACAAACAAAAAAAAACAAACCCAAAACAAACAAACAAAAAGAACCAGACCTATAAGGTATATAGTAGAACAGGTAGGTAAAACACTCCCTGACACTGAGACTAAAGGCATCTTCAAGAATGAAATACCACTGTCCAAACCTGTGGAGGCAGAGATAAGCAAATGGGACCATAATCTTCTGCGCCCCAGAGGAAATAGTGACTAGAATACAAAGGCCATCAACAGAAATGGAGAAATTATTCACCCATTACTCATCAGATAAGGGGCTAATATCTAAGATATACAAGTTACTGACAGAACTTAAAAAGAAAAAATCTAACCACATCAAAAAGTGGGGAGAAAAATGAACAGACACTTTCTCAAAGAAATAAAAATGGCCAAAAGGCACATGAAAAAATGCTCCACATCACTAATCATCAGGGAAATGCAAGTTAAAGTAACATTGAGGTATCATCTCATGCCACAGAGACTGGCACACATCACATACAAAAAAAATAAGATCTCATTCACTGCTGGTGGTAATGCCATCTGTTCAGTCTTTGTGGAAAACAATATGAAGATTTCTCAAAAAACTGGAAATTGAGCTCCCATATTATCTAGCTATACCACTCCCTAGGAACACAAAAACACAATATAAAGGTGTGTGCCTTCTATACTCCTATATTCATTGCAGCACTATCTACAATATTCAGAATTTGGAAACAACCCAGATGCCTGACAATAGACGAGTGGCTAAAGAAACTGTAGTAACATATACATAATGGAATACTATGCATCCACCAGGTAAAATGAAGTCATGACATTTTCCTATACATGGATGGATATGAAAACTATTATTCTGAGTTAAATAAGTCAGAGAGAAAGAAATGGACTGAGAATAGTCTCATTCATCTATGGGTTTTAAGAAAAATAAAGATACTATGATAATAATACCCAGAGACAATAGAGATGAGGACTGGAAGGATCAGCCCATCATATGAACCTTACCATAAAGAGTGGTGAATTCAGTTAGAGAAATAACTACACTAACAACTACCATGACAATGGTAGTGAGAGAAATAGAATGCCTGACTCGAATACAGGCAGGTAGTGGAAGAGAAGAGAGATGGGGGCATTGGTGGTCAGAAGATTGCACTGGTGTAAGGGGTGTGTATTTTATGAATGAAACACAACTACAAACATGTTTGTAATCATGGTGCTTAAATAAATATATTAAAAATAACGAACTGTACTAGAAAGCAGTAGTCATTAAAACAGCATTATATTGGAAGAAAGACAGATCCTTAGACAGATGAAATAGACTTTAATATTCTGATACTGACCCTTTAGTATATGATCAATTAATCTTCAATAAAATATAAAATTGTTTGAAGGAAAGCCTCCTCAACATGTGATGTTGGGAAAATTGTTAGCTACATGCAAAATAGTGAACTCAGACCTCTCTCTAAAGTCATGCACAAAAGTCAAATCAAACTAAATGTCAAATGGACTAAAGATCTTTATATTACATCTAAAATCATAAGGTATATTGAAGAAAATGTTAACAAAACACTCCAAGACATTGAAAGTAAAAGTCTTCAGGGTAGTAAAACAACTGACCAAGCAAGTAGAAACAAAGATAAACAAATGGGAGTGCATAAAACTAAGATACTTCTGCACCTCAGAAGAAATGGTGATAATAGGATAAAATGACTCCCCACAGAATGGGCAAAAGTATTTGCCCAATACCCATCTGATATAATATACAAGGCACTGGTTGATATTAAAAAATACATCTAACCCCATCCAAAAATGGGGAGAAGAAATGAACAGACATTTCCTCAAAGAAGAAATACAGATGGTCAAAAGGCACACACAAAAATGCTCCACATCACTAACATCAGGGAGATGCAAATGAAAACAACAAGATATAATTTCACATCACTGTTTCACATCACAAACAACAATAACAAACTGTGCTGTCATGCATGATAGAAGAAAGGGATTGTTAGTGGAAATGTTGAATGTTCAGCCTTTTTTAAAAAATAATATGAACATTTTTCAAAAACCTAAAAATTTATCTTCCATATGATCCATCAATATCACTCCTAGAATATATATCATAGGAGCTCAAATTCATAAAAGCCCTCTGTATCCCTACATTCATTGTACCACTATTCACAATAGCCAGAATCTGGAAACAATCCAAGTACCCAAGACTAGGTGAATAGATAAAGAAACAGTGGTACAGCTACACAATAAAATCCTATATAGCTGCTAGAAAAATGTAGTCATGAAATTTGATTATACATAGATGGATGTAGTAAATATTGTGATGAGAAAAAATGAGTAAAAGAGAGAGAGAGAGGGATAGACATAGAATTATCATAATTGTGGATAGAAAAAGAATAAGATAGTAATGGTAATAGTATCCAGAGACAATATAGATGAGAGTGAGGAGGACCAGTTCATGATGGGAAGCTCACCACAAATAATGGGGGAGTGCAGTTAAGGCAGAGAAGGGACCATTATGATAATGATAGTTTGAAATGTTCTCTCTAGACAAGAACTGGGTGCTGAAAGGAGATAAAGTGATAGGTATGATACTCCTTTAGCATTAATGTTGCAAATCTTAGTGTCTGAAAGAAAGAAAAGGGAAGAGAGAGAATGAGAGAAAAGAGAGAGGAGAAAGGGGAAGAAGGAGGAGGAGGAGAAAGAGAAGAAGAAAAAGGAGGAGGAAGAAAGAGGAGGAGAAATAGGAGGGGAAAAATGAGGAGAAGTAGAAGGAGGAGTAGGAGGAGGAATATGAAAGAAGAAAGAAAAATGTCTGTCCCAGAGGCAGGCAGTGGGGAGAATAGGAATGAAACTGGGATACTGGTGGGGAGGAAAAGTGTACTGCTGAAGGGTATTGCACGTTGTACGTCTAAATTTGAATCATGAACAACTTCGCAGTTTTGAAAAAAAAAAAAAAGAATAAAACCTGAACTATGAACAACCTTGCAAGCATGCTGTTTAAATAAAGTAATTAATTTAAAAAATATCATAAGACCAAGTTAATTTTGATAACTGGCCATTCAAGTCGATGCTTTTTAGCACGAACTGATATTTAGCTAAAAGCAATTATGCAAGCACAGAGGAGAAAATTTCAAGTCCTTCAAATCCTGTAGAACTTTTCTAGAAAATTATCTTTGAATTAGCTTGCGTGGGTTGTATTTTATCTTTTCTTGCATCATATTCTGGTTCATTTCTGGTCTGGTGTTGAAATGACAGCAGTGACATCTTTCTGTTAGGGTTTTCTTTTGACATGTCTCTAAAGCTCACTTTATTGGAAAATCACACCTCACTTCCGATTAGTTGGATAATTTGACCAATTAACCTACTCAGATACTTAAAAAATTGTAGTTAATAGGTTATAAGGTATAAGATTCTAAACATTTTTGGGCCCGGAGAGATAGCACAGCGGCGTTTGCCTTGCAAGCAGCTGATCCAGGACCAAAGGTGGTTGGTTCGAATCCCGGTGTCCCATCTGGTCCCCCGTGCCTGCCAGGAGCTATTTCTGAGCAGACAGCCAGGAGTAACCCCTGAGCACTGCCGGGTGTGGCCCCAAAAACAAACAAACAAAAAGATTCTAAACATGTTAAAGTATTCAATTCAGTAGTGTGTGGGATGTACAAATACTATTATGAAACCTGTCTCCAAAACTTTTTTTTTGCACCATACCTGTTATGACTCTGCACTCAGGTGTCAGTCCTGTCAGGAGAAGGGTGCTAGAAACCAAACCCAGGTTGATCCTGGTTAGGCAAATGCCTTGTCTGCTATGCTATCTCTCACTCCAGTACTTTCTTTTATTGAGTATCTGAAACTTTATACCCAACAAACAACCACCTTTGTATCCCTCTTAAACATCATTTTACTCTGTTTCTGACTAAAATGTTTTTTTGTATTTCCTGTGAGTAGAATTGTATTGTGTTTGTCTTTTGTGACTGTTCCATTTCACTTAGTGTCTCAAGCTTAATGTTTGGTACCTATATCCATATTGTGTACAGGATAGGGTCATGTTCTTTTTTAAGGCTGAACAATATCCTATTGGATATACATATCATGTACTCTTTGTACATTCATTTGCTGATGAATATTTTATTTCCTTCTACACCATACTATCCTTTAAAAATAACACTATTTGTTTAAAATATTTAAAATTAAGAATTCTGACATATTGTATGTTTTATGCATGGAAGGCAGTTTTTATTTTTTAATTAAAATATAGGGCCCGGAGAGATAGCATAGCAGTGTTTGCCTTGCAAGCAGCCAATCCAGGACCAAAGGTGGTTGGTTCGAATCCCGGTGTCCCATATGGTCCCCCGTGCCTGCCAGGAGCTATTTCTGAGCAGACAGCCAGGAGTAACCCCTGAGCAATGCAGGGTGTGGCCCAAAAACCAATATATATATATATATATATACATACAGATATATACAGATATATACATATATAAACCATACCCTACTTTATAAAATGCTTGAATTTGAGAATGTTCCTGTTTCATTCTGGCCAAGTTACAATTTTAAACCTCATATTTAGAATGTGGTGCAATTGAAAAGATGCAATCAGTGATCTCAGAGCTAGCAATTTCCTTGAGAATGAATTGGCTATTTGACAATGAAAAGATGACATCTCAAAATTTAACATTTGCCTACAATTCTGGGGAAAAAACTAACAAATCATCATTTGAAAAATTTCAGATTTAACAGTGTGGTTTTATACTCCATCTCTCTTGGCAAAATATAGGTTACAACGTCCAAAGAATTGCCTATGACATTTCAGAACAAAATGAAATGTAAGTAATTTAATTTTCAAGACAAGGGAAGAGACTTAAGTCGTTTTCTAAAATAGACTCTTGTTAATTCTGTAAAACAAGACTAAAATAAATGGTGAGGCATTTTCTTCTCTCCAAATAAATATAGAAATAGAAGAAATGACCTATTTTTCCCATTAAAAATGCTATCTGTTCATAAAATAACCAATGTTGCAAAAATGAAGTTTGTGAAAGCCATTCAAAGTTTGGTAACAATAAAGGCAGTTTAAATAATATTAAGTAGTAAAACAAAAAAGTAAATAGCTCCAGTGATTTTTGATTGAATATTTGAGTCTCCTATCTTTTCATTAGATTTATTTGGAACCCCTCTTACCTGGAATGCCCATTCATCTCTCAACTTTATTTATAGTGAGAAGAGGGGTGACTTGGCTACTAAATACAACTGATACTAAATTTTACAGATTGATGCTAACACAAAGAACTGTACTCACTGCAGCTGTTGTCAAAAAACATATGTCCTGCTGCAATCAACAGTGTTAGCCAAGGCTTAGAAGAGCATTTTATAACACACAATGAAGTTTTGTATGAAACAAAAGCTGCTTAGAAAAAAAAGTTGAGCCTATGAGCTATTTGTTTTATTTAAAAATATTTTTTAATTTAAGCACCATGGTTACAAACATGTTTGTAGTTAGATTTCACTCATAAAATGTACAACCTCCTTTCACCAGTGCAACCTTCCCACTACCAATGACCCCCATCTTCCTCGTCCCCCTCCCCCTGTCTGTCTTTGAGAAAGGCATTCTATTTGTCTCACTTCCTTTCATTGTCATGATGGATGTCAGTGCAGTTATTTCTCTAAATGCATTCACCACTCTTTGTGGTAAACCTCATATTGTGGCTGGTCTTTCCAGCCCTCATCTCTATTATCTCGGTATTATTATTATTATAGTGTCTTTTATAGACTATTCTGTGTCTATGAGTTAACCTTTGAAATCAATCACAAAATAGGCAAAAACTTATAAAATTACTTTTTTTTCTCAAAACACAAATCTGAAAACATGCATATTCTCTTAGATTAAAGCTCATGAGTTAATAGGTTGAGCAGGGTTGGAATGTTTTATCTGAAATTAGAGAATATCTGAATGGCATCACCTGTTTTTCTTCTCCCGTCTTACACTATTTGATAATTCCTTCATTAAAATAACTTTGTTAATTAAATCCATTGGTCATAAAAGGAGAGTAATATATCTTGTGCATTTAGGATGCTGCTACAAAGTTATGTGTGCTTTAAGATGCACTCCTGTCATGACTAACTAATAATCAGAGTCATAATATTAACAAACATGTATATAAAGCTTGCTCTGAAGCACAGTACTGAATATTTTGTACACATAATTTTATACTCAGCCAACTCTGTATAACTGATAAAAAACAGAATTATGGAGAAGTTATGTTATTGCTTGTATATTTTAAGTTCTAGATCTAGGATTTGAATAGGATAATTTTATTTTTAGTGTTTAGAATCATGTCCTCTAATTTAGACTGCCCAAGGATTTTAACATTTTTTTAAATGGAAAGTGCCCGTTCTTCACTGAAAATTTGGCAATATCAACAGCTCTGCTATCCCAGGCTCTCATTGCTTCATCCATACTACTGAGTTCCCTCTTTCCCCTTCCAATTCTTCAGTATATACTTATATTTAATTAAATATTAAGAGATTAGAATCTATTTGGACAATCTACATTTTTGTTTAACTGTGTTGTATCTAGTTTAATTTTTACCAAAAGGCTAGAGATGAAAACTTAAATTTGGGTCTTCCAAATTGTTAGAAAACCTAGGGGTGGGGTTTCTCTCAGTAATTCCTGGATTTTCAGGCTGTCAATTCTTTGAGAGAGAGGCCCTGTGCTACTCAGGCCTCTGATGCTGCGGATTACTCGGGTCACCTAGACTGTACTCAGAGTTGCATCTAGTGATGGGGTACCTTATGGTTCTGAGGATCTAATCAGTCAGGATCAACCACATACAAGATAATCAAGGCAATTACCTTACTATTATATATATAAAGCTGTACTATTTTATAGCCTTATATATTATACATATACATATATATATATATATATGTGTGTGTGTGTGTGTGTGTACTAGTTCTATAGCCTATAGTTCTATAGACAAAAGCATTTAGTTTTAAAAGGAGATTGAAATAGAAAAAAAGTATGGGGAGGAAAATAAAACCTGTCAACTTCCAAATAGAAGCTTTGTAGCCTGGAAGAATAGTAGAATGAGCTGACTTTATAGTCAGAATTCTTTCTAATTGTGACAGAGGCAAGGCTGGATTAAAATTTTTCTCCTTGGTTAACCCCTGTATTATTTTACAGTCTTATATTTTATACATATATATGTATATATACTAGTCCTATTGCCTGGAAACATTAATTTTAAAAGGGAATTGAAATAGACAAAAAAGGTTGAGGGAGAAAAATAAAACCTGTCAACTTCCAAGTAGAAGCTTTGTAGCCTGGAAGAATAGTAGAATGAGTTGACTTTATAGTTAGAATTCTCTCTAATGTTGGCAGAGGCAAAACTGGATTAACATTTTTCTCCTTGAAAAATGTTTTCTCTTTGAAATTCATTGGACATATATCATCTCAATAATAAAGTATTATAGCATTTATTAAAACCAACTTGACCATGAAGAGGTATCATGAGGATAATTGGAAGGATCTATTAGATCTTTCAAAAATCCTTCAAATTCTTCGAAATCACAAGGAAACCCCCATATCTCCCTCCATCCCTAATCTTTTGTAAGATGGTTTCTCAGAGATAACCAATTAATTATTCAATTTCTTTTATAATCTAATTTTCAGCTTCTATCAATTTAATTAGAAATTATTTGGAGGGTTGGAGATATAGTACAGCGGTGTTTGCCCTGCAAGCAGCTGATGCAGGACCTAAGATGGTTGGTTCGAATTCCGGTGTCCCATATGGTCCCCCGTGCCTGCCAGGAGCTATTTCTGGGCAGATAGCCAGCAGCAACCCCTGAGCACAGCCGGGCCTAGCCCAAAAACCAAAAAAAAAAAAAAAAAAAAAAAAAAAAGAAAAGAAAAGAAAAGAAAAGAAAAGAAAAGAAATTATTGGGAAAGTATTATAAGAATAGTTTTAACAAACATGAACTTTCAGCAGTGACATTAAGCTTTGAATTAATTTTTATATCTATATTTAAACATCTTGATTACAAATATGATTGTGATTAGTTTTCAGTCATGTAAAGAATATCCCCTTCACCAGTGCAACATTCCCACCACCAATGTCCCAAATCTCCCTCCACCCCCACCCCCACCTGTAACTCTATACAGGCTTTCCAGTTTCCTCATTCATTCACATGGTTATGATAGTTCTCAGTGTAGTTATTTCTATAACTGCACTCACCACTCTTTGTGGTGAGCTTCGTGAAGTGAGCTGGAAGTTCCAGGCCACCTCTCTTTGTCTCTGACAGTTGTTGCAAACATGACTTTTATTTTTCTTAAAACCCATACATGAGTGAGACTATTCTGCATCTATCTCTCTCCCTCTGACTTATTTCACTCAGCATGATAGATTCCATGTACATCTTTGTATAGGAAAATTTCATGACTTCATTTCTCCTGATGGCTGCATAATATTTCATTGTGTATATGTATCACAGTTTCTTTAACCATTCATCTGTTGAAAGGCATCTTGGTTATTTCCAGAACCTGGCTATTGTGAATAGTGCTGCAATAAATGTAGGTGTGAGGAAGAGATTTTTGTATTGTATTCTTGTGTTCGTAGGGTATATCCCTACGAGTGGTATAGCTGGGTCAAATGGGAATTCAATTTCCAGGTTCTGGAGGAATCTCCATATCGCTTTCCATAAAGGTTGGACTAGATGGCATTCCCACCAACAGTTGATAAAAGTTCCTTTCTCTCTACATCCCCGCCAGCACAGATAGTTCTCATTATTTGTGATGTGTGCCAATCCCTGTGGTGTGAGATAATATCTCATCATTGTTTTGATTTGCATCTCTCTGATGGTTAGTGATGAGGAGCATTTTTTCATGTGCCTTTTGGCCACTTGTATTTATTTTTTTTTATTAAAGTGTGTGTCCTTTTCTTCTCCCCAGTTTTTGATGGGATTAGATGGTTTTTTTTTGTAAAGTTCTGTCAGTGCCCTGTATATTTTGGATATTAGCCCTTATCTGATGGGTATTGGGTGAACAGTTTCTCTCATATGGTGTGTGGCTTTTGTATCCTGGGCACTATTTCTTTTGAGGTGCAGAAGCTTCTCAGCTTAATGTATTCTCATCTGTTTATCTCTACTTCCACTTTATTGGAAAGTGCAGTTTCCTCCTTGAAGATGCCTTTAGTCTCAATGTCATGGAGTGTTTTACTGACGTTTTGTTCTATATACATTATGGTATCAGGTCTGATATCAAGGTCTTTAATCCATTTGGATTTTACCTTCATACACATGATGGTAACTGGGGGTCTATGTTCGCTTTTTTGCAAGTAGCTAACCAGTTCTGCCAACACCACTTGTTGAAGAGGTTTTCCCTGCTCCACTTAGGATTTCTTGCTCCTTTGTAAAAAAATTAGGTGCTTGTATGTCTGGGGAAGAATCTCTGAGTATTTAAGCCTATTTCACTGATCTGAGGGTCTGTCTTTATTCCAATACCACACTGTTTTGATAACTATTGGTTTGTAGATCAAAGTTGGGGAAAGTAATGCCTCCCATATTTCTTTTCCCTAGGAGTGCATTAGCTACTTGAGGGTGTTTATTGTTCCAAATAAACTTCATAAGTGTTTGATTCACTTCTCTGAAGAATGCCATGGGTGTCTTTAGAGGGATCGCATTAAATCTGTATAATGCTTTGAATTATTTTTAAATCACATCATGTAAAAAATTTAACTGCAGATCTACATAGCTGCTTCTAATTGCACAAACACCTAACTTAGAGTTGTTATCTATAAAGTATTTCATGAAATTTTTTTCTTCAAACTCCTTCACTGCAGCCCTAACTTGCAATCCTGAGTGTTCTTTCCTGTTTATAAGTTTTATCAATATGCTCGTGAATGTTTGAAGCTGTTCCACTAGGACATGAGCTCTTTTGGTTACTTACATAGTTCCCTGTCTTCCATTTCCAAATATATTGGACTCTTTATTGATTATGTCTTGACTTTATAAATAAATTTTCTTTTTTTAATATATTTTTTTTATTAAACACCTTGATTACATACATGATTGTGTTGTTTGGGTTTCAGTCATGTAAAGAACACCATCCATCACCATGCAACATTCCCATCACCAATGTCCCAAGTCTCCCTGCTCCTTACCCAACCCCCTCTTGTACTCTAGACAGGCTTTCTATTTCCTTCATACATTCTCATTCTTTGGATAGTTCAAAATGTAGTTATTTCGTGACTTCTGCTGTGTAATATTCCATTGTGTATATGTACCACAGTTTCTTTAGCCATTCGTCTATTGAAGGGTATCTTGGTTGTTTCCAGAGTCTTGCTATGGTAAATAGTGTTGCAATAAATATAGGTGTAAGAAAGGGATTTTTGTATTGTATTTTTGTGTTCCTTTCTCTCCACATCCCCGCCAACACTCTTTGTTCTCATTCTTTGTGATGCGTGCCAATCTCTGGGGTGTGAGGTGGTTTCTCATAGTTGTTTTGATTTGCATCTCCCTGATAATTAGTGATGTGGAACATTTTTTCATGTGTATTTTGGCCATTTGTATTTCTTCTTTGTCAAAGTGTCTGTCCATTTCTTCTCCCCATTTTTTGATGGAATTAGATGTTTTTTTTTTTCTTGTAAAGTTCTGTCAGTGCCTTGTATATTTTGGAGATTAGCCCCTTATCTGATGGGTATTGGGTGAATAGTTTCTCCCACTCAGTGGGTGGCTCTTGTATCCTGGGTGCTGTTTCCTTTGAGGAGCAAAACCTTCTCAGTTTAATATAGTCCCATCTGTTAATCTCTGCTTTCACTTGCGTGGAGAGTGCAGTTTCCTCCTTGAAGATGCCTGTAGTCTCAATGTCCTGACGTGTTTTGCCTACACGTTGTTCTATATATCTTATGGTTTTGGGTCTGATATCGAGGTCTTTAATCCATTTGGATTTTACCTTCGTACATGATGTTAGCTGGGGGTCTAAGTTCAATTTTTTGCAAGTGGCTAGCAAGTTGTGCCAACACCACTTGTTGAAGAGGCTTTCTTTGCTCCATTTAGGATTTCTTGCTTCTTTATAAAAAAAATTAGGTGATTGTATGTATGGGGAACATTCTCAGAGTATTCAAGCCTATTATACTGATCTGAGGGCCTGTCTTTATTCTAATACCATGCTGTTTTGATAACTATAGCTTTGTAGTAAAGTTTAAAGTTGGGGAAAGTAATTCCTCGCATATATTTTTTCCCAATGATTGCATCAGCTATTCTAGGGTGTTTATTGTTCCAAAAGAATTTTAAAAGTGCCTGATCCACTTCTTTGAAGAATGTCATGGTTAGCTTTAGACGGATCGCATTAAATCTGTACAATGCTTTGGGGAGTATTGCCATTTTAATGATGTTAATTCTTCTGATCCATGAGCAGGGTATGTGTTTCCATTTCTGCATGTCCTCTCTTATTTCTTGGAGCAGAGTTTTATAGTTTTCTTTGTATAGGTCCTTCACATTTTTAGTCAAGTTGATTCCAAGATATGTGAGTTTGTGTGGCACTATTGTGAATGGGGTTGTTTTCTTAATGTCCATTTCTTCCTTATTACTATTGGTGTATAGGAAGACCATTGATTTTTTGAGTGTTAATTTTGTAGCCTGTCACCTTGCTATATGAGTCTATTGTTTCTAGAAGCTTTTTGGTAGAGTCTTTAGGGTTTTCTAAATAGAGTATCATGTCATCTGCAAACAGCTAGAGCTTTCTTCTTTCTTTCCTATGGATTCCCTTGATATCTTTTTCTTGCCTAATTGCTATAGCAAGTACTTCCAGTGCTATGTTGAATAGGAGTGGTGAGAGAGGACAGCCTTGTCTTGTGCCAGAATTTAGAGGGAAAGCTTTTAGTTTTTCTCCATTGAGGATAATATTTGCCACTGGCTTGTCGTAGATGGCCTTAACTATATTGAGAAAGGTTCCTTTCATTCCCATATTGCTGAGATTTTTGATCAAGAATGGGTGTTGGACCTTATCAAATGCTTTCTCTGTATCTATTGATATGATAATGTGATTTCTATTTTTCTTGTTATTGATGTTGTGTATTATGTTGATAGATTTACAGATGTTAAACCAGCCTTGCATTCCTGGGATGAAATGTTCTTGGTCATAGTGGATGATCTTCTTACTGAGGAATTGAGTCCTATTTGCCAGGATTTTATTGAGGATCTTTGCATCTGTGTTCATCAGCAATATTGGTCTGTAATTTCCTTTTTTGGTAGCATCTCTGTCTGGTTTAGGTATCAAGGTGATGTTGGCGTCATAAAAGTATTTGAAAGTGTTCCCATTTTTTCGATTTTATGAAAGAGTCTTGCCAGGATTGGTAGTAGTTCCTCTTGAAGGGTTTGAGAGAATTCAATAGTGAATCCATCTGGGCCTGGGCTTTTGTTTTTGGGCAGACATATGATTACTGTCTTAATTTCCTCATTAGTGATGGGGTTGTTTAGATATGCTACATCCTCTTCCTTCAATCGTGGACGATTATAAGAGTCCTAGAATTTATCCATTTCTTCCAGGTTCTCATTTTTAGTGGCATAGAGTTTCTGATTACCCTTTGAATCTCTGCCATATCAGTAGTGATCTCTCCTTTTTCATTCCTAATATGAGTTATCAAGTTTCTCTCTCTCTCTTTCTTTGTTAATTTTGCCAGTGGTCTATCAATCTTGTTTATTTTTTCAATGAACCAACTTCTGCTTTCGTTGATCTTTCAGATTGTTTTTTGGGTTTCCACTTCATTGATTTCTGCTCTCAGCTTTGTTATTTCCTTCTGTCTTTCTATTTTTGGTTTCTTTTGTTGAGCACTTTCTAATTCTATGAGTTGTGTGATTATGCTATTCAGGTATGCCCCTTCTTCTTTTTTGATGTGTGCTTGCAAAGCTATAAATTTTCCTCTCAGTACCACTTTTGCTGTATCCCATAAGTTCTGATAATTTGTGTCTCTATTGTCATTTGTTTCCAGGAATATTTTGATTTCCTCTTTGATTTCATCTCGGACCCACAGGTTATTCAGTATTAGGCTGTTTAACTTCCAGGTATTAAAGTTCTTCTGTGTCCTTTTGTAGTTCACATATAATTTCAGGGCCTTGTGGTCAGCGAAGGTAGCCTGCAAAATTTCTATCCTCTCGATATTATGGAGGTATGTTTTTTGTGCTAGCATGTAGTCTATCCTGGAGAATGTCCCATGTATATTAGAGAAGAATGTGTATCCAGGTTTCTGGGGTGGAGTGTCCTATATATGGTATATTAACTATTGTAATGATTCATAGGTATAGTAATATGATCTTTGGCCTTGAAACCAGGACACAGTTAGTGAAAAAAATTTGATGGTGAACAAATTGGTAAGTTACCTGAACTTCCATTTGTAACATATGAAAGAATGAATATAGATGAGAAATTTTATAGGATCTATTTCTGTAGAGGAATAGCTTTATCAATTCCCTTGTCTTATCTCCATCTAAAATCTCTTGTGGGTCTTCAGCTTTTATAAAGATACTTTAATATCTTAAGTTTTCAAATTCCGAGTTTTAAAACCTAATTTAAAGCACAGTCTATGGGGGCTGAAGTTGTGTCTTTCATTGTTATTTTGAGGGTCACACTTGCTAGTTCTCAGGAATTACACCCTGATTGCTCATAGATAACAGCTGATGGGGACTGATTATACAGGGTGCTGGGGATTGAACCTAAGTAGGTTTTGACCAAGAAAGCTCCTTACCCACTCTAATTTTACTCCAGGACCATGGAGATATATCTTAAAGGGATTAGGAGCACAAACCTTGTATGTTTGAGACCTTTGGTTTAATCTCCAATACCACATGGTCCATTGAATGCCACTGTGAAGGGTAGTTGTTTTTTAATGCCCAGCAATGTTGAGTAAGACAGTCACAGAAATAATAACACTTATTGTTTTTTAAATTGAGGACAGGAAGAAAGCTGAAAGGACTGAAGTGTATACTTTGCATGAAGGAACCTTTGTTTTGATGCAAGGCATCACATGGCCCTTCAAGCACCACTTGGAATAGCCCCAGAGCATTAAACTAGATGTATCTTAGAACTACTCAGAGTCACATTAAAAACCAAACAAAATTAATTGAATGGAGCACTGTTCTACATAACTTTATTTTACTCACAGAGTTACACACTTAGTGCATACAGATGACTTTTTAGTCTTTGCTTCTGTTTGCCTCCTCTATACTTAACTGTCTCTTATTATTACACTAACATATGGATCAAGCTCTGTTTCTGGAACTCCTTCCCTGATCATATTCCAACATCCATAGTACTTTGCCTTTCTTGAATCCCCATTTGGTACACTTATGTGTTCCTGGATAACCTTAAATTTTATAAAATTGTAAACTATAAGTACCACTTATGAAAAAAATTAGCTGCTACAAAAATTTTAAAGTTTATGTAAGTTTGTGACAGTAACACTGATGAAATAGAAATGATAACAATAAAACTTATATAGTTTCAACTCCTATAATATGAGATATATCTAAGTAAATGTAGATTTTTGCATTTATAAAAAGGCACGGAGAGATATAATATAAGGCTGAAGTTGCTGTGTTGGGGAGACTAAAATACAATATCCCAAATAATGGGAGAAACTGTAATAAGTTTCTAAAATAGTACATAATCCAATTGAGTCAAGAAGTTTATTTAAAGGGATCTTCTGCTTGCTGTCCTCAGCTGTGTTCATGTTGTTTGGGCTTGTCTGCTAATAATGGCAGAGATAATTTGATGGATTAATATCATGTGTAAATCAATCTAGTATTAATTCCTTCATTTATTAGTTTTATAAACTAAATTTTATCATAGTGACAGATATAACAACACAAATTACCCATTTTTGTTTCAGATATTTTCAGATTATCAGAAATATTTATTTAGTTGAATAATAATGAGAAAGGATGTATGAGGCATTTCACTCAGTGCTTAGCCTACAAATTTGTCTTCCTTGCAAACCATTATGAGAAACAATTATTTTCAAGATAAAACCTATTATATTCTTTTGTAAATTCTTTGAAGAGGAATGTTAATGAGAACTGTTTGGATGCCCTGACTCATTGTTTTGACCTAAATGATGCTTGGGATAATCTTGATTAATAAATTATAGACTAACAAACAAGTCTAATTATAAGTAAATATTTATATCATAATTTTTCTAATATATTTGTCTTTCAACTATCATTCTAGATATTTCTGTTAGCATTCACAGATAAAATTATAGAAGTAAATGAACAATAGTTGCCTTCTGTGAAAAGAATTTTCTAGAAAGTATGTCTTACTCAGTTATTTACTGATTTAGTTAGAAATAAATGCAACTTCTGATGACATCTTTTTGGCAATTGTGAATCTCAAATGGAGTAAAAATTCATTGCCTTTTCACAATTCTATTTTGAAAAAAAAATGAAAGTTTTTTTCATTCCATTTTTATCCCATAGGATAAAATGTATCAAAAGCAGAGAGTTCCTATTCTTTCTGTGGAGGTTCAAGAGCACTGCTAATGCTAAACTGGCATTTGATACTTGTGTAGGTACCTCACCAATGAATGCATAGGGGTGCCCTCATGCATCTCACACATGGGATAAAATCTTCAGCTGATAGGCTCTGTGTTAGCAGTGTCCACATTGCTAAAATAGCAGTATGTTGAGAATAGTAATAATAAAATATGTTCCTTCACTCCCCTTTTCTAACAGAAGACTAACAAAGTGGTCCCTGAGGATTGCTCACAAGCTGTGCATAACTCAACATTCTTTAAATTGGAGAGAGGACAAAATTGAACACATTTTTTTAGAATCTGGGGAGTTTTTGGTGTTTCTCAGAAGACACTTTGGCTAATGAGAACTTTATGTCAGGGCAGGTGAAATGACTAGTGTTTCCCACAGGGTTAAGGATTATTACTAGAAGATGCAGATGAAATTTGTATGAGAAGTAGGTGACCAAAGGTCATTACTGATGAACAGGGATAATGATAAAAGGTGGCACATCATTTTTAAAAGTGGATCTCCTGCTAAAGGGAAATAATTGTGAGAGATATATTTCATGAAATACTTTTGGGTTATTGACCATGGAATTTCAGAGTTCCAAATAGTTACTTGGATTTTTTATAATGGCTATTGGCGGTTCCATTTTTATCTGCTAATTGCCACTAAAAATAAGAACTAATTATAATGAAAGGCAAATACATTGAAAGTTAGAGACTAGGATTAAGAAATAGAAGATTGTTATCATAAATAGTTTTCAGAAAATTAATTTAAAATTAATAGTAATTTATTCTATTTACAAATTTTAGAATTTAGAGGTATTTCTTTTGGTAGACTATATTTTTCTTGTCCTTTATAAGTTTTTGGAATCACTGTCTCTTTTGATTGAGAAAATATGGCATACTTTGGTGAAACTTCTAAGTATTTGCTGTTTAGTAAAGAAAAACAGTGACCTTCAGTTATGGTTCAAGATGGCTGCATCTTCTGAACTCACCTTCCACAACAAATTCATAATAACATGAGAAAAAAACTGATATGAAAGAGACACTGAAAATATTTCAGTATCTCTGTCAGGCTCAATGCTAGTAGTCCTTGTAGTGGAGAGCATGCATTGCAGGGATGGGGCAGAAAATATTTTTGGAGAATCAAGCAATTATAAAAGTGCTGATCCTGCAGTGAAAAGGCCCACATGCAGACATACTCACCCTAGGCCCCAGAACAGTCACAGCGAATCAAAATAACATTTAATCATAGCAACAGAAATTACATTTTTCTCACTCTTAAAGTAACTTTCTGGCAGGTAGGAAGCTTTAGGAATAAACTTCAGGTCAGAAACTCAGGGGTGGGTATAAACCAGGCAGCCTCTTACAACCTTGTTAATGCAAGTACTGTCAGGTGCCATTTTGTTACAGATTTTCTAGCCTACTAAAGACTTGTTGAAAACTCTACCCACTCCTGTGAAGTAGCAGTGCACTACTGTTTTGATTTTTATAATCAGGACACAGCTCTGTATCGTAAGGGTGTCATAACTTCACACTGGGCTACAGGCAGCATGTTTTCTCAAGTACCCACTTTTTGGGCACTGGACATCCAGCCCAGAAGCAAGGTCAGTACCATAACCTCTGGAACTGTGTGTCCCCAGACCCAGGAAGCACCTTTTTACTCATTAAATTTTGTTGATTACTAATAATGTTGCTATGTCACCAAAATGGCCTTTTTTTTTTTACCAGTAGTTCTTGAATTGGGGAGCATACAGGGAAAGCTATAAGTTTATGAGCAAATGCTTCTAAAGACACTTAAAAATAAAACAGACAGCTATTGATCAGTAGAGGTCTTACAGGGTAACTAATAAGAGAAAGATTTTACTTATTATCTAGAGAATGAATCATCTACTAGCCTTTTTACTTCAAGTAATAAATTAGTTATATACTGTAGAATTAAATAATTAACGATGGTGCTGGCCAAAGACCAAAAGGGGCTAATCCCCTTTGGTTAAAGCCTTATGTACCCTTTCCAAGACCCCTTCCCAGGAAATGGGCGGGGTCTTGCAGGTAAGGTCGAGTTACTTAGGAAGAATTGGGGGGATGAGGCTTCATCTCCGTTGTAGAATTAAATAATTAACGATGGTGCTGGATGGAGAAGGATGGAGGCCTTTATTCTTAGGCCATGGCCACGTGGCTTCATCCCCCATCAACCAGAGGGTCTGGGGTCCAGGAAAGCGACGGGTATTGAACTCACTCACAGGCAGGCTTCAGGAAGCATCAACTTTATTTATGCCCTATCCACCACATGTGTGGCCTATATCATAACCTTTTAAGCATTCAGCCATTCTTAGCTAGCCCTGCATCTTAACTCCTTTCAGCCATCTTCCCTTTGACCTCCATGCTGGCAAAAGATCAAAAGGGCCTAATCCCCTCTGGTCAAAACCTTATCTACCCTTTCCTTTTGCAGGTAAGGTCAAGTTACCTAGGAAGAATGGGGGGATGAGGCTTCAATATACTAGTCTATAACTTCAAGTGAAATTATCAATATATATCATTTATATTTATTAATTACATTTCAAATTTTGGAAGATCTAATTTAGTGCCATTTTATCATAACATTATTCTCTCTCTCCGATTCTCATTTTCTGGGAAATAACTCTAAAATATATTGTTACTCAGAAGTTAGTTTTGTATATAAAAGGGTACTGTTTTATGAAACAAATTTTAACTTATTTTTTTTCATGTTTCTTTTTCTGTGGTAACCCTATTTACAATTATTTTTATGTTAATGACATTTGAAAATGACAGCCACTGGCTATTCTTTTTTGAAATTTACAGAAAGACAAAATTAATCTTCAACAGTAGATAACTACTTTTATTTTCTCTGAGATCATAAAGAAGCAAGATGCTTAATATTTTCTTCAGAAATTTGTGTTTTCTAGGCATACTTGTATGTATTGTTAAACAAGTTTGTCGAAATATAAATATAAAACTATATTAAAAATGCATATACTTTAAGTTTTCATGTGCCCATCATATATTATACTTGAAAAGCATTAAAAAGTAGATATGAGCTTTTCATTTTGTGGCAGTGAGTAAATGAAGGATGATTGTATTTGTATAATTTCTGTTAGTTATCATACTATCTCATACTCCTTATTAAGAAATTATTGACATAATATTATGTAAATTTAATATATGGTGATCTAATACACTTATGTGCTATAAAATAATTTAACATGGTCAAGTGACCATTGCTGGTAGTGTACAGGACACAATGTATAGGAAATTGAATCAGGTAATGTTGTGAAAGTCAAATACTTAGCTTTGTACTATCTTTTTAGGCCCTACTATTTCTTCTTTGAGGCATAGCACTTTCTCTCTTGTTAACTTCCAAGTATGAAATGTGGAATGATTATTTATAATTAATAAGGTCTATATGATCACAACTTATTTATCTTATAATTAGAAGTTTATACTCTTGAAAACTATTGCCTATTTCACTGGTTCCATAACCCCCAATAAAAACAATTCTCTTTGTTACAATGTGTTTGGATTTTTTATATTCCACAAGTGAGTGATTTTATTCAATATTTATCTTTGTCTAGATTATTTCACTTAACATGGCACCCTCATTATCTATCCATGTTATTTCAAAGTATATATTTTCTTCTTTAGCATATTTAGGTTATATTACATAAATATTGCATCTTTGTCCACTGATTCTTTAATGAACAATGATATCTTGGCCATTGTAAATACTATTATAATTAACAGGGGTAGGCGTATGCAGCTATCTCTTGATGATTCTACTTTATCTAATATAATGTTGAGAAAGAGTAGAGACAATAAACATACTTTTTAAAAATTTTTATTGTGGCCAGTGTGAATTACAAACTTTGCAAAGTAATAATTAAGGTAAATAGTGACAATGGATGACGGGCATTCCCACCACCAGTGTTGTCCTCCTCCATCCTTGTTCTTGGCATGCATCCCATTTCTCCCTCCATTACCCCTCAGGATGCTAGTGCAACTGGTCCCCATTTGTACAGCTTGTTGTAAATTGGGTATTTATTCTGTTATTAGACATATTTGTTTTGTGCTTAATCTCATTGAAAATGTTTTCAGTTTTTCACCAATAAAAATAATATTGGCGGGGTGAGATTTTGTTCCCTTGTGCGGCCTGGGGGAGACTTTGTTTCCTGTGCGGCTTGGGTGAGATTTTGTTCCCTTGTGCGGCCCCGGGGGGAGACTTTGTTTCCTGTGCGGCTTGGGAGAGATTTTGTTCCCTGTGTGTTTCCTGTGCAGCTTGGATGAGATTTTGTTCCCTTGGGCGGCTTGGGGGAGACTTTGTTTCCTTGTGCGGTGTCAGGACCGGATCCCCCCCACCCCCCAGTGAGTCCCTTCCCCCGGGTGGGCGCCTGGAAAGGCAAGTTGAGCAACCCGAATAATCAGGGGAGATAGGGCCAGCCATCTGGACTCTCAGGTGACCTAGAGCAGTCCACCCCCTTGGGCCCTGGAGCGGACCAGGGACTCCCCAAGGGCGAGGGCAGATCCTCAAGGGTTGGACTGAGGGAACTCCTTCAAGGGAGGCTTGAAGGGGGCGGAGCTCAATTGACTCCCAGAGAAAGGAGGGGGGATTGAGAGCTAGGCTCAACAGCGCCAGCAACCATTGTGGCCAGGAGTGGAACTGCACCGCTGACAGAAATAAGGAGTAGAAAAGCTATAATACCCACTGTAGGAAGGCTGAACTCTAGGTAGCAAAGGGGAGGAGAAAGAGCTAGGTTCAACAAGCCCACCCAACAGCACCCTCTAGAAACACCTTCAGGAAGGGGACCAAAGCAGGCCAAAATTAGAAGCCACAGCACTCCAAAACACACCATTAAATACAAAGAATTATGCGTAAATCAAGGAGATCCCTAATAACTGGAGACAACATGACAAACCCTATCAAGTTTCCAAGTCCACCAAAATGCACAGATCCATGGAAAGAAGACCTAAAAGCGGTCATGAGGAAGGAAATGCAAGAATTACTAAAAGAAATGAAAGAAACCCTAGCAACCGAGTATAAGAAATCCATGGATGAATGAATCAGCCAAATTAAGAAGAAATGTCAAAGAACATGAGAGATTCCATACAAAAAGAAGTGAAGGACTTAAAAGACAAAGTAACAAGCCTTACGAGCAGAAACACAGAGTTGGAGAAGCACATCGAAGAACTCGAAGGAAAACTACAATCAAAAAAAGATCAAGAAACCAACAAAGAAATAAAAGGCAAAGCACTGGAAGGAAAAATCCAATATCTAATGAACAAAGACAAAAGAAACAATCTAAGAATTGTGGGTATACCAGAAGGGGAGGAAATAGGGAAGGGGGAAGAACAGGTAGTCAGGGAGATAATAACAGAGAACTTCCCCACACTCTGGAAAGACACTTCAGGACAAATCCAGGAAGTCAAGAGAGTCCCTAATAAAATAGACCCTAATAAACCCACACCAAGACACATAATAATCCAAATGGCAGAAAACAAAGAGAAAGAGGAACTCCTGAAAGCAATAAGGGAGAAAAAAAAACCTCAAGTACAAAGGAAAGGACATAAGAATCAAACCGGATCTCCCATTTGAAATAATTCAAGCAAGAAGACAGTGGAATGACATATTTACACGACTGAATGAAAGAAATTTCCAACCCAGGGTCCAATACCCAGCAAAACTATGATTCATATGGGAGGGCAGACTAAAAACATTCTCAAACATGAACGAACTTGAACTATTAGTGCAAACTAAGCCGATCCTAAGCGACTTACTCAGAGATGAATTACACAATCCAAACCCCCGATTGTAACAACAACCACTCCACACAATACAACTGCACAACAGTCCTCTCTATCAATAATTTCCCTAAATGTGAACGGACTAAACTCTCCAATTAAAAGACATATAGTAGAGAACTGGGTTAGGAAAAATAAACCGGACTTCTTCTGTCTGCAAGAAACACACCTACAGTTACAGGATAAGCACAGGCTTAGAATAAAAGGATGGAAAGTAATTATTCAGGCCAAGGGAAAACAAAAAAGAGCAGGGACAGCCATTCTTATATCAGACCAAATTGTATTCAACCTCAAGAAAGTGATCAGAGACAAAGAGGGACACTACTTACTGATCAGGGGAACATTAGATCAAGAAACACTAACCCTGATCAATATCTATGCACCTAATGTAGAGTCAGCAAAATATGTGAGGCAACTACTGGCAAACCTGGAGAAACACATGAAGGGAAATGTGATAATAGTAGGGGACCTCAATACTCCACTATCCCTCCACCTCACAAAAATTAACTTCCCCCAAATCTAAAAATCCATGAAAAATGGTAGAGGATATGAATAAACATCTCTATAAGGAAGACCAACATATGGTCATCAAGCACATGAAAAAATGTTCATCATTACTTATCATTAGAAAAATGCCAATTAAATTGACAAGGATTGCACCAGTGAGAATGACACATATCAAAATTATTCAGAACAATCAGTGTTGGTGGGGATGAAGTGAAAAGGAACTATCATCTATTGCTGGTGGAAATGTTGTTTAGTTCAACCCCTATGGAAAACAGTATGGAGAGTTCTTTTGTATTTATGCCCTGTAGAGAATTCTATTTATATTGTGTGCAGGGCACAAATTTTATTTATACTGTTAATTCTATTTATACTGTTTTTAGAATTCTCCAAAATTTTTTTCACAATGTCTGTACCAATTTGTACACCAACCAAGAACAGTTATCCCATTTTCTCTTTATTCAGTTACTCTTGTCATTTCTTAAATCAGTGATTCCAACAGGTGTGAATTTAGTTCTCATTATAGTTTGATTGGCATTTTTCATTGATTAGCAATGTTATTATTATTAGATGTATCTGTTCAACATTTGTATTTCTTTTTTGGAAATATGTCAACTTAGTTTTTCTGCCCATTTTAACAACTGCATTGTTTTTCAAATATCAATTTGTTATCAAATGGTATGGATTCTTTATATATTTTAAACGTTAAAATCTTTTTTGGGGGTCACACCAACAATATTCAGGGGTTACTCCTGGCTCCATGCTCAGAAACTGCCCCTGGCAGGCTCAGGGGATCATATAGGATGCAGGGATTTGAACCACCATCCTTCTCCATGCAAGACAGTTGCCTTACTGCTGTGTTATTTCTTCAGCCCCAAACATTAAAATCTTATAATACGATCTCTGCCACATGCTTTTCAATGCTGCTGCTGCCCAAGACCTGCACCTGCCAGTTTTGGGACCAACCCCCACCTAGAACTGCTTGTGGAAGCCACATGAATGAAGGTGAGCTGACTCCAAGGCCATGTACATCTAGTCAATGAACCCTAGTATAATATGCAAAAAATCACACTACAAGCATGTAAATGGGGAAACAAAGCAGGCAAACACCATGCATAGAGAAAAGTGCCAACCGCTTATTTAGCCTCTCAAGAAGTTTAGGGAAGACATATGAAAAATGTTCACAGAACTCAAAGAAAGCATAGGTTGAGCTGAACAAACGAAAAATAAGAACCAAGAGGATCTGAAAATAGTAATGAGAAAACTCCAAACTGAAATTACAGGACTAAAAAACTTGGTAGGCAAAATGAAACCCTCACTGGAAATCTTCTCCAACAGAGCAACAGCGGCTGAGGACAGAATCAGTGAATTGGAAGTTGAGATGCATAATAGTTCCATACAACAGAGCCGATTGGAAAACTGACTTAGAGCAAATGATCAAACAATGGAAAAAAACTCTCAAAGAATGTGAACAGACAAAGAGTAGTGTTTGATAACCTCAACAGAAACAACATAAGAATCATTGGAGTCCCAGAGACCCAGGAAGAAAATCCCCATGAAGAAATAATACTCCAGGACATCATTACAGGAAAAAGTTCTATAGCTAAAGAGTACATACAACAAATTCTGCATGTCTGAAGAGTACTAGCTAAAAGATATCCAAAGTAAATCACCCAAGACACATCCTAGACGCCATGACAAATCCCACAGAAAGAGATAGAATACTGAAAGCAGAAAGATCAAAAAGGAAAATTACATTCAACAGAACATCCTGAAGATTTACATCAGATCTGTCGCAAAAGAACCTCAAGGCCTGAAGGCAGTGGATGGATATAGTGACAAAACTTAATGAAATGAATGCTTTGCCTAGAATACTTCATTCAGCCAGATTGGAAGGAAGCATGCATAGCTTCATGATAAACAAAAAGCTCAGAAACTTTGCAGACACAAAACTAACCTTAAAAGACAAACTGAAAGGTCTTCTTTAAGACAAAACAGACCAAAAGCACAACAATCTTCTAAGCAAAGATGACAGTAAATCCCATGAAAATGATCTCTCTCAACATCAATGGACTTAACAGACCAGTTAAGAAACAGAGTGGCAAAATGGATCAAAAAGCTGAATCCAAGGTCTTTAATCCATTTTAATTTTACCTTCGTACATGATGTTAGCTGGGGGGTCTAAGCTTGCTTTTTTGCAAGTGGCAAACCAGTTGTACCAACACCACTTGTTGAAGAGGCTTTCCCTGCTCCATTTAGGATTTATTGCTCCTTTATCAAAAATTAGGTGATTGTATGTCTGGGAAATATTATGTGAGTACTAGAACCTATTCCACTGATTTGAGGGTCAGTATTTATTCCAATACCATGCTGTTTTGATAACTATTGCTTTGTAATACAGGTTAAAGTTGGGGAAAGTAATGCCTCCCATATTTCTTTTCCCAAGGAGTGCTTTAGCTATTCTAAGATTTTCATTGTTCCAAATGACTTTTAGAAGTGTTTGATCCACTTCTTTGAAGAATGTCATGGGTATATTTAGAGGAATCACATTAAATCTGTACAATGCTTTGATAAGTATTGCCATTTTAATGACGTTAATCCTGCCAATCCATGAGCAGGGTATATGTTTCTCTTTCCTAATCTCCTTTCATATTTCTTGAAGCAGTGTTTTATACTTGTTTTTTTTTTTGTATAGGTTCTTCACATCTTTAGTCAAGTTGGCTCCAAGTTATTTGAGTTTGTGTGGCACTAATGTAAATAGGGTTGTTTTCTTAATGTCCATTTCTTCCCTATCATTATTGGTGTATGAAAAGACCATTGATTTTTGTGTGTTAATTTTGTAGCCTGCCACCTTGCTATATGAATCTATTGTTTCTAGAAGCTTTTTGATAGATATTTTAGGGCTTTCTAAGAAGAATATCATGCCACCTGATAGCTTGACTTTTTCCTTTCTTATCTGGATTTTCTTGATACTTTTTTCTTGCCTAATCGCTATAGCAAGTTCTTTCCAGTTCAGACCTGAAACCATAAGGTATATATAACAACATGTAGGTAAAACACTCCATGACATTGAGACTAAAGGCACCTTCAAGAAGGAAACTGCACTCTCCAAACAACTGGAAGCAAAGATAAACAGATGGGAATATATTAAGCTGAGAATTTTGTGCACCTCAAAGGAAACAGTGCCAAGGAATCAAGAGCCACCCACTTGAGTGGTAGAAACTAGTCATCCAATATCCCTTTGATAAGGGCTAATATCCAAAATATGCAAGGTACTGGCAGAACTTCACAAGAAAAAATCATTTAATCCCATCAAAAAATGGGGAGAAGAAATGAATAGACACTTTGATAAAGAAGAAATACAAATGCCCAAAAGGCAAATGAAAAAATGTTCTATATCACTAATCATCAGGAAGATGCAAATCAAAACAACAACGAGGTACCATCTCATTCCATATAGATTGGCACACATCACAAAGAATGAGAACAAGCAGTGCTGGCGGGGATGTAGAGAGAAAGAAACTCTTTTTCACTGATGGTGGGAATGTTGTCTAGTCCAATCTATATGGAAAGCGATATGGAGATGCCTCCAAAATCTGGAAATCGAGCTCCTACATTCCAACTATACCGCTCCTAGGGATATACCCTAGGAACAGAAAAATACAATACAAAAATTCCTTCCTCACACCTATATTCATTGGAGTGCTATTTACAATAGCCAGACTCTGGAAACAACCGAGATGCCCTTCAACAGATGAATGGCTAAAGAAACTGTTGTACATATACACAATGAAATATTATGCAGCCCACAGAATAGATGAAGTCATGAAATTTTTCTATACATGGATGTACATAGAATTTATTATGCTGAGTGAAATAAGTCAGAGGGAGAGAAATAGACAGAATAGTCTTGCCCATCTATGGGTTTTAAGAAAAATAAAAGACATTTTTGCAATTATCCTCAGAGACAAAGAATAGGGGACTGGAAGGTCAGCTCACAACATGAAGCTCACCACAAATAGTGGTGAGTGCAGTTAGAGAAATAACTACACCGAGAACTATCATAACAATGTAGATGAATGAGGGAAGTGGAAATCCTATCTAGATTACAGGTGGGGGTTGTGTGGGGATTAGGGAGTTTTGGGACATTGGTGGCAGGAATGTTGCACGGGTCAAGGGAGGTAATCTTTATATGACTTAAACCCAACTACAATCATATTTGTAATCAAGGTGTTTAGATAAAGATATTAAAAAAGAAAGTACATGCATAAAAAAGCTGAATCCAATATTCTGCTGCATACAAGAAACACATCTGAATAGTCAGAATAAACATAGACTCAAAATCAAATGTTGGAGACAATCATCAAAGCAAATAATTCCCTTAAAAAAGCTGAAGTGGCCATATTAATATCAGATGATATAAACTTTAGACTTAAAAAAGTTATAAGGGTCAAAGATGGACATTTGTGATAGCCAAAGTATATGCACAACAGGAAGAAATCACACTCCTAAATATATACACATCCAATGGGGGACCAGCAAAATACTTATATATCTTATATTATTTTTTACCATTAAGTAGGTTGTTTATTTTGTCATGTAGAAACACTTTACATTGTTGTAATCCTACTTGTTGATTTTTTTCTTTCTGATACATGTACTTTTAGTGCCATATTAAAAAATTTTTTCTTAGACTAATGTTGATAAATTTTCCCATAATTTCTTCAATAAACTATAGTTTAAGTTCTTATGTTTAAAGTTTAATTTATTTTATGCTAGCTTTTGTGAACTATTTCATATAGTAAATGATTTTATTTCTTTATTCTACATATAGATGCTTATATTTTCCAGCGCCTTTTATTTAGAAGTATCTTTCACCTTTAAATATTTTAAATTTTAACTTCTTTATGAAATATTACTTGATATTAGCTTTGGCTTATATTGCATGAGTTTGTTATTTAAATTTTATTCTATATAAACAATAAAATACTATGCAGCTATAAAGAATAATGAAGTCATAAAATTATTCTATGCATAGATGGACATGGAAACTATTATGCTGAGTGAAATAAGTCAGAAGGTGAGAGATAGACAAAAAAGTTTCACTCATATATAAGATTTAAGAAAATAAAAGACAGTAATGATAATAATATACAGAGAAAATAGAAAAAAGGGCTGGAAGGATCAGCCCACGATATAAAGTTTACCACAAAGAATAGTGAGTATAGTATAGTTAGAGAAATAATTACACTAACAACTATCACGACAATGGTAGTGAGTGAGAGAAATAGAATGTCTCGAATACAGGTAGGGGGTGGGAGAGGAGGGTGATGGTGGGCAATGTTGGTGAGAAGATTGCCCTGGTGAAGATGTGTGTGTGTGTGTGTTTTAAATTGAAGCAACTACAAACATATTTGTAATTGTGTTTAAATAAAGATATTATTAAAAAAAACAAATTCTTTCACTTTTATTTTTGGTTTTGGGGCCATACCCAAATATGATATAATTTTTTTTATTCCACTTGTCTATATTATTAGGCCAGTATCATTAATAATTTGAAAATTATAGTCTGCAAGCATAGTTTAAGATTAGCCTTTTTGTCTTTGTTTTGCACATGTACTCAGTTCAGATTTTTCCCCTTACAGTTATGTCCAGTTTACTGTTATACCTAGCAAGCAAATACTTTATCATTTCCTGTTATAGTGGTTTTAATTTCAAGTACTGCTCTGGTTATTTTTCTTTTACTTTCATATCACCTATATTACCTGTCTATTCTTGCATGCTGTCTACTTTTTACATTAGAATTGTTAGAATATAATTTATATATAATAATATATATTTGTACTCTATATCTTAAAATTCCAACATCCTTGCTGTATGACTCTAGTGCTGGTGCTGCAAACTAATTTATTTTAACCTTAATTTTTTCTTGTAATTTTTTTTTCTTGAAATCTGGACAAAATATATTGGGTAATAAAAGCTACTAAAATTTGACCTTCTGTTATATGGATGGAAGGCGTGGGTTAAGGAAATAATTCTATAAATCTATACTTACTTCTTAGTCTTTCATTAATTTATAAATTCTTCTCAATTCCTTTTTGTTTTACTAGGTATATAGAAAGGTTTAAGCTGTGTTGTTGGTTATTTCTCTTTGTAAAGGTGATTTAGGACTGATAAATTCTTTAAGGTTAGGTAGGGGCTGGTAGAATAGTTTTTCTTGGAGGCAAATTTTGTTAGGAAAAGTAACAGACTGCTCTGGTATATTAAAATAATTGTTTATACCATTCTCTTCTGGAAGATCTTAGGGTATGTTTCCTCTCTATTTTTTTTTATTCTGTATGACTGCACCCGTGAGTTTTTAAATCTCAGAATTTTTCATGTTGAACTTTTACAAATGTTTCAGTTAGAGTTTAGGTATTCCTACTTTGTTATTTGTTTTTTTTTTTTACAAAGGTTTTTGAGTTTTGAAATTTTAGAAGTTTTAACATTGTTTCTCTCTTTTATTCCCCCTGTTTATAATTCCAAATTTAAAAAAAAGTTTATGACATAAATTACCTTCTATAATGTATCTGAAAGAAAACTATTGATTTTAGGGGTAGAAGATATATTTCAGCAACTTACGTGTGTGAGGCTACTTATATATGTGAGGTTTAATCCTTGGTACTAAAAAAGGTGAATATTTTTTAAGTTTGTAAAGCATTTTAGCTCAGTGATATAATCCAAGCTCCTTCAATATTGGAACAGAAAACACAAGTCTTAAATTGTCCTTTACCTATTAGGGTCATTTGTAAACGTTATACATTTTAGTTATTATTATAAGTGGGGTGCTTTCAATAATTACACATTCTAACTAATGTGGGTTTCAACATTTTACTATCCCCTACCTTTTAACTCAATAATCTCCCCACTCAGTAGCTTTTCAGTATACAGTATAATTGGTTTTTATTTATATAGTCATTATAACTTGCCTAATTCAAGTTAGAATATGATGAAGGGAACTATGATGCTTGAAGTTATGAAATAGAGTACTATTGATGACCACATCACCTGAGAAATGATACTTTTACTTTTTACTTTACAATATGCCATTACTTTGCATTGCCTGATTATATTGATTAGGTAAGTTTCTCTAACAAATTCTAAATGAATAGTGATTCATTTAATGGATTTATATGATTAGTTGCTCTTTACTTTTACTTGATTTTAGTGGAAAAATCCATAATTTATTATCAAAAGATTTTATTGAGTTCTTTATATTAATTTAATATTTTTGTGTGCATGTTGTTTTTAATGAATAAATGTAGGAGATATTTATGAGTACAAGTAAATTTTGAGGTCATGAATGTCATTGTGGTTGCTAGGAAACATAGTGTATTTATAAAAACAGGAAAGATCATGGGTTAAATACTGGCATATAATCCTTATATTTAGGGGCTGGTGCAAAAGTACAGTGGGTAGGGTGCTTGTCTTGTTTGTGGCCTATCTGGGTTCAATCCTTGGTATCCCACAGTGTCTCCTGAGGATCCCAATTCAAAACAAGGAGTAACTCTTGAACATCTTCAAGTGTAGCTCTAAAACAAAACTCTAAAACACCTATATTTAAAGAGTAAAGGGGAGTGGACTGGAATTTTATAGTACATTTGTCTTGCATGTAACCAATGCAAGTTTGCTCCTTGGGTACCACATATGGTCCCCTAAGCAGCTCCACAATTCCTGAACCTAGATCCACGTGTAAACCCTGATCATAGCTAGGTGTAATCTAGAAAAAAAGGTTAAAGAAGATAGGAAGGAAGAAGCAGCTAAAGGAGAGAGACTGGGTCAGGATAAAACTGCCAGAAAGCATTTTTGAAAAATTGTCAGCAGTATTTGTAAACATACAAACAAAGCATTTTAAAAAATGCTTAAACAGAAACATCAGTGGCCAATGAGAAAACAAAATAAGGATACTGCTGATGTGGTTTGGACAGGTAATGTGCATTAGCTTTGTAGAGATGTAGTAGAAGCATAGTTCATTTCTCAATGATGTTCTTTGAAAAAATGTTCAGTTCACTGAGAAGAAAGTGTAAACATGCCAGAATAATTTCATCAAAGATAAGATTTTACATATATGTATATAAATATTATGTTTATATTCTCTATATATTTACATATGTAAATGGAACAGAGAAGAAAAGATAATAGTTTAATTTGAGAATATTTTGTTTGATTTTCATTTTCTTCTTTAATATTTATCTTACTATGAATATTTAAATTCAGTTTCTTAAGATATTTTTGACAGCTAATATAAAATCTGGACATATTCTTTAAACTTTATCTCTCGATTAATTATGAAAATATTGGTTGTATGACTAGAAGTTTATTTCTAAGAGCATATTTCAATGAGAATTTTATTTTGGTGAAAGGAGAGGATCTAAACCTTCAAAGGTTTCAACCTGATATAGGAAATAAAGGGTTCCAAGATAAGTTTTTGTTTGTTTGTTTTGGGGTTATACCTGGCAGTGCTCAAGGCTTACTCCTGGCTAAGTGGTGAGGGATCAGTCCTGGTTCTGTACTCAAAGATCACTCTTGGTGGAGCTTGAGGGACCAAGTATGTATGGTGCCTAGGATCAAGCCTACACCAGCTGCCCAGAGCCCTACCAGCTATACTATCTCTAAGGCCTCTAGAACAAGCGTTTTTAATGAAACATTCTTTGTGATACTGGGGCACAATTACGAATTTAGTACACAAAAGCTATATTATGGTGAAAATTACCATAATAACCAAGAGAGAGGAATGGAAGTATTCCTTAAATTTAAACCCTAGCTCTAAAAATTTCTACACTTTTGAATTTATTTCACCAAGTTACTTCATCAAGATTTAATTTCTTATCTAAATGAATCACAGTTCTGGTGGCCAGCAATCTACAATATGGGTGTTATTAGGAAGCTTCCTTGGGAAGCCTTGGGAGTACAGGTTTTTATTTCCATGCACCATTTAATTTCTGTGGATTTCTGGCACTTTCAGAGTTCTTTGGATTTTGATGATATATTTCCAACATCTGAACTTGTTATTGTATTTCCCTCTGGTTTGACTCCATTTTTCTCTTTACCACTTTCTTAAGACACTTAAATTTAGGGGCCTGAGCACAGTGATAGGGCACTTGCCTTGCACACGGATGACCCAGGATAAACCTGGGTTTGATTCCTGGCATCCCATATGGACCCCCAAGCCAGAGCAATTTTTGAGTGCATAGCCAGGAGTAACTCCTGAGTGTCACCAGTTGTAGCCCTAAAACCAAAATTAAACAAACAAAAAAGCAACACGTGAATACTTGGATTTAGTATCTACTTAGGATAACCTCCCCATGTCAACATCTTGGCTTACTTACATTATAATGTTTCTTTCCTTTATAAAATTAGTAACATTTGCAGTTTCCTGGCATTAGGATTTAAATTTTGGAGATGGGTGGATACACCCAGCAGCTTTCAGAGGCTATTCCTGGCTTTGAGCTCAGAAATCACTTCTGGTGTATCATATGGGATGTCAGAGATCAAATCTGAGTCAGCTGCATGCAAGCACTGTACTATATTGTTTTATTAATTTTTTTTGCTTTTAGTCAACTATTATCGGTGAAGTGAAGAAAGATAAATATTGTATCATGTTGCTGACAACATAATTGAAGAGCAGAGGAGAAAATTAGAATGATCCATATTAATTAGGAATTATTAAAACTAACATCAGAATACAACACTCAGGATTATTATTCTAATAATTCATTAAAAATTTGGAAACTATAGAAACTACTCTTATAATTGCTCATAAAATTACTATATCTTGTAGGTGGTATTATATTTTCCTTTCTGTTAAAGGAGTAATTATGTTATATCTAATGGAAGTTCCTAATTTTAAACTACTCATCTTCTTGTTTCATTTTTTTCTCAAGGTATCCATTTTTGGATTGAGTTTTAATCATTCCCATATATTATTTTATACTTCTAATTCTTGTGTATTAAAACAGAAAAAGATCATGATGTAGTTATAAAATTGAAATTCTCTATAAATTCAGCTCATTTGCAACTTGTTTCTAAGTACTCGTACTATGTTTTTGGTAAGTATGTTGGTAAATTGAATGTGAAAAAAAGATATTTACTGTATTTTTGTAACTATTTTGCTTTTTCTTTTATGGTAATTCAAACCTTTCTTAGTCTTATCAAAATTTCTAAGTGCCTCTTTTTATTTTTTTTAATTTTTTTAAATTTTTTTTAAATTTATTTAAACACCTTAATTACATACATGATTGTGTTTGGGTTTCAGTCATGTAAAGAACACCACCCATCACCAGTGCAACATTCCCATCACCAATGTCCCAAGTCTCCCTCCTCCCCACCCAACCCCCGCCTGTACTCTAGACAGGCTCTCCATTTTCCTCATACATTCTCGTTATTAGGACAGTTCAAAATGTAGTTATTTCCCTAACTAAGCTCATCACTATTTGTGGTGAGCTTCCTGAGGTGAGCTGGAACTTCCAGCTCTTTTCTCTTTTGTGTCTGAAAATTATTATTACAAGGGTGTCTTTCATTTTTCTTAAACCCATAGATGAGTGAGACCATTCTGCGTTTTTCTCTCTCTCTCTCTGACATATTTCACTCAGCATAATAGATTCCGTGTACATCCATGTATAGGAAAATTTCATGACTTCATCTCTCCTGACAGCTGCATAATATTCCATTGTGTATATGTACCACAGTTTCTTTAGCCATTCGTCTGTTGAAGGGCATCTTGGTTGTTTCCAGAGTCTTGCTATGGTAAATAGTGCTGCAATGAATATAGGTGTAAGGAAGGGGTTTTTGTATTGTATTTTTGTGTTCCTAGGGTATATTCCTAGGAGTGGTATAGCTGGATCGTATGGGAGCTCGATTTCAAGTTTTTGGAGGAATCTCCATATCGCTTTCCATAAAGGTTGAACTAGACTGCATTCCCACCAGCAGTGGATAAGAGTTCCTTTCTCTCCACATCCCCGCCAACACTGTTTATTCTCATTCTTTGTGATGTGTGCCATTCTCTGGGGTGTAAGGTGGTATCTCATCGTTGTTTTGATTTGCATCTCCCTGATGATTAGTGATGTGGAACATTTTTTCATGTGTCTTTTGGCCATGCGTATTTCTTCTTTGTCAAAGTGTCTGTTCATTTCTTCTCCTCATTTTTTGATGGGGTTAGATGTTTTTTTCTTGTAAAGTTCTGTCAGTGCCTAGTATATTTTGGAGATTAGCCCCTTATCTTATGGGTATTGGGTGAATAGTTTCTCCCACTCAGTGGGTGGCTCTTGTATCCTGGGCACTATTTCCTTTGAGGTGCAGAAGCTTCTCAGCTTAATATATTCCCATCTGTTAATCTCTGCTTTCACTTGCTTGGAGAGTGCAGTTTCCTCCTTGAAGATGCCTGTAATGTCCTGGAGTGTTTTGCCTATGTGCTGTTCTATATATCTTATGGTTTTGGGGCTGATATCGAGGTCTTTAATCCATTTGGATTTTACCTTAGTACATGATGTTAGCTGGGGGTCTAAGTTCAATTTTTTGCAAGTGGCTATCCAATTGTGCCAACACCACTTGTTGAAGAGGCTTTCCCTGCTGCATTTAGGATTTCCTGCTCCTTTATCAAAAATTAGGTGATTGTATGTCTGGGGAACATTTTCTGAGTATTCAAGCCTATTCCACTGATCTGAGGACCTGTCCTTATTCCAATACCATGCAGTTTTGATAACTATTGCTTTGTAGTACAGTTTAAAGTTGGGGAAAGTAATTCCTCCCATATTCTTTTTCCCAATGATTGCTTTAGCTATTCGAGGGTGTTTATTGTTCCAAATGAATTTCAAAAGTGTCTGATCCACTTCTTTGAAGAATGTCATGGGTATCTTTAGAGGGATGGCATGAAATCTGTATAATGCCTTGGGGAGTATTGCAATTTTGATGATGTTAATCCTGCCAATCCATGAGCAGGGTATGTGCTTCCATTTCTGTGTGTCCTCTCTTATTTCTTGGAGCAGAGTTTTATAGTTTTCCTTGTATAGGTCCTTCACATATTTAGTCAAGTTGATTCCAAGATATTTGAGTTTGTGCGGCACTATTGTGAATGGGGTTGTTTTCTTAATGTCCATTTCATCCTTATTACTATTGGTGTATAGAAAGGCCATTGATTTTTGTGTGTTAATTTTGTAGCCTGCCACCTTGCTATATGAGTCTATTGTTTCTAGAAGCTTTTTGGTGGAGTCTTTAGGGTTTTCTAAGTAGAGTATCATATCATCTTCAAACAGAGAGAGCTTGACTTCTTCCTTTCCTATCTGGATTCCCTTGATATCCTTTTCTTGCCTAATCGCTATAGCAAGTACTTCCAGTGCTATGTTGAATAGAAGTAGTGAGAGAGGACAGCCTTGTCTTGTGCCAGAATTTAGAGGGAAGGCTTTTAGTTTTTCTCCATTGAGGATAATATTTGCCACTGGCTTGTGGTAGATGGCCTTCACTATATTGAGAAAGGTTCCCTCTATTCCCATCTTGTTGAGAGTTTTGATCAAGAATGGGTGTTGGACCTTATCAAATGCTTTCTCTGCATCTATTGATATGATCATGTGGTTTTTATTTTTCTTGTTATTGATGTTGTGTATTATGTTGATAGATTTACAGATGTTAAACCAGCCTTGCATTCCTGGGATAAAACCTACTTGATTGTAGTGGATGATCTTCTTAACGAGGCATTGAATCCTATTTGCCAGGATTTTGTTGAGGATCTTTGCATCTGCATTCATCAGCGATATTGGTCTGTAATTTTCTTTTTTTGTAGCATCTCTGTCTGGTTTAGGTATCAAGGTGATGTTGGCTTCATAAAAGCTATTTGGAAGTGTTTCTGTTTATTCAATTTCATGAAAGAGTCTTGCCAAGATTGGCAGTAGTTCCTCTTGGAAAGTTTGATAGAATTCATTAGTGAATCCATCTGGACCAGGGCTTTTGTTTTTCGACAGACATTTGATTATTGTTTTAATTTCATCAATGGTGATGGGGGTGTTTAGATATGCTACATCCTCTTCCTTCAACCGTGGAAGATTATAAGAGTCCAAGAATTTATCCATTTCTTCCAGGTTCTCATATTTAGTGGCGTAGAGTTTTTCAAAGTAGTTTCTGATTACCCTTTGAATCTCTGTCATATCAGTAGTGATATCTTCTTTTTCATTCCTGATACGAGTTATCAAGTTTCTCTCTCTATTTCTTTGTTAGGTTTGCCAGTGGTCTATCAATCTTGTTTATTTTTTCAAAGAACCAACTTCTGCTTTCGTTGATCTTTCGGACTGCTTTTTGTGTTTCCAATTCGTTGATTTCTGCTCTCAGCTTTGTTATTTCCTTCTGTCTTCCTATTCTTGTGTCCTTTTGTTGAGCATTTTCTAGTTATATTTGCTTTGTCATTAAGCTACTCAGGTAAGCTCCTTCTTCCTTCCTGATGTGTGTTTGCAAAGCTATAAATTTTCCTCTCAGTACTGCTTTTGCTGTGTCCCATAAGTTCTGATAGTTTGTGTCTTTATTGTCATTTGTTTCCAGGAACCTTTTGATTTCCTCCTTGATTTCATCTCGGACCCACTGGTTATTGAGCAAGAGGCTGTTTAACTTCCAGGTGTTAAAGTGTTTCTTCTGAGTCCCTTTGGAGTTCACAAATAATTTCAGAGCCTTGTGGTCAGCGAAGGTAGTCTGCAAAATTTCTATCCTCTTGATCTTATGGAGGTATGTTTTATGTGCCAGCATGTAGTCTATCCTGGAGAATGTCCCATGTACATTGGAGAAGAATGTGTATCCAGGTTTCTGGGGATGGAGTGTCTTATATATATCCACTAGGCCTCTTTCTTCCATTTCTCTCCTCAGGTCTAGTATATTCTTGTTGGGTTTCGGTCTGGTTGACCTGTCCAGTGTTGACAAAGCCGTGTTAAGGTCCCCCACAATTATTGTGTTGTTGTTGATATTATTTTTCAGATTTGTCAACAGTTGTATTAAATATTTTGCTGGCCCCTCATTCGGTGCATATATGTTTAGGAGAGTGAATTCTTCCTGCTCTACGTACCCCTTGATTAATATAAAATGTCCATCTTTGTCCCTTACAACCTTCCTGAGTATAAAGTTTGCATTATCTGATATTAGTATGGCCACGCCAGCTTTTTTATGGGTGTTGTTTGCTTGAATAATTTTTCTCCAGCCTTTTATTTTGAGTCTATGTTTGTTCTGACTATTCAGGTGCGTTTCTTGTAGGCAGCAGAAGGTTGGATTGAGTTTTTTGATCCATTTAGCCACTCTGTGTCTCTTAACTGGTGCATTTAGTCCATTGACGTTGAGAGAAAGAATTGTCCTGGGATTTAATGCCATCTTTATATCGAAATTTGGTCTGTCTTTTGGTTAGTCTTGTCTTAGATTAGGTCTTTCAGTTTTTATTTTAAGACTGGTTTTGTGTCTGTGAAGTTTCTGAGCTGTTTTTTGACTGTGAAACCATGTATTATTCCGTCAAACCGGAAAGTGAGTTTTGCTGGGTATAGTATTCTGGGTGAAGCATTCATTTCATTCAGTCTTGTCACAATATCCCACCACTGCTTTCTGGCATTGAGTGTTTCTGGTGACAGGTCTGCTGTAAATCTCAGGGAAGCTTGCTTGAACGTGATTTCCCCTTTTGATCTTGCTGTTTTCAGAATTCTGTCTCTATCTGTGGGATTTGTCATTGTGACTAGGATGTGTCTTGGGGTGGTTTTTCTGGGGTCTCTTTTGGTTGGTGCTCTTCGGGCATGCAGGATTTGATCACATATATTCTTTAGCTCTGGAAGTTTCTCTTTAATGATGTTCTTGACCGTTGATTCTTCCTGGAAATTTTCTTCCTGGGTCTCTGCGACTCCAATGATTCTTAAGTTGTTTCTGTTGATCTTATCATAGACTTCTATTTTCATCTGTTCCCATTCTTTGACTAATTTTTCCATTGTCTGCTAATTTGCTTTAAGTTTTTTGTCCAATCTCTCCTGCTGTATGGAATTGTTATGTATCTCATCTTCCACAGCACCAGGTCTATTCTCAGCTTCTGATACCCTGTCCCAGAGCTTATCCATTTTGTCATTCACTTTGTTTACTGACTTTTTCGGTCCTGTTAGTTGACATGTTATTTCAGTTTGGAGTTTTGTGATTTCTGTCTTCATATTTTCTTGGTTCTTATTAGTGTTCTGTTCAACTCGATCCATGGTTTCTTGGAGTCCATTGAGCATCTTCCATATTGCTAGTCTAAAGTCCTTATCTGAGAGGTTGATTAGTTGGTTGGTCATTATCTGGTCCTCAGAATTGTCATCTTCATTCTCTATGTCTGATTCTGGCCTGCATTGTTTCCCCATTGTCACACTTGTATTTTGAGGTTTTCTACGTGTTGTGGTGGTATTCATTGTCTATGTGATGCAGGCAGCACACTCCTCTGGCTCCGCCCTTTCTGGATGGGCTGACTTGCCTCTAAGGGAGGGGAGTCCTCCATGTATGAAGCCTCACACTGAGTCAAATCTTAAGCCCGAGCATGCAACAGAGAAGACAGTCCGGAGAGAAATGTTTGCTTCTGTGATATAGCACCGTTCTTAGTGTAATTTTTTCTTCTTGTTGCAATGGTATTCTTTCCTTAGAAAGAATGCACGGCCGCGTAGCGAAGCGGAGCCTCTTTTTGCCCCACTCGCAAGAGTTTCACGCAAGAGGACAGTAGACAGACATATACAGGTCACACTCACAGTTTTTCACAGTTGGGCCCCAGTGGGCCGGTGTACTTTCGTGGATTTTCCCTGCCTGGTGTCACACACAGGGAGCCGGCTTTTGCAAAGTCTTGCCGGTTTTCATGCTCTGTAGTCCCTCCCTGAAAATGGCGTCTGGGCGAGCGAGGTTTCTGGAGCCTCTTTTTGCTCCACTCGCAAGAGTTTCACGCAAGAGGACAGTAGACAGACATATACAGGTCAAACTGACAGTTTTTCACAGTTGGACCCCACTGGGCCGGTGTACTTTCGTGGATTTTCCCTGCCTGGTGTCACACACAGGGAGCCGGCTTTTGCAAAGTCTTGCCAGTTTTCATGCTCTGTCTAAGTGCCTCTTTTTAATACTCAAAATGTTTATCTAATTTTCATAGAGAGAAAAAAGTCACAAAATCGGGGTACTATTTAAAATATCTAAAAAAATAAAAACAAAACAACAAAAAGAAAAAATAACAAAAAAATGAAGCCTGCATGTAAAAGACCCCTGCTAGGCAATGGATTCTTGATACATAATAAAACAAAAAGACAGGATTTAGAAGAGTTACTTCATTGATGAGTCTTAACAGGTATCATTGCAGACCCAGAGAAGACTAGATCCCCTACCTGGAGAAGCCAGGAAAGAAATATCAAAGAAGGCCATCAGGCATCTTCAAGGAGGAAACTGCACTTTCCAAACAAGTGGAAGCAGAGATCAACAGATGGGAATACATTAAGCTGAGATGCTTCTGCACCTCAAAAGAAATAGTGCCCAGGATACAAGAGCCACCCACCGAGTGGAAGAAACTATTCACCCAACACCCATCAGATAAGGGGTTAATATTCAAAATATACAGGGCACTGACAGAAATTTACAAGAAAAAAACATTTAATCCCATCAAAAAATGGGGAGAAGAAATGAACAGATGCTTTGATAAAATAGAAATTCAAATGGCCAAAGGCACATGAAAAAATGCTCATCATCACTAATCATCAGGGAGATGCAAATCAAAACAACTATGAGATACCATCTCACAGCACAGAGATTGGCATACATCACAAAAAAGAATGAGAACAATCAGTGCTGGCAGGGATGTGGAGAGAAAGGAACTCTTATCCACTGCTGGTAGGAATGCCCTCTAGTCCAACCTTTATGAAAAGAGATATGGAGATTCCTCCAAAATCTGGATTGAGCTCTCATTCGACCCAGCTATTCCACTCCTAGGGATATACCCTAAGAACACAAGAATACAATACAAAAACCCCTTCCTCACACCTATATTTATTGCAGCACTATTCACAATAGCCAGGCTCTGGAAACAACCAAGATGCCCTTCAACAGACGAATGGCTAAAGAAACTGTGGTACATATACCCAATGGAATATTATGCAGCCGTCAGGAGAGATGAAGTCATGAAATTTTCCTATACATGGATGTAATGGAATCTATCATGCTGAGTGAAATAAGTCAGAGGGAGGGAGAGAGAGAGAGAGAGAGATGCAGAATAGTCTCACTCATGTATGGGTTTTAAGAGAAATAAAAGTCATTTTTGCAACAATCCTCAGAGAAAATGAGAGGAGGGCTGAAACTTCTAGCTCACTTCATGAAGCTCACCACAAAGAGAACTACCATAATCATGTGAATGAATGAGAGAACTGGAAAGCCTGTCTTGAGTACAGGTGGGGGTGGGGTGGGGTGGAGGGAGATTTGGGACATTGGTGGTGGGAATGTTGCACTGGTGAAGGGGGTGTTCTTTATATGACTGAAACCTAATCACAATCATATATGTAATCAAGATGTTTAAATAAAGGAAAAAGAAAAAGAAAAAAAAGATTAAATAAAAAAAAAGAAGGTCATCAATTATCCCCCCTTACCCCCAGCAATATGACTCTTACCTGGGTATAAATCCCCTTGAGGAAAGATTGGAAAAATCTTATAAAGTTAAATTTAGAATCAAGGAGGTGTACATATGTACTGAGTACAAAGTGCTTGAGACAGCATCTCCTCTCCTGAGTGGTGACTTTATTTGCTTTAACTCTGGGGAGTATACCAGGGATGTCTTTGGATAAGCCTGCATTTCCGCTTGAACACTTTTTTTCTTATTCTCTTCCTTCTCTTCCTTTCTCAATATCTCTGAATAAAATATGTTTTTACTCTACTGCTCTATCACCTCCTGAATATCTTTTCTGTGAGGGGAAGACATAGTCTAGGACTCTAGTCTGAGTAGTCCATTACTCTCTGAGGTCTCTCTCTCTGTCTCTTTCTGTGTCTCTCTCTGTCTCTGTCTTTGTCTCTGAGAATGGGGAGTTCAGGAGCCTGCTAGATAGATTAATTGTCCACATTTTATTTGGGTACAGGAGGTCCCCTGGTACAACTAGTTCCCGGGTGTGATTAGATATCCTTAGTTTCTCTAACTGTCCCAGTATGTGCCGTTGAAGTTTTTGAAACTGGCTGTCTTTCTGTGCCTAATCTGTCCTCTGCAATTTAAACCTGTCATGGCTTTCTGGAGCAAAGCAAAAAATTACAGAAGGGAAACAGCAGCAGCTAATTCTAAATTTATATTCCCTTCTAACACTATGCAGAACAAGTAGATGTCAGGTGCAGCTTAATGGGGTTGTCAGGATTAAGTGTATTTGCTGTGTAGGGGTTCTGTGTAGGGTTCTGTGCTGGCTTTATCAGTCCTAGATCTACCCAGATACTCCAAGGATGACAGATCTAGGGAGGGAAAGTGGTGGATTACCTTCTCTGGCTGCTGCCTTCTCTGAACTTTACAAGTAGCCCCCAACCCCCATCCACCATCTCTACCAGCTTCAAGAAAAAAGAGAATACAAGAAACAAAACATTTTTCTCTTCTCTTTCTCTTTTTTATTCTCTTTCTCTTGCCTCAGTAGAAATGGTTGGTATCTCACAGTTCACACCACATTATTTCTCTATTAACTTGACCCCAGGTGTATAATGTTGTCATCAATTTCATGCTATGCAATTTTAGTGACGTTTTCTCTATTACATTTTCCCACAGGCACGATATTACTTTCCTCACTTCCTTCTAAAAATTAGGTTTCTGTACATGTATTCTTTCTCTCCTCTCCTCCCCTCCCCACAGATTTCTAATCAAGAATCTTCTCAGAACCCCTTTTTCTCACTCACAACTTGCTCATGTAAATCGTCCACTGCTCATTGACTACATTTCCCATGAAATGAATCTTACTAATGATATCTTTTCTCTTACTAGTTATGATGAACACTTTCTTCTAAAAATATTGTTTCACCTGTTATTATAGACATAATTTTAAGACTTAACTGCTCAATATATTATGTAAAGAGCACAAACTCTTAAGGATACTGTTCAAAAGTTTTACAAAATGATGAACTAAGATTGACCACCATTCATAAAATAATCTTGAATAGTGCTTGCTACTTAGAAATTTTATTCATTACATATAACTCCCATTCTTATGGTACCCACAATTCTACTTCTCTTTCTGTAGATTAATTGTGCTCTTAAATCATCAAATTTTAATAGTTTGCACACACTTTCCTGTGTCCTTTTATTCAAATTTTAGGTATTATGTTACTGAAAGAAATAGGAAAGAAATAGGCAAAGATGTGTTGTTTATGATACATTGTTTTACAATATTTTTCTTGTCCAGCTGATCACTTTCCTTTCTCTAACACTTTTTTAAAATAATATTTCCAACCAGTATAAACCCCAATTATAAGAAATAAAAATAGGAACTGGGAAAATAGTACAAAGATTAAGCACATTTTCTGAATTTGCTGGACTTGGTTTAATCCCTAGCCCCAGATGTTCTCTACAGCATCAATACCAGTTGTAGCTCTGGAGGACCCACACTGTAGGGAGTGGCCATTCAACTCCCTGACCATTGCTTGGTTCCATCCTCTCTCCAAGAACCTCAACCTAATTCTATTGACCAAAAACCACTATTGGTCAAGATATAACTCATACTAATATGATATTAAAGAAATATTTTTAAGAATTGTGGCTTGACGGCTAGTTTCTCTTATCAAGGTTATAACAGAATTCTTCACATTTCCACAGAAATTGTGATAATAGTGACGTAGGAGCTGTGGCAGCTGATCTTTGTGGTTGCCCATGTTTCCCATATTCTTCAATATTCTCAAGAATAAAAATATTGGATAGTAATGATGCTCAGACTCAAATTTAGATATGGAGAAGTTTATTGGAATGTAAAGGAGAAGGAAAAGGAATTTCCTTTATGGGGAAGAATTTGGTATAGGACTAAAAATTAATATGGTTTGTTTGGGGGTTGGGGAGATTTAATAGGAAAATGAAGTCTTTGCATAGGCTTTAAAAGGCTCTTTCCTTCCTTTCCAGAAAATACAAAGATCCTACGAAGTGCTTTGACTGGTCTGAGTTCTTTAGGTTTGGCTATTTGCCTTAGGCATTGTCTATTATCTTATTTTCATTAGTGGGTCAAAATTTTATTGTCCAGTTAAAATGTTTAAAGTACTGTACTAGCAAGGTCCTTGGGGATGGGGTGTGTGTTAGGTGAATGGGATCAGCTGGAACTTTTGTCAAGGGAAAACTGAGGCTACGTCTTCCAATATAACTTGATTTAACTATATTAAATGCTGTATCTATTTACTACAATTGATTAGTAACATCTATTTCAATATTTGCCCACTCTTTTTAAGTTTTATTTTCCTTATAGATAGAATAAGAAATTTTATTAATATGTTCAAGATTTTGTTCTTATTTATGTAGGAAATTTAAAGCAAGAGAACTTTTAATTTCTTTCAAGAAGATGAATAATCATGGGTGGATATGAGTTTATGCTGCTTGTTTCTGAATTTATTGTAGATTTACTGTTTACTGCTCAAGCCAGAAGTTTCCAGGTATCTGAGAATAATACTATACCCAGGATAACTGTTTGGAAGCTTTGAGGAAAAAAAACATGGGTTTTTTAGGGTTGCAAAGGTGGAGGACTTCCTTGCATGATAATAAGGCAGTTAGCTCAGTTTTCTGAGTCTATGAAAGAGACAAGATTTCCAGAATTTCCAAGGGTGACAGAGCTGCAGGCTCTTTCTTTCATAAGGCCTTACTGGATTAATTGCTGTAGGATGATGCTTCAGGCCCCAGGGTAGGTCACTAAGAAGGCTTGTAACTGAGTCCATTTTCAGTATAAAGATGCTTGATAAGGAGTCTCATTGGTTCTGCAGAGCAGCAGTGAGATAAAGGTTTATAATATTAGCACAGCAGATGGTGACAATGGGAGCTATGGTAATAGTTTACATTTAAAAAATAACTCAGAGTTATCCATATCCCAATCCTAAAAACTGTAATTATGTTACCCTAAATGCAAACAGGCTTTGCAGAATGATTGGTTTATGGAAGGATTTTTAGTTGGGGAAGGTCTCTTGAATTTTTCTGATAGGTCCAAGGTAGCTAGTTACAGGATTTGCCTGGGAGAGACAGGGAAGCCAGCCAGATGTGAGGCAGGAAGCAAAGGTCAGGATGATATGGCTGATGACTTTGAAGATGGAAGAGGACTCTGAACTAAGGAATGTCAAAGCCTCGAGAGTCTTCTAGAATGATTTAGCACTGGTTAGCATCTTGAGTTTAGCAATTGTGAGGTATTATATACTATGACCTTTAGAATTAGGAAAATAAGTTTCTAAGGTTTGAAATCACTAGTTATTCTTTGTTATAGCATCAATGGGAATGTTCACTGTGCACTAAGATTTAGGATTCAGTGTTTTTTTTTTTTGTTTTCTTCTTTTATTATTTTTTGTTGTTGTTGTTTGTTTGTTTTTTGGGTCACACCTGCAGTGCTCAGGTATTACTCCTGGCTCTACTCCCAGAAATCACTCCTGGTAGGCTCGAGGGACCACATGGGATGGCAGGATTCAAACCACCATCCTTCTGCATGCAAGGCAAATGCCCTACCTCTATGCTATCTCTCATGCCTGGATTTAGTGTTTTCTAAAGTAGGCAATGCCATCCTAATTGGAACTAGAATATTCTAGGGGGTGGTAGCCTCAGTCACAACTGGGGTTAGGGTGCTTTCAGCTCCTTCATTTAAAGAAGGGGTGAGGGATACTGAGTAATTTTGTTTCTGAAAAGGAGCAAGTAGGACAAATAAGTTTGGGAAACTAGGGTTATTCTCATACTTCATGTTTTGAATTTTTTCAGAAAATTTTACAAGTTTTTATTTGCACTAAATATTTTTGTTTATATTATTCTTTACACAAAAGGTAAGAGAACTGTACTATTTACTCTGCTTTCCAACCCCCCCCCCAATACAGAAATCATGTACCTGAGTTAAAAAAAAACACAACAAAACAAAACAACCATTCTAATGACCAGAGCTTACAATCAGATGTAATTTTACGTAAGAGAAATAGTGATGTTGTAGCTCACTTTTATATGGTTGAAGATATTGCAACTCAGAAGTGCATCTCTTAGGCCAGATAGTTAGCTGCTTTGCACATAGACAACCTGGGTTATATCCCCAGTACTGCATATATCCCCCTGAATACATCCAGGAGTGATCCCTGAGCTAGGAGCTAATAGTAAACCCTGAAGAGAGACTCCCAAATCAACAAATAAAAGAATATTTAAGCGTGGCTACTTTAATTGACTATGCCTCAAAACAAATATCATATAATGATTATAAAAAGCCTGAATATTGCAAATATAACTGGTAGATTTTGGTAAAAAAATATGGCTATAATATAGTGTCTAAGAAGATAACCGTGACCTTAGCAACAGGAAGCTTGTTTTGCTATTAAATTTCTACAAGGAATTTGAAAGAGGAAAGATAATTTCAAGCACCTGTCAGAAGGTGGAAATCTTTTTAATGGCACATCTGGAAGAAGTGAATTAGTAAACATGGTTTTTACAATAGCAAAACAGAAAATTCTTCCTTATCAGAAAGAGAAAAATAACTATTTTCTTCTAGAAATAAGCTTCATGATCTTGCATGGAATGGGAAGAGCAGGGGAAGAGGAGGCAAGGATTAGGGACCTGGGCATCTATAACATGGTAGCAGTATCAGGCATGTTACCATTTTTGAAAATCCCTTTTAGTTGGCAAACTTTAGCAGTTGTATCTGAGGTGCATACTGTATCTGAAGAAAATCATCTAGAGAGAAGGCTTTAGAGGCTATGCATACAGGAATTAATCAAGATTATGCATAGAAAGATGAGGAAATGATAATAATACACCTAGATCTTGTCTCTAGTAAGTGCCTAACAGGAAAACCAGACCCTAGGGATAAATCTGAAAGATAATAATTTGGCTAGGAGATTTGGTTAGAAGATTTGTTGCAAAGGAAAATGATTTCTTACTATTTCAATTGTTCTGCAAGTGGTCATATAATATTTTAAATTAAAAGTTAGTTTTAGAAAACAGAATAGCTTCATTCATGTGAGCTCCTGATTCTTCTTGCCTTCAATCAAAGAATTCTTTAGAGATAGTTTTCAATTTCCTTTTCTGGATCATCTTTTGCCTGGTTGTCATGCCTACCATTTTCAACATAAAAACTTGCTTTATTAGTCTGATCTAGTGCAGCAAAAGACTCGAAATCCTCTATGTGGACATTATCAGATGCTATTTAGTACGTTTTGCCAAATCTGCCTAGATATTTGTTGGAGCTGGAGGAGTATTATGGTAGGTGATTGCTTGCCCTAATACATGTGGCCAACCAGGTTTAATCTTTGGCATTTTATATGGTTTTCTGAATATCTTCAGATGTAATTCCTGAGTGTAGAGCCAGGAATAACTCCAGAGTATCACTAGGTGTGGCCTCAAAACAACAACAGCAACTACAAAAACCTGCCTGAGCTAATATCCAAACTCTTTTTCACTCTCATATATCTGGTAGAATGAAGGAATCTAGGAAAGTGAAGCAGAAGATGAGCAGCAATAAGCACAAATCTCCTTTGGCTGTTACCTCCATCTCCCAGAATTCACAGCAAGAGAAATTGGTTAATTTAAAGTCATTTTGAAAGTTGTGGAACAACTTAAAAAACTATATACATAGCAGTCTTCTGTCTTTACATCCTTTTTCTTCATGAAAAGCTACTCAGCCATTCTTCATAATTTTTGAGGTGAAGTAAACCCAATTTCTTAAAGGACTCTATACAGGTACATAGGCATTCAGTGCCAAAATCTTAGACCTTCCAAGTGAGTAAATGAGTAATTGATTTGACTTGACAGAATCTTATGACTATGACCTTATCTATTTATTTGGGTTAAATGTCCAAATAAAAGGTCACTTAGGATAGTTCCTTACATATATGGTTTGATTGTTGGTTCTATAGCTATCAAGTGATAATACATATAAAAATATCTCTTGCTTTAAGGAGGCATTGTGCTATGTTCAGCAATTGCATATAATTTGTCATCTTTTCCAAAATGGGGAGTATTCAAGAGGAAGATAAGGTACTTTGTTTTCTCTATCCTATTTGATGCTTCTCATGTTTATCCATAATGAAGAGGGATTATCTGCATAAAACATGATAAGAAATCAAGCCTATGCAAGAGAAAAACCATATTAAGCAGGATAGAATTTACTGGGTACTTTTTATTTGTAAGTTTATTTGCTTTTGTGAAAACTATTTTGAAAAATATAAGGGAGACCCAACATTTGGAGAAAAAACTTATTTTATTATATTTTTCCTAGCTCATGGAATATTTGCAAAAAATGAACATGCTTTAACCTATAGGGCATATTTTCACCAAATTTCAATGAGAGTTTTATATAGGCTGTTTTCTTTGACCTCATCTTAGAAGAGCTTAGAAGAAATAATCATGTAATGATGCTACAAAGGAGCCAAGCTTTTTATCTTCATTTTTAAATACCTGGTTCTATTAAGCGGATACAACACAGTTCAATTTTCTTTTTGAAGGCAGTGTGAAATATTAGATCAAAAAGAATAATTTATAAGAGAAAAAAGTGTGAAAAGGGCCATTAGAATCTTTTTGTTCTCCAGTCATGTTATCAATTTCTGGAGCCCTTGTGATCTAGAAGTATTTTGAAATATCACAACCTTGTTGCTACGTAAAATGTATCATCATTTTCATGTTTGAAAGTGTTGCTTTTTATTGGCCAAGTTTGTAAAGAGTTAAAAGACACTAAAGTAAGATAAACATTAGTATCTGAAAACACTAAAAGTATAACTCAAAGGAATATATTTTAATTTTCTTTTATAAAATAGATCTTACCTTCTTTTGTAATTTTTTTGTTTTTGTTTTTGACAACTCCATGAGCAGTTCTCAGGTTTACTCCTAGCTCTGTGTTCATGGGTCATTCTTGGTAAGACTCTGGAGACCCTAGGGATACCTGGCATTGAACTTGGTGGGCTACATGCAAGGTAAGTGCCTTACCTGCTATATTTATATTATTTGTTTTGAGTCTGAGACATCAGTTATTATTTCATTATACTTCTTAAAAGTTTGGATTTTTCTCATGGTCAACTTGAAAAGAATTACATTGTTGAAACAAATTTTAGTGTTATTCTTCAAATAAAGTATTTCTCAAGTTTTTTCTTTGTATTAGCATTCTAAAAATACCATTTTGTCTTTGCATTGCTCTCAGCCAATTTGATACAGGTTCTCTAATCTTAAAGCTTTTCAAATTGCATTTTCTTTAAACATTAAATAGAAGTCTAGCTAGATATACTTTTTAATTTTTTGTGCTTTAGAGCTTTATTTCTGATTGCTAAAAGCGCTAAGTATGGGTTAAAGCCAACTTTTTAATATCCTAAGTTTTTAAAGGAAAATTTTGCTGTCCTTTGGCATAAACTGTCCCATTAAATTCTGTGCTGTAGAATTTTTCATTATAACCATATGAAACATTTAGTTATAATAGAGAAGAAATAATTGACAATAAAATTATTAGGGTGGAGCCCTAGTCTATCTAAAGCAACTTACTATCAAGTTGAATTTAATTTTGTAGCTCTTTTTTTTTTTTTTTTTTTTTTTTGGTTTTTGGATCACACCCAGCAGTGCTCAGGGGTTACTCCTGGCTATCTGCTCAGAAATAGTTCCTGGCAGGCACAGGGGACCATAAGGGACACTGGGATTCGAACCAACCACCTTAGGTCCTGGATCGGCTGCTTGCAAGGCAAACGCCGCTGTGCTATCTCTCCGGCCCCTAATTCTGTAGTTCTATATGTTCAATTAAACCATCATTCTTCTGCTATGTAATAAGAGATTGATTTCAAAATGATGCAGAAAGTCAAATAGGGGTTTCATGACATTAAATTTTATGGAAAAGGTAAGTCATAAATCAATCAAATATGTCTGAAAAGACAAGATTTAATCTGGAAAAGAATGACCCTGTCACCATCCTGTTTAAAATTCTGTTTAAAATCCTATCCTGCTTCTGCAGGAAGGACAAATGACTTGCCTCAATGCTATCCCTCCCGGCCCCACTTTATTCCTTTAATTATGTCTTTTATTTAATTTTTTTTTTCTTTTAAGAAACTCTTTTTTCTTTAGATATGTCTGAGCATATATATTTTTAGTTTCTGTCATGGGTCTGTTTTCTTTTCTCTTCACCCCCAAATCCACCAACAATATAATGTAGCACCACTTCTTCCTGCAAAAGCATATTAAAAATAGGGGAAATTTTATGTGTAAAAACAAGCTCTTATCCACTAGGGATAAGAACTTATACTTTTTTACAACACAGGGACATCTCCCACCTGAATATATGTCATGTGGAACCAATATAGACTCCAGGTAAATAGGCACCGACCGTCTAGCCTTGACTCCTGGATCCCAGACATAGAAATGACAGAGTTCTCCACAACAGCTCCAGGAACCAAATCCCCTCCAGGGGATTCATAATGCTGCTCTGACGCCAACATACGCCAGTTCTAAATTAATTACCTGACAACGAGGAAATGGGAACAACTAGATCTAAGAGCAAGTTATTCTTCCTTACCAGCCTACAATAAGACAAAGTCAGAAGACATGTCACTCTTTGATCTGTGCAAAAACCAAGATCGCTACATACAGATGACTAGTTGTTACAACCAGGACTAAGTATGCATCCCGGGACCAACAACAACAACAACAACAACAAAAAGCTCTAACCTAGCTTTTGGTCTACAATCAGTTCAACAAACAAGATCTCCAACTCCAGAGGTCTGACTGAGACAACTGCAAGTGAACGAATCTTCCAAAAACATAAGGGACGACTATCCCAGGCTCCATCCTAGGAGCAACATAATGACCAAGAACACCAACTACAGAAGATGAATTAAAATGACACTGAAGAAGCAGAACTGCTAGAACCACAAAGAAAGCCTTCATCATAAGCTCCATTCCTTGAGCTGCACAGTCATCAAGATCTCTAGATACAGAGGTCTGATTTTACCATCCATGACGAAGTAGAAGTCTTCCATACACCACAAAAGCACCGAGGGGAGAGTAAATGATCATGCGAGGAGTCTAGTTAATCCCATGACAGTATACTTCAGGGATGGAGAAACCCTGTATCTCCTAGGCCAAGGGAATTCTCTCTATAATATCCCCAATATTTACTGTGCCTACGCAAGGGTGGGGGGGGGAAGGAAAAAAAAAAGCACAAAATAATCATTTTCCACATATATATTTATTTATTGATTGTTTTTTGACGTCCTTATTTTGGTGTAGATATTGAAGTTGATGTCTCCTTTATTTTATATTGTTTTATCTTATCTTTCTCTTTCTTTTTGTACTCAGGCATGATTTGATTTCAGAACCGAGACTATTGTGTGGTGCTTCTCTTTATTGCTGTAGGGCTCACTGGATATTTAATTTGACATTTATTTTTATATTGTTATGGTGTTTCAATTACCTTCTTCATGTCCTCTCTCAAACTGAGCTTGATAGCCACTAGAAGGACTCCACCCATTATCAGCATATTTTAATTTTTAAAATTTTTTTCTTATTCTTTACCCCATTCTATTGCTTTTTTTCCCTCAAAAAAACCCACATAACTTGATTTATCTAGCTTAGCCTCTCAAATAGAGGGAGAAACAAGGGAGGGCACCAGGACCAAACAGATGTAGGATCACTGATAGTAAGCTAGACAAAGAGGCAGCCACCTACTCTAGCAGCCCAGGGGGTGATTGTGGGGGATATGGGTTTCAGAAAGGGAAGGGGGACAGGAGGAATACAAATTTGGTGGTGGGTATTCCCCTGATTCAATGTTAATATGTACCTAAAATACTAATGTGAAAGATATGTAAGCCACTATGATCAAAATAATAATTAAAAAATCCCATCCTGATTTAAGTATGACCATTAAGACTGTGTAGAACAAAGACGGTCCCAATTATTGACAACACCATTATGAGGACCCTTGTCCATACTGAGTCTCAACCACCTCAGAGAGAAACACCTGTTCAACTTCCCAAATCAGTGCCTGAACTCTGGTCCAGAGTGAGGGGTATCCTGTCTCCAGTGCCTCATCTTTTCTCTCCTGAACTCCCTTAGAGTATGTCTTTCCTAGACTTTGGAAATTCTCATCTATTTCCTAAATTACTCATTATTGTTATTTTGAGGGGTATCTTAAGTAGTGTTTGGGGATTTGTTGATTCACTTCTGAAAATGCCTGCCAAGTAGGTTGCGTAGTTCAAATTAGGCCTGTGTTACTGGGGACTACCAAGGCCATCTGGCAGTGTTCAAGTAGCAGCACCTGATTATATTTAAGACTGTGGTTCCAGCAGAGACCCTGGTATATGCTTTGGCACTATCTCTAGCCCCAATAGTTTTTCATTTCACTCTCTTCTCTGGATTTTCTCTTTTTGCACATAAAAGATTCTAGTAGAGATTGGTAGAGACTGGGACAGTGCTCTGTTACCATTCCTGAACTTTCCAGGAACCACATTCTATACCTCCAATAGAAACAGTGAATTTAGGGTAAGAGAAATTGACCTGGATTGGAAGTTAGGAAGTTACATGGAATAAAAAGGGTTTATTGAAAAAAACATGAGACATGTTGAAAAGAGGCCAAGGGTGAGAGAATGGCAGGAATAGAACTAGTATGCTGTGTTGTTATGTGGGGTGGTGATTTTTTTAAATTCACTCAGCCATAGAGGTCAAAAATCCCCTCCTTTAAAAGTCAATTTACATCCAAGTATATTTGAACTTAGTTACAATGTGGTCAATTGGGTATGAAAATTGAAACATCAAAGCTATAGTAGTCACTGAAGGATCTTTTGTTGGTCTTTCAATTTTTAGGTGTGATAGCAGGACTGATAATTTCTCTATGAACTGGTAGAGTTTGAAAGTTTTCTTTGATTAGGCTCTGATGATAAATATAATATGGTGGATACCTCTCTCTCTCTCCTCTTTCTCTCCCCTTCTCTCTCCCTCCCTTTTTCCCTCCCTCCCATACCCAGAGGTACTACTGGCTCTGCCTCAGGAATCACTTCTGACAGTTTCAGGTAACCTAATGGAATGCTAGGAGATCAATAGAACCCAGGTTGGCTGTTTGCAAAGCAAACACTCCAAGTGCTGTACTATTACTCTGATTGTATTTAAGAAAAACCCCTCTGCTTTTCTCTCTAACATACATACTGTAGGAGATGTAGTACTCCAAGAGCAATTCAAAGACGAAATGGAGCCTTGGTGTATGAAATGTCTTTTTATTGATTGGCAAATACTGTTGTTCATCTTGAGGTTCTAATTTTAAGCTGAGAAAAGCTGATTCATCATAAGAAGTAGGCTTCTGCCTGAGAATCAACTAAACAAAAGGTATTTATGTTTTTGCTTTATTTAAAAAATAGATAAAGTGTGTGCTCCTCTGTTCTGAGGAATATTGAGGCTCAGGGCTTTCCAGTCATGCTGTCCTCGGCCCAATGAATTCTAAACATTTATTTATAAATTACTGAAAATGTATACATTTCCTGAAAATTTTTTTTTAATTTTTTAATTTTTTAATTTTTAATTATGAGAACAAAGATGCAAAGAAAAAGGATAAGGTAAAGTTACAGTGGAAGGACAATCACCCATAACATAATTCTCAGAAGTCCCCTTGCTGATATCTTAACTTTGAAATTTCAGCCAAAGAACATTAAGATAAATAAAACAGAATCCATGTACAATTACTTTATCCCTCAAGTCCCCAGATTGTAACACATTATAATATTTCTTAACAGCACACAAGGCAATCTAAAGCCATAAAACTTATGTAACTCCCTAAACATTAGAGGCATAGTATTTTTTACATTTCCATGTACATGCATATTAGCTTAAGTTAACCTCAAATTTTAAGTGTTTTTTTTTAAGGATTAGAGTCAAAGGAGCACAGTAAAAACTGTGTTAGAGTGGCAATTGTTGTTTGCATAGGCCCACCAAAATTTGAGGGGAATGGAAAGGAATAACCTTGGCCTAAATACAAAGAGACCCGACCCCTGAAGTTTCCTGGCATAAGACCAACTCTAGGCTCCAGGCAAGCTAGATAGTCCAATCCAAGACATTGTCTGTAGTGCCAACACACTTTTATTTTTCACACAATCTCTGTTGCTACATTTCCTGAAATTTTATCAACTTTTTAAACTACCCCTTGAATATTCAGGAGAAAAGTTTATGTGCTGCAGATAAAATGTAGCATCTATCTCATTAATTTTATGTTAATTTTTCTATTAAAACTGTATAACATATAATCTACTATAACTGTAACTATATTGCTAATTTATTATTGTTTTCTCAGGAATTTATCTATCAATATATCTGTTATTTATTCAGCTTTTAGAGTTTAAAAAATGTCTGTTGGATTTCTTTATATTTTCCTACAGTTTAGATTTTCTTTGCTATTTGTATTTCTTTTCATTTATTGAACTCATATGAATTCCTCTATTAAAAATATATAGCATTTGATAGCAGTTAAATGCCTACTGTTTTTCAGCTAGTAAACAGTGCTTCAAAGAAGTTAATTAATGTTTGCAGTAGCTCCTTAGACAATAGTGTCCCCAATATTAATGAGAAAATAGATTTCATGTAGTTCAGTCATGAAACTAGAGCCCTTTTCTTCAGTAAATAGACTGGGGCAAGCCAGGAATTTCCTGCTGACCTGCCCAAACCCTATTTTTTTTGGCCTTCTTCTTTCTCTTCTTTCCCCCCACCTCCCAAATCATGTAGTGGCTCAGCAAAAACAGATGTTGCATTAACTAAAATTGAAATTTGTGACATTGGATTTAATAAAATAAAATGCTGTCTATATTAGTTTTTGTTTCTGTCTAGACATCAGGTAATATACAAAATATTTACCCTATTTTCCCTTAGAAAAGATTCAAGAACATTAGTTTTGTGCAATCAGATGGTAATTTGAAGTGTCAGATTTGAACTCAAACTTCTGTGCTTCCTTGACTTTTTTATTCTTATAGGTACAAACTTCAGTTGTTCTTGGGGATAAGGTATAATTATAGCTGCCACTCCCTGCATTGCCCAGTTGAGCAGTGTGGGTTGACAGTCCAGCATTTGGCCCCAGCTGCTTGGGCCATTATTGCTATACTTAGTAGTGCTGAGTCAGGGAAGGGTAAGCCATGCCCTAAGAACTCAGAGTTTCACATAAGCTAAGCATAGGCTTTTACACTATATTTATTTTCCTGACATTCTGTGGCTTTTTTTTTACCTATTGAATTTATCATTTTACTAGTATAAAATATATTTCACCTTCCACTGCCCCCATAGTCTTTCTTAAACTATTGAATCTAGGAATTTGCTATTAGTTTATTCTTAGTAATAAGTTTTCTTCTAAGAGTTATATATATGTATATTAAATTTTTCAATGATATTGGTGCAACTCTTTAAATAAGACCTGCTACTTTTATTTTTATTTTTTCATTCTTTCTCTTTGTAGTTTATTTTTGTTGTGCTTGAAAACTTATTTTTATTTTTTTATTTTGACCAAAGTGGATTAAAAATCTTTCACAGTACTATTTTAGGTACATAGTGACATTGAATCAGGAGAATTCCTACCACCAATGTTGTCTTTCCTCCACCCCTATTCCCAGCATGCATTCCATATCCCCCTCTTTTACCCCCTGGGTTGCTAGTATAAATGGTTCCCTCTGTGTCTAGCATGTTGTATATTGGGTGTTGATTCTGTTGTCATTGGCTTTGGATTTGGTGTTTAAGTCCGATCATTTTTTAATTTCTATTTAATGTTCATATGACTGGTTGGTCTTGGTACCCTCCATTATTTCCCCTTCAGTTTGTGAAGCAGAACAAGATGGTTCAAATTATGTGGTTCTGTTTGAAGGAAAGAAAGAACAATATAATGGGGCAAAAATTCAAACAAGCAAAAAATGGGAGGAGTCCTTGTAGAGGCTATAAATATCAATTTAAGAGAAGAAAGAGAAAAAGAAAGAAAAACATAACAACAACACTAAAAAAACTCAAACAAAAAATTCGAAAAGCACCACCTCAATAAAGACACCAACAATACAATAACCACAGTCCTGAAATAAAAACAAAACAAAACAAAACAAAACACACACACACACACACACACAAAACCCAGGGGGGAAAAACAAGCAACAAACAACAACAATAATAAAAAAAAAGTTAATTTGTGCTTCTCTTTTTTTTTTCTTGCATAGGCACAATAAATATTGGTTGAAATTAGAAAGGGATTCTCTTGGCCTAAGAGATACAGGGTTTCTTTGCCCTTGAATATACTGTCATGGGAATAACTATGGGCTCCATACATGTTCTTTAACTCTCCCCTTGGTCCTTTGGTGGTGTCTGGGAACTTTCCGCTCCATCATGGATGATAAAATCCTGCCTCTGTAGCTAGAGATCTTTGTATTTGTACAGATCAAAGGATGGAGCTTAGGATGGAGTCTTTATTTATGGTTCTAGGAGTTCTGTTCCATCACTGTTGTTTTAATAAGTCTTCTGTAGTTTGTGGTCTTGGTTTTTGGCCCAATCCTATGATGAAGCATAGGATAGAGTCTTCCTTATGTTTTCAGAGGATCTGCTTGGTTGCAGTTGTCTCAGTTAGACCTCTGGAGTTAGAGATCTTGGTTGTTGTGCAGATCATAGGCCAAGGCCTAGACTAGGATCTTTTTTTTTTTATTGGTCTCAGGATAAGTTCTGCCTACTCATGGTTATCACAGTCAGTCTTTTGTAGATATTGAAGTTGGCTTTTGTACCAATCAAAGCTTAGACCAAGTTGTTGCCATTTCCTCATTATGAGGATGTCATATCACAACCAGTGCATGTTGGTGTCAGAGCAGTATTAAGAATGTCCCAGAGGGAGTTTGGTTTCTGGAGATGTTGCAGAGAACTGTGTCAGTTCTATGTCTGAGATCTAGGGTTCAGGGTTCGACGGTCACTGTCTAATCACATGGAGTCTAAATTGGGGTCATGTGACATATATTCAAGGTGGGAGTTGCCCTGTATTGTAAAGTATATGAGATCCTATCCCTAATAGATAAGAGCTTGTTTCTATACATAAAATTTCCCCTTTTTTAAATTTCTCCTTTTTCTTCTTTGCAAGAAAAAATGGTGGTACATTATATTGCTGGTGTATTTGGGTGTGAGAGTGTCAGGTTCCATCATCTCTGTGCCCTGGTTTTGGCCTGATCTCTTATCTCAGGAAAGACTTTTTGTAGGTTTTTGTATTAAGCAGAACCAAAACAGGTAGAATTAAGGAAGAAGAGAAAACAGAAACAAGACATTATATATGTATTATATTATATATTCACATATACATAAAGAAAAAATAAATAAAAATAAGTTTAAAAATATTAAGGGAACAAACTGACGCAGGAGACTACCTTACATTTGGGGATAAACAAGTTAAGAGATAGTATTATATAGGTCTTAAACTTATAAAGGATATATAGGGTTCCCCATCATCTTTTGAGATTTTCTTGGGGGAGGTGGAATCCAGAGCACATCTTTACCACACACCCTGGACTTGTTGAGATTGAGAAATGATTTGTGGCAGAAAGGGCTAGGGTAGAGTTCTTGTACTAGATAACCATCTGGAGCTGAGTTTGGTATCAAACAACAGTCCTCTTTTGGGGTGTGTTTGAGAAGGAGGGCCACAGAGCATGAGTCAGCAGGGATGTTAGTTGTAGCTTCTAGCTGGGGAACAGGATGTGGGGCTGAGTGGGTGTCCATTTGCTTGGGAGCTGGGTGATGGCTTATTGGGGCAGGAGGTTGGTCTTGATACCTAATGGGTTAAGAACTGAGGGTAAAGAGCTTTAATAAGGTGGGATATCGTATTGGAAATGTGGGGTGAAGGGATAGTAAGATTAATGAAGTTGGGTAGAAGGGATAGTATATAGGAGAGACTATAGACACTATAGGCATGGATTGTTTACAATTTAGGTTTGGCTCTCATAGAGTCCTCTCTCTATGTACTAATGCCCACATAAAAACATACAATAGTGATCTGTTCTTAAATTTTTCAATTTTTTATAAAAATAGTATCTTGATGTGTGGCTCTAAAATATTTTTTATATTTATAAAAATTAAAATTTATAAGACTACTAAATAGACCCTTTCCACCTAAAAACTCATGTGTTTTCTGTAAAGCCAGGCTTTCTTCTCATTATTTATTTGATTATAACCACCTCTTTGTCCTATTCTCTGGTCATGTTGAGAATTCTCGATAACTCTTAGATTATCAGTGTTTTGTTCTGAGTATTAGCTCATCTTTGTAATTTTCTACTGAATTCTGGAAAAATTCCTCAAACATGTCTTCTAATCCATTTAACTTAGCTTTACTGCTGCTAGTAAATTCATCTCTCTTGATTTTCATCTAAAATAATCATTCCCAATATAATTCCTTTTCACCATGCAAATAAGATAGAGAATGTTAATAAATTACTCTTTGAACACTTTACAGTATTTGTAACAAGACACTCTGATAGTTGTCATGATTCCCCATTTGTTTATTTTCTTTCAATCTGCCCTTTTGTTTCTGTTCTCTGGCAAATTTGTCATTCTTACAGAAGGAGGATGTCTTTATGTCTAGTATTTGAAGTTGAATTGTAGTAATTGTAGTTGAAATTGTCAGAGACTATTCTGTTAGCTTCTTTAGTTATTGATAAAAAGTAAAGTTTTGTATTTGTTTCAATTCTGTCTTTGCTGCAGAGAGGCACACAAACACTTCTATATCCAGACACTTTATTACTGTAGCATAAAATTCATCCATTCAACAATTATTTGTTGAGGTTTAATTCAAGTTATGACATCCTGAACACTGAGGGTGTGATAGTGGGAAATACAAAATGTAATCCTTTTCTTAAACAGTTTACAAACTTCTGAAGTTTTATATAAAGTATTTAAACAAAAATCTATATAAAGTTTAGTAATGATTGAAAAAGAACCCTACCAGATTTCTGGTGCCTTGAAGGCTCTAGCAGGAGATTGTCATTCAAGCAGGTAGGAGGGGGTAGGTCACAAGTCACAGTGCCCTATGAGCCACACTAGATGACAGCCATGGACAAAAATGGAACAGGTTAAAGAGTTTTTAATTTTTATTTCAATTTGTTTGAATTAAAATAATTTTAGTTAGAAAATATGAGCTAAGAGAGGAGAGACATAGAAAAGAGAGTAGCCATAAAGTAAAAAAAATGGGACTTCTGATTCTCTTCAATTGGTATGTTGGGGGCTCTGGGCAGGACAGCTAGACATAGGACCCCTGGGCTGACCACATAGTCCAGGGCACTGAGATCCCCCCATACCAGACAAGTCTTCAGGGCCAGGCCTGGTAAATGGGGGAATGTGGGAGAGACAAACTTCTTCCCAATGCATACACAAACAGCAGAGGCAGGTGTTGGGCTCAGAAGACTCAACATGCCAGGACTTCTGATTTTCTTTGACTGATATGTTGGGGGCTGTGGGCAGGACAGCTAGCCATAGGACCCCCTAGGCTGACCCCTTATTCCAGGGGACTGAGATCTCCCCCACGCAAGACTGGTCTTCAGGGCCAGGCCTGGTAAATTAGGCCCTGGGGGAAGGGTGAGGGAGAAAAACTCCTCCCAAATGCATACACAAACTACAGAGGCATGGGCTGGATTCAGAAGGCTCAACATGCCAGGTCTTCTGATTCTCTGCCACTGGTATGTTGGGGGCTCTGGGCAGGACAGTTAGCCATAGGACCCCTGGGCTGACTACTTAGTCCAGGGGACTGAGATCCCCCCATGCCAGACTGGCCTTCAGGGCCAGGCTTGATAAATCGGGCCCTGGGAGGATGGTGGGGGAGAGAAGCTCCTCCCCAATGCATGCACAAACTACAGAGGGAGGGTCTGGGCTCAGAAGACTCAACATGCCAGGACTTCTGATTCTCTTCGATTGGTATATTGTGGGCTCTGGGCTGGACAGCTAGCCATAGGACCCCTGGGCTGACCACTTAGTCCAGGGGACTGAGATCCCCCCCCCCATGCCAGACTGGTCTTCAGGGCCAGGCCTGGTAAATCGGGCATTGGGGGAGAATGGAGGAGAGAAACTCCTCTCGTATGCATACTGGACCCCATTCATGGGTTTTTTCTTAGTAGTATTCATTTTCAAAAGTGACATATATACTTTTTAACATCATCCAAAAATGTTCTTAATTGTTGACTGTTTCTTTCTTGTTTGTTTTTTTGTTTGTTTGTTTTGTTTTTCCGGCCACACTTGTTTGATGCTCAGGGGTTACTCCTGGCTAAGCGCTCAGGAATTGCCCCTGGCTTGGGGGGACCATATGGGATGTCGGGGGATCGAACCGCGGTCCTTCCTTGGCTAACGCTTGCAAGGCAGACACCTTACCTCTAGCGCCACCTTGCTGGCCCCTGTTTCTAAGAAAAAAAATGTAATGCCCTAGATTTTGAGAATAACATTTAAATAGGTCACTAATATCAGTGTATATGTAGACGTGACTTCCTAAACAGTGGTCCTCTCTGAGTGCCAAGCCTAATCCATAACAATTCATTTATACAATGTATAGCACCCCTCTGATATATTGCCCCTCCCCCACACCAGAGTCCCTTCTACTCCCTCATCTCCTAATCTGGATTCATTATTTTCCCCTTAATTAGCCCTCTTTACCCTCAGCTCATTATTACTCCTTAACTCTCTCACCCCCAACCATCAGTACCCCATATTCTTTTTAACTTCAGTACTGCACAGTCCTAATCATAGACCAAAGTCGTGCATTGGATTTAACAACCCCCAACTATTTCAAAAGACATAAAATGGACACATATGTATTTTTAATATTCTTGTGCATTTCTTTGTCAGCTATAACTCTTACTAATTATTATTTTACAGTGAAGATTCTACCCACTTTCTATCTTTTCTTCTCTTTGTGAGCTGTACATTAAGGAATTTTGGTGAAAGAGTCCCTCAGTTTAATGCTTATGATTGAACCTTGTCATGGGGATTGTTGGACTTGTTCTTACAGCCCCCATAGGTGCAGATACCACCACATGGCATTGTTCTTTGTTTGCATAGGCACATTAAAATGGGAAAATACTATACATACAAATAAGTTCTTATCTAATAGAGATTGGAACACACAAATCTTATAATGTAACAAGACCTTATACCATGAACATTGATATTATGACCTGGCACAGGCCTCAGAAGAATGGGCATCCTCTATTCACCCCTGAACCAGGGTATCTATGTACAAATCATCCAAGGTTTCTTATAACAACACCTGGAAGTGATCCTCTACCATGGAAGACCCTACCACTGCTCTGACATCGACCTGCTCAAAAGAGACTTCTCTTAGCACTAAGAAGACTTGACAACAATGACCTGCTTACAGGACAGGGCTCTCTGCATTGCCCTTTAATTGTGAGGTGAAATGAGAGGATGCTCCGCACCATTCTGACTTCAATGTAGAATATGCAGATTCCAGGATCTTTAATACAGAAGCATGATACCAACAACAGAGACTGTGTGAAAAATAAAACTGTATTGGCACTACAGACAATGACTTGGATTGGACGAACTAGTTTGCCTGGAGCCTAGAGTTGGTCTTATGCCAGGAAACTTCAGGGGTAAGGTCTCCTCGTATTTAGGCCAAGGCTTTTCCTTTTCATGTCCCTCATGTTTTGGTGGGCCTATGCAAACAATAATTGCCACTCTAACACCATTTTTACTGTACTCCTTTGACGCCAGTCCTTAAAAAAAACAACCCACTTAAACTTTTGAGGTTAACTTAAACTAATATGCATGTGCATGGAAGTGTAAAAAAGTACTTTGCCTTCAATGTTTAAGGAGTTACATAAATTTTATGGCTTTACATTGCTTTGTGTGTTGCTAAGAAATATGATGTATTACAATCTGAGGACTTGAGGAACAAAGTAATTGTACATGGGTTCTGTTTTATTTTTCTTAATGTTCTTTGGCTGAAAGTTCAAAGTTAAGATATCAGCAAGGGGACTTCTGAGAATTCTGTTTATGTGTGTTTGTCCTTCCACTGTAACTTTACCTTGTCCTCTTTCTTTGCATCTTTGTTCTCATAATTAAAAATTAAAAAGAAAAAAGGAAAGAAATGGAATTACATATCCCAAGTAAAAATGTGGGTACTTGCCTCTTATCATGTCTATGACTTTACTTTTAAATGTTTACTCTAACTTACATTGTAGAAGACATAATAGGAAGCAGTTGGATATTGCAAGACTACCATAGAATTTTTGTCTTCTTTTTGTGTTCCATATAAAATATGATTGTTACATGTACCAGGCTTGTTTAATGGAGATAGAACAATGAAGAAATAAAACTAATTCAGGGAATGACTGAGAAGAAAATTTGAGTTTACTTATTCATTACAATATCCCAGAGCTATCAGGTGATAGATTACCTTATCTGTCTAGTGAACTGCCTGCCTTAGGAATTGTGACTCGTAGGAGTTACTGAATGCCTTTCTGGAATATTCATTTACTAGATGATAGAAAATTAATATATAATGTATCCAAGAAACTTGTTTGTTACTATCAACAGGAGTCATATATATATATGACAGCAATATAGGGTCTCAGTCAGTATTTAACCAGAAAAACAGACTCAGGAGGAGATTTATGGAAATAGTACATTACAGTGGCTTTTGTAGTTGTAACAACTGGCTAGATAACTCTGAAATGAACAGGGTGAATATCAGGAATGTGAGGCTTGAGCTCTTTCTTAGGTCTGACAAAGAGTAATAGTACATTTTCTTTAGTTGTGATATGTTGACTTTTTTGGCATTGCCTTTGGTGAACATTTACTAGTAATTATTTTCTCAGGATTTGTTTTTTATAATATGTTCTTAATCAAGTTTTTCTTCATTCAGTAAGTTTTTTTTTTCATGACTTCATTTTTTTTGAAGGGGTGGGCATACCCTGTGATGCTCAGGAGTTACTCTTGGCTATACACTCAGAAATCGCTCCTGGCTTGTGGGTCCAAATGAAATGCCATGGGTGGGTGGGGTGATCAAATGGCAGTCCATCCTAGGCTAGTGCAGGCAAGGCAGATGTCTTACCGCTTGTACTACTGCTCTGGTCCCCATGACTTCGTTTTATTTTAGATAGACTGGTGACTCAAATCATTTGATTTTAGAAAAGCAAATCCCCAGGTTGCATTTTAGACCTACCAATTGATCTCTTTAAGTCAGAAAGAGCAATCTTTTATCAAACCTTCCAGAAGTTGGAAGTTTAACTACTATTGTTTAAAGTAGAAAAACTAGAAGCTGGAGTAATTAGATTATAGTTGGTAGGGAACTTGCTTTGTATGTGACTAGCCCAAGTTCAATTCCTGGCACTTCATATGGTCCTATGAATACTACAAGAAATTATCCCTGAGCTCAGAGCCAGGAGTAACCCTGAGTACAACTTGGTGTGCTCCCCTCTCCCTACTGTCTTTAAGGACATTAACTTTCAATGGTCCATACCAAATTTGCGTTTTTTAAGTTCCAGTGGGTGCTAAACCTAGTTCTTAGTTCATTACTTCCTGCTGTTCTAGACCAGTGGTACTGAACTGTCTGGTTTTTTTCCCCTATCATTAACACTAGTCTAGAGACAGGTTATTGAAAAACAGCAGGAGATTTTAGTGGACTAGTAGTTGAAAAACCACTGATCTAGACACTTCAGTTACATTAATTGTGCTTTTACTCTGAAGGAATTAACAGAAATTTTACCTTTGTTTCCTAAATGGAAGTATGAAATGTTTTCATAGCATTTCTGTGCCTTTATAATTTAGTGCTGTCCTCAAAATAAATTCAATTTCTCTATAAGTCTGGTGCATACATCAATTCTTACTTTTAAGAATTTGATATATATTATAAATGTCTCAAGCTTCTTTCAATTGAATTTATAATCAGACTTCCTAATACATTCAAGCTGGGAAGAATCTCAACGTTTTGAAGTGAGAATTTACCTCAGAAGAGTCCTCTTCCAAAGTCATGTATATTTATTTCATTATTCTTATCCAAACTGTCCTATAGTTTTCATAAAACATAAAATAACCAGTGCTATGTACTTCCTTTCAATATCTCTCCTCCATTGAACATGTTTTTCTTTAATTATTTATTATTGAGTTGGTCAGAATACAGTCAATTCAGGCATTAAATGTTCAAATACCGATCCCACTAGCAGTGTGACCTTCCCTTCACTAGTGTTCCCAATTTCCTACCCATCACCATAGTCTGTCTTCTTGCAGGTACAAATAAATTTACTTCGTATCATTTGTTACAACACAAAGGCAAATGGTATAATAAAAAATCACAATGGTTTCAATAAAATAGAGTGAAAATGAAAAAACTAACTTAGATTGTTAAAACTGACCAAAACTGGCCTGGATCCCAATTAGGGTCCGCGTTTGGAGATGCCCAAGCCCAGGGAGGAGTTTTAGGGATCGGAGATGCCCAAGGTCCAAGGAAAGCCCACCGTTCAATTGAGGAGACACAAACCTTGGAGGATACAAACACATGTAGGTTTACTTCAATCACAGGGTGTCTTGGGTTAACTCACAGTCCACCTGATGCAGCAGGAATTTCGGTCTATAGTGAGACCCCAAGTATCCAAATTTACAAACATTTAAGGGAATTCATATGATAATGAGCATACAGGTCAAAGCATTTCATAGGTTTATACTGTTTGAATCATCCAATGATTTTTTATTTAAAAAAAAGGCGCAATTTTCTGTCTGTTCAGCCCCTTCATGACATCATTTACCCCCAACTCCTAGACTGGCGGCATGCAGAGATACAGGTTGAACCTTCAGGAGGTCACCTAATCTACAGGGTGGAGAATCCATTCTCTTGACAGCATAGTGACCGGAGCAATTAAGGGAAGGTAGCCTTGTTCATTATGTCAAGCAAGCCAGGGAGAGAAGCGAGAATAGCATTAAACTAGTTTTTACCCTTATTCTATACCTATGTGTCACGCAGGGGTCTCAAACTCAATTTACCTGCGGGCCGCAGGAGGTAAAGTCGGGGTGATCCTTGAGTGCAAAGTCAGTAGTAAGCCTTGAACATTGGGGGGTGTGACCCAAACAACTAAAACAAAACAACACAAAAAAAGATTCCTTTAGGGCAGGGCCACAAAATGTTGTACGGAGGGCCGTTTGCAGCCCATGGGCCGCGAGTTTGAGACGTTATTCCTTTTCAGTGACTGTGTGCTATTATTCCTCCCTAATCTTCAAGGGTCATCTGTCCTCTGTGGGGATCTCCTCTGTGAGGGTCAAGGTGTTCCCCTATTGGAATGTAAAATAATTAATTGATTTCCCCTCTCTTCAAGGTATCTGATGGAAAACAAGATGTCCTTGCATTTCTTGGAATGTCCTTTGTGATTACAGCCTGGTCCCAAGAGTCAGCTGTCTCCTTGGGCCTAGTCTTTCTTACTTTGAAATTGCAGCCTATGACTAAAGTTACAATTCCATTTATTACTAAAAAATCACTATTCCTATTAAAACTAAGAACATACAATATAAAAATATCAAAAGTTACACACTGAAATCCAAAGTTAAAAGGTTACACCCCAAATCAAAAAGTCACCTCTTTTCCAGACTCAACGAGATCTACAAGGATCAATTTGAAATGATTGTTATTTTTTTTTTTTTGGGCCACACCCGGTGACACTCAGGGGTTACTCCTGGCTATGCGCTCAGAAGTTGCTCCTGGCTTGGGGGACCATATGGGACGCCGGGGGATCGAACCGCGGTCCGTCCTAGGCTAGAAATGATTGTTATATCTCTCCACAGTGTTACTAAAATCAGTGTCTAAGGATTTACTGTGCTGTGGTTGGTGATACCTAAATCAGTCTTCTGTTTTACTGTTTAGGCTCATGGAGCTTGGTTGATAACAATATAAATTTTCCTTTAGATTTCCTATGTATTTCATTTCATTGTGTACTTCACAATGGTTTAACATTATTATAAAATTCCAAGATGTGAGGCTGCTGTTGCTACAGTCCAGGGTTTATGAATATGAAACAAATGGTTTGGCCTCTTTAGACTTCCATACCCTGCCCATCTTTCAGTTCTAAATATTTGTCAAATTCATTTGCCCTAGAAATGCTGAATGGAAGTACTAGCGATTAGGGAAAATTTACATGAACTGAAAGAGGGCTCTGCATTTACTAAGAATATTGTAGAAAGTTCAGTAAAGTAAGAATAGCTGAGCAGAGGGATTTTTGTATACTTTCTAAACATTTGCTCTGTTGCTATTTCCCTCAGAGACCTATTTGCTTCTCTTTGCAGTCTGGCTCAATCCATTTATATTCATTTGAATGTTTGTTTCTATTTTTTTTTATTCTTCATCTTCTCTGTAGCCTTCAGTCATTCCTGACAAGGTGATTTTAGCCTCATTTTCTCTTGGTTCTTATATTTTTTTCTTTCAAGAGTTTAAAAATTCCGTTTTAACTGGAACAAATGTATACTGTACTTCACAATGCTTTTAGTCCTAGAGATTTGAAAAAAGGTTTCTTGCTATATCCATAAAAATAAAAATGTTCCTTAACATAGAATATAGATAAACAATTTATAATAAAGGAAAAATAGACAAGATACACCAATAACATTTATACTTGAATATATTATCTTCAAATTAAAATACTTGACATACGTAAAAAAAGACATAGCCATATCAGTTTGTAGTAGTAATATTTATCTGTTCAAAGAAAAATAAAATTATTGTTTTTTTGATGTGTTGGAAAGAAATTACACTTGAGTTCTTGAGCTCTCTCGCAAAAATAGTTTTTCAAATACACAACATACTTAAATATTTCACAGAAATATATTAAAAGAGAGACCTGTAGAAGTGCATTTAGAAACAGAATTTTAAAAATCAAAACTTAGGCTGGTAACATCTGAAAAAAGACCTTTCTAATAAGGAACCTATTAAGGGTCCAGAAATCAAAGGATGAGACCACACAAATTGGGGTAAAGTTTAAACTTCCACCTGCCACTAGCTCCTAACTAACCGGGCCAGGGTTCTCTCTGGGAGAGAAGAACTCAGCCCAGGGTCATGAATGGGAGTATATAGGATAGAGATATAGGGAGGTCCTAGATTTTTGATGATCTAGGGGTATCTTCCCACTGCTGCCTTTTGTCCCTTCCTAGGTTACCTGATATGGCCAGGTAGCTTGGGGTGGTGCAAATGGAAATAGGCTTGGGGAACCTAGCATGTAGCTCATACCATGTGGTTCCTTACAAAATGACATCTCTTTCTTCAGAACCTAAAATAGCTCTGTCATGTGGCCTTTTAAAAATGGTGTCTCTCTTTGTTTAGAACCCAGGTCCCAACAGGACCCAGAAACCAAAATGGCTTGTTTAGTAGACTTTTATGTTGATCAACGCAATGAAAATATGTGATTCTACAAGGTTTTTGCTTTGTTCAGTTTTATTGGTTTTACAAAAGCCTAGTCCTCTTACTATCATGGTCTCTAGTTCCTGCTGTGATCTTGACAGCATGGTTCTCATGTTACAACTAATATCTTTATGATCAGTGAAGTTCATTAGTCATAATGGGTTAAGATTCTTGAAATTTTATACCCAGAAAAATGCCTTTTCTTTTTAAGGTGTAATTCAAAGGTAAAGAGAAAAATAAAACTAAAAGTAGATAGCCTTTGAGTTAGACATTGAGGATAATTTATTAAGGTGAGAAGTTGTGAAACATTAAGAGGCATCCTGACATTGGGCTCAGGATATGTTCTCTGATATCTCCTTTTCTGGGCAGCTTAAGCACATTTTGCTTGAAGAGAAAGTGGGCAGATATTTCTCTGACAATATTCCAATTCTCTGGTTTTAAGGATAAGTTCTCTAAAATTAGAATATGAGAAGAGGACCAGAGATAAAAAATCAGGCCGGGGAGGGGAATTAAGAGGAGCAGAAAGTGATGGGAAAGGAGAATACAGTGTAAGAGAATAATACAATTTATAAGAGGTTTTGTGCCTGAAAAATATTTGCTTATGAATAAGTGAATAAATACCGTACTTCAGGAAAAAGTTTTGAATTTAGTGGGGGATCTTAAATAATTTATAGTCTGAGAAGTTACAAATTTTCTTTGTTGAAAATTTCACATATATTTAAAGATAGACCCAAATATGAAGTCAAGATATTAAGAAATTTTTTAAATAAGAAAACTATCTAGTTTAAGGATTTAATAAGAAAGCTTTTATATTATGTCTTACATTGTAAGACTCAGAAGATTATTTAGTAAAAAAAAATTTAAAGAAAAAGAAAAGCAACAGATACTATAAATCTTATTCAAGCTCCCAGTGATGGATTTTCACATATATGTTCCTCAGAAGGTATGGAGCATTAAGTATGGTGCTGATAAGATTTTAGCAGGTGAAGTCAATTAATCACATCTCTTTGGTAATTATTCTTTCTCTTTTCCCCTATATGGTACAATTCATTTTATAAAACTAGTTTTTGAGAAATTTAACTCAACTTGAATAAACATTTCGTACTGTCATTGAGTTAGTCATTTTCCTTTTCCATCCACTCTTTATTTGGAAAATATTATTTCTATATGTTCTTTGGTGAAAAGTTTTAGATATATTAATCATATATCTATTTAAATATAGTCAGGCTGATTCAAACATTTAGATAGATGGGACTGGAGGCCAGAGTGACAGTATAGTGGTTAGGCATTTGCCCTGTGTGCTATTTACTGACCAGAGTTCAATTCAGGGCACTTCACACAGACCCCTCCAAGCTTGCCAGGAGTAAGTGCAGAGCCAAGAGTGAGCTCAGAGCATTGCTTGGTGTGGCACCAAAACAAACAAACAAACAAACAAGAATCCAGAAAAAGTAGATGGGAGCTGGAGCAGTTGTACAGCAAACAGGGCAGTTGCCTTGAATGTGGTCCATCAGAGTTCAGTTCTAGCATCCTAAATGGTAGATCCTAGCCCTACCAAGAGTGATGCCTCCAGGAGTAAGTCCTGAGCACCATTGGAAGTGACTTTGCTCCACCTCCACCAAGAAAAAAAACAAAACAAATAAAGAGAAAAAGAGGGTGAGGATAAAATATCAGAGACTGGAGTGATAGTACAGTGTGTAAAGTATTATGTTGCTTAATATGCTTAATATGTCATATGCTTGTTGTGCATATGACAATTCTTTTTAGATTCCTAATAGCACATATCATAGCACATATGGCCCAAAACTCAAACAAAAATTAGGAAATTAAAAAAGGTATTACAAATAATGAAAAGGATGAATTAAGTTTGCGAACTATCTAACACAGTCAAGTGAGAGTTACCAAAGATGATTTTGAGACATTAAATATTAGAGAGGTTATGACAGAGTACAAGGTTGTCAATCTCAATTTAATTCAAATAAATCTAAGGGGCTATGATTTATGCTTGATACACTAGTTTTTATTTAGAGGTTATTGGTGATCTTTGAGTAAAATTATAGGGAAACCATTCTACTTCAAGGAGTTATAAATAGAGTGGCTGAACTAGAAAACAATAATGTCAAATTTGAAAAAGTCTGTTCAGAGAATAAACTTAAAAGATGTAGTCAAAAGAGACTGATGGAATGATCTTAGTTCAGGTTGTTGTATCAGGGTACTGTGAACTAAATGGTTTATAAAAAAACAGAAGTTTAATTCCTACTGTTTGGGATGAGATTCTGCCTCCTGGCTCTTAGAACTCATCTTTTCAGTGTACCAAAAGGAAGAAGAAAAAGGAAGAAGGACCTCCCAGGAGTCCTTTTTATAATAGAGTCTAATCCCATTCATAAGCGTTTTACTCGCAAAGCCTAATGATTTCTAAAGGCATAATATTCTAATACTATTTCACTGCAGATAAAGTTTCAGCATCAGCATTGGGGGGGCACAAATATTCAAGACATAGTAGCCTTCAAGTATAGTTTACCTGAACATGATGTCAGAAAGGAAAGAAATTTATAGAAACTGTGAGAATGAAGAGATATTAAGAGGGTAATCAGGAGAAAAGAGCAGAGAAAAAACTAATTAAATATAATTTTGTAGCTGCTAAATTCTGAGCTAGGACTTACACCCATATTTCTATTATTATAAAGCATGAGCTTATCATCATAGTACTTACCAATATTTAATCATTTTTAACCTATAAAAATGACAGTTGCATATAATTTAACCTAATCAAATTAGTTTTCTATAAGAAATAAAATAAAAACCTTTTTGTTGGTCTGTTATATTGATCAGAGGCCGCACTAGTAAACAATGGTACCCACTCTGATGATTTATGAAATAATGTGATTAATTATATTGGTATTAATAATATATTAATCATATATTAATATGATTTCTTTAGGACTATAGAGTAAAGCCATTAATTACAAAAATGAGAATTTATATTTTGGACTAGTTCTAGAATTCAAAATTAAGATGAGAGAAATCAAAGTAATAATTCTTAACTCGAAGTTTACCCTTTGGAATTAATGATATCAAAGTTATCACTGTATTTATAGTCATAATTGCTGCTAAGTCTGGGAGCTATCATTTTATTATGTCACCAGGGAGTTACCAAGGTTGATTAGCATCACATTTCCCTATATAATATGTCACCAAATTCTTAATCTAAGTGTTATTATTTTTCCTATCATTCCTACATTGGCATTTTACATAATCCTGTCTATTTTCTATTATTCTAGGTTCTTTTTTATTTTTAATAATATCTTTATTTAAACACCATGATTACACACATGACTGCATTTGGGTTTCAGTCATAAATAGAACACCCCCCTTCACCAGTGCCATATTCCCATCATCAGTTCTCTCCATCTCCCTCCTCCTCACTTCCCCCACCTGTATTCCAGACTGGCTTTCTATGTCCTTCATTCATTGACATTGTTATGATAGTTCTCAGTGTACTTATTTCTCTAACTGTACTCACCACTCTTTGTGGTGCACTTCATATCATGAGCTATATCGTGAGCTGGTCCTTCTGACCCTCATCTCTGAGCATTATTACAATAATGTCTTTTATTTTTCTTTATTTTTTTCTGCTTTTTTTTTGAGGGGGTGGGCACACTTGGGGATACTTATGTGTTATTCCGGCTATGAGCTCAGAAATAGCTACTGGCTTCAGGGACCATATTGGATGCTGGGGGATCAAAATGCAGTCCATCCTAGGTCAGCCATGTGCAAGGCAAACGTCCTACCACTGTACCACTGCTCCAGCCCCTGTCTTTGATTTTTCTTAAACTCATAGATGAGTGAGATTATTATATGACTCTCCCTCCCTCTGACTCATTTAACTCAGCATAATAGAGTCCATGTACATCCAAGTACAGGAAAATTTCATGACTTCATCTCTCCTGACGGCTGCATAACATTTCATTGTGTATATGTACCAAGTTTCTTTAGCCATTCATCTGTTGAAGGGCATCTTGGTTGTTTCCAGAGTCTGGCTATTGTAAATATCACTACAGTGAATATAGGTGTGAGGAAGGCATTTTGTACTGCTTTTTTTTTTTTTTTTTTTTTTTTTTTTGGTTTTTGGGTCACACCCGGCGGTGCTTAGGGATTACTCCTGGCCGTCTGCTCAGAAATAGCTCCTGGCAGGCACAGGGGACCATATGGGACACCGGGATTCAAACCAACCACCTTTGGTCCTGGATCGGCTGCTTGCAAGGCAAACGCCGCTGTGCTATCTCTCCGGGCCCTATACTGCTTTTGTTGATCTTTCAAATTGTTTTTTGGTTTCCACTTTGCTGATTTCTGCTCTTAGCTTTGTTATTTCCTTCTGTCTCCCTATTTTTGGGTCCTTTTGTTGAGCACTTTTTAATTCTATGAGTTGTGGCATTAAGCTATTCAGGTAGGTCCCTTCTTCCTTCCTGATGTGTGCTTGCAAAGCTATAAATTTTCCTCTCAGTACTGTCTTTTCTGTGTCCCATAAGTTCTGATAGTTTGTATCTTTATTATCATTTGTTTCCAGGAAAGTTTATTTACTCTTTGATTTCATCTTGGACCCACTGGTTATTTAGTATGAGGATGTTTCACTTCCAGGTGTTAACGTTTTTCTTCTGTGTCCCTTTGGAATTCACATTTAATTTCAGTGCCTTGTGGTCAGTGAAGGTAGCCTGCAAAATTTCTATCCTCTTGATATTATGGAAGTATGTTTTATGTGCCAGCATGTAGTCTATCCTGGAGAATGTCCCATGTCCAAACATTTCTATTTTTATCTGTTCACATTCTTTGAGAATTTTTTTACATTTATGATCATTTACTTTAAGGTTCTTTTCCAATCTCTCCTGTTGTATTGTGTTGTTCTATATCTCAACTTCCAGCTCATTTATTCTGTTCTCAGCTTCTGTTACTCTGTTGGAAATGCTTTTCATTGAGTTTTCATTGGTTCAATCCTGTTATTTCAATTTGGAGATTATGTTTGCTGAGGGTCTTCTTTCGCTGCCACATGTAGGAGAACAGAAAACCAGGCAGGGAGTGCAGAAGCAATTTTTTAAAGTATCTCTTTGTGCCCACGCACAGTCAGGAATCCAGTCATACTGTTTGTGGCCTAGGCAGCTTACCTTTGTGATGAGCCCTGGAGAGATTATGTTTGCTGGTGTCTTCTTTGGTTGCAGCATGCAGAAAAATAGGACGCCAGACAGAGAGTGCAGGAGCAGCTTTTTAAAGTGTCCCCTTTGTGCCTAAACACTTGCAGGAATCCGTCCCCACTGTTTGTGGGTGGAGACAGCATACCTTTTTGATGGGCCCTGGAGAGAGTGTTTTCTGGAGTCTTTGGCTGCCGCATGCAGGAGAACAGGAAGCCAAACAGGGAGTGAAGGAGCAGCTTTGTAAAGTCTCTAGTTTTTTTTTTTTTTTTTTTTTTTAATCACGCTTCTTCCTGGAAGTCTTTATTAACTGCTATAGGATGAAGCATCTGATCTTTATGACCTTCCATGACATTGTTCTTTATTATGAAATACATATGATGTTTGCTGGATAGTTCATTATAGCTTTCATAATGGGTGTATGTCAAAAATAGGGTCTATCTTGTTCTTTGTGTTTTAATATATAGCACTAAAGCTATATCTTACATAAGATATGCAGTATCTTTGTTTTTAAAGTTCAGCAAATTTTAACTTCAGAGACTGGTAAATGGTTAGTAACAGTGACTGGTTTGCTATTTAGCTAAAGAAATTAAAACGGATATTACAAAAAACAAGAAAGTGTGTGCTAGAGGTTTGAAAAAGCTATTGCAAGGGAAATGAAAAATGAACATTAAGAATAAATACATATCAAATGTTAATTTGATAAATCTATACTGAATGCCTATAATATATCTAGAAGAATTCTAGGCACTAGATAAAATTTTGGACAATTAGCCAAGGTCTCTGTTCTTTTGAAGCATATGTTCTTGTGTGAAGGAAAAATAACCAGATACACATGTAAAATGAAAGTTTGGTATATAGACTAAGAAAAATAATTTAGGGTAAGAGCTTAGTGGAATATGACTATGGGAGGTATAGCAATATGTGATTGCTATCATCTGAATGCATTATGGGATTTATGAGCAAAGACCAATCTACCAGAGAATTTACAAGTGCTAAATTTTAAGCTGTTACGTCTGATACACATTGGAAGAGAAATTGTGACTGGAACACAATGAAAAACAAGGAGAATGGTAGAATTTAGGTTAAGAGTTTTATTATGAATTAAGAGAATCACGACTGTCTTACTGTCTATGGCTCTGCTATTTCTGTACAAACCTGTTCATTTCCATGTTATTCCTATATAAACAAGACTTTTCAACAATTATTAGATTTTGGTGATTGGGTAATACTTATTATCCAATATTACATATATATGTATGTATATATATATATATATATATATATATATATATATATATATATATATTGAGTTGAGGACATAACCAATGGTGTCTTGGAATTACTTTGTGCTTGGGGAACCTTGTGGAGTGCAGGGGATCAAATCTCTGGTTATTTCCAGGCAAGTACCATACCCACTATACTATCACTCTGGCCCCAAACAATAATCATACTTTCCTATGGTATTAGAGGTGTCTTTTTTCTACTTCCCATGAGTTAGCAGTGCTGAAGTGATTATTAAGAATTGTTAGGGGCCGGGCGGTGGCGCTGGAGGTAAGGTGCCTGCCTTGCCTGCGCTAGCCTAGGACGGACCGCGGTTCGATCCCCCGGCGTCCCATATGGTCCCCCAAGAAGCCAGGAGCAACTTCTGAGCGCATAGCCAGGAGTAACCCCTGAGCATCACAGGGTGTGGCCCAAAAACCAAAAAAAAAAAAAAAAAAAAAAAGAATTGTGGGTGAATATATTAGCTTGTGAGAACTTCCTAGGGACATAAGTTAGCTTAGGATTTCTCTAAATAGTTGCTTCTCATTCAAGACATAGGATGAAGACTCTGGGAATTGGCTTCAATTCATCTCAGTATTTTCCAAACCACCTTTACAGATCTCTGGCTCTGTATATTGAAACTCTATTTTCTACTTCAGTTAAGTCTTTTAGTACACAGAAATTTTGGGGTGGCAGCAGACAGGGTAAAAAGGATTACCCATTTCTCCACTACACCCCTGTTGGATTTCCCTTGCAGTTGAAAATTTGGTATTAGTTTTTTCTCAACTCTCTTTCTTTTCATTAGTTTTTAGAATGTTTGTCACATATTCCTGGTGATAAAAATTTCTCTTGGAGAAAATTATTATCATAATTTAGTTAGAAATCTTGATCAATGGAAGATTTCAGCATGAAAACAATAGACATGTGTACTATTGTTACCCCTACTCTGTATTCTCTTTCCTGAGAAATCATAAGTAATCTGGAATATATTATTATTTTCTTTAAAAAAGTATGGAAGGAAATGCATTTTATATTTTTAAATGTTCCTGCTTGGGTTGTTTTCAAACCTATGGCTCCGACTAATCATTACATTTGAAAATAATTTTTCCTCAAGTGAAAATAGCAAGCCAAACAAAACAACAAGCTTTTTCATTTTCTCTTTCTGAACAGGCAGTTTTTCTCTAGTCAAGATGGTGAATGACTTGTGCACTAAGATGAATTCCACTATAACATCTTGATACATCTAGGTCAAGCAGCTGTCTTTGGCATATATTCATGTTTTTCTGTACTCTAAAGTGCAGAAAACCTTTCCATTATGTGTCCATTTTTCTGTAACTTCAGAAGCATATGCAGAAACATCATATGGCTATATTCCTTCAGGCTTTCACAAGATGAAAAAGACAAACTTGTTTTTTGGAGTGATCTGTGACTTCCCAAGGTTGAACTTTTCATCTTCTTCTATAGGCAAACAGACTATCATAATTAATCAACTATCTATTAAATCACTTAATTAAATAACCAAATATAAAAGACAGATCAATGGAGTTAAGCTATTTTTAACTCAGAAGTATGCTGAATATGCTGGACTAATTTTTCATAAACATCATTTTTATGCCAAAATTAACTTAAAAAGCTTTCAAAGGCATATCACAATTGAACTGATCTTCAAGAGCATTCGAGTCTGGTCTCCTTCTTATTTATGAACTGTATTTCCTTGGAATTAGGCTATGGGCTGAATTATGTTTCCCAAAATTCATGAACTGAAGCCTTAATCTATAGGGTCAGACAGAATATCTGAAGAAAGGGCCTCTAAATAGTTGTTAGTTACGATTAGTTAATGTTAAATAAAGTTATTGGGATATGTCCCTAAACAAATAGGAGTTGTATTCTTATCAAAAAAGGAAGAGACATAAACTTAGTTCTATTCATGTAACAGAAGTTACATGAACTGGCAAAAGGCCACTGAAGGACACAGTGCAAAGTTGTAAGTTGAGGAAGACTCTGGGGAAAAACAGATCTGTTCCTATCAGATCAAATACTCATCCTTATTGAGTGGTTTTATTTATTTTTTGGTAATTTTATTTACTCCTTCCTATGAAAGAAACTCCATTTGTTTTGTTTTTGTTTGTTTGTTTGTTTTATTTTGGGCCACATCCTGAAATGCTCAGGGGTTACTGCTGGCTCTGCACTCAGAAGTTGCTCCTGGCAGGCTTGGGGTGACCATATGGGATGCCGGGAATTGAACTCAGGTCTGTCCTAAGTTGGCAGCATACAAGGCAAACCCCTTACCACTGTGCTATCTCTCAGGCCCCAGAAAGTCCCTTTTTTTGCCTAACATTTAAGACTCTTGCCTATCAAGTGATTGGATCTTTCTTTCTCTTATAGTAGTTCTTCAATTGCAGTAAAATTTATTTATTGAAATATCTATATTTTGAACTTAAGACAATTTTCAAATGGTATTAGGATACACATAATATAGAATTTAGTATTATAATCATTTTAATTGTCTATTTTAATAGAGATTATATTCATGGTGGTTTGTAATCAATCTCCAGAACTATTTTCTTCTTACAAGTCTGATAAGTTGCATCATAGTATTTACCTCTCTGTGACTATATTGTATTACTTGGCATAATGTCCTCAAGTTCCAACTGATGGGACCAGAGAGGTGGTTCAAGCGGTAAGTCATCTGCCTTGCCTGCTCTAGTCTAGAATGGACTGTGGTTCAATCCCCCAGCATCCCATATGGTGCCCCAAGCCAGACGCGATTTCCAAGCGCATAGCCAGGAGTAACCCCTGACCATCACTGGGTGTGCCCTCCCCCCCAAGTTCCAACTGGTCCCCTGAGCCTGCCAGGAGCGATTTCTGAGTGTAGAACGAGTAGTAAGCCCTGAGCACCGAGTGTGACCCAAAAACCGAAAAGAAAAAAAAAGAGAAAGAAAAAGAAAGTTCCAACTTATACAATGTTAAAGCAATATATCAGGATTTATTTTCTTTTGAAGGTGGAATAATAGTTCAATTTATGTGCCTATTACATTTTGCTTAGCCATTTATCTATTGATGGGACTTGTGTTACTTCCCCGTTTTGGTCATTATATTAAACCTTCTATTAACAGGAATATGCAAATAAACATTCAAGATTTTGCTTTTAATTTTTTGGATATATATATGTCCACCTATAATTCAGAATTAAATTTCTAGAATATAGAATGCAGAGAATATAGAGAATTTATAGAGTATAGACTGTAAAGATCTAATGCCACTAGTGATCCTCCCATTTGTTTGTTTATATTTTGTCTTTTGTTGTAATCTCTGTGTTCTTTTATTTCACCATTGTCTAGATAATCAATGAGAGTTAAGCTGGATTGGTGTTCTTTATGTCCAGATAATATTCTTTGTGTTGAAACTGGGAGTAGGCAGAAGTCTTGAAAATCCTGGTACCTTTGCTCCCAAGGCAGGCATATTTAGGTTCCATGTTTTAGGTTCCATGTTTTAATGGCATCATTGGAATATACTTACAAGGTCATTTGGCTTGAGATTTTCAGGGTAAATGGTAACACAAAAAGTCTTCAGAAGCTACACTGTAGCTCTGAAAACTCCTTCCAAGCAATGCTACTCATATTCTGGTGACTGGAATCAGAGCAGTTTGAAGCATTAGATCTCCACCCCCACCCCAAACCCACCCCCATTACTCAGAAAAATATCCAAAAGCTGAGGTAAGGTTAGATGGTTGGTGATTTGAGTAATGATAATTATTCTAGCCCAGGAGCATGATGTATCTTTCCATTTCTTTGTATCTCCTATTTCTTTTAACTGCATTTGTCTTTAGATTTTGATGTATATATTTCTTATCTCCTTTGTTATATTTACTCCTAGATCCTTATGTTTTTTAATAAAATTATAAATGGAATTGTTTGATTTCTATTTCTTGAATTTTGACATGCAGCACATTTTTATGTATATCGTTTGTGGCCTGTCATTTAAAGATTTATTTCTAATAGTTTAAAAATTATTTGAGCCACACTCTTTAGTGCTCTGAGCAGTGCAGGAGATTCAGGACTACCACTACTAGCAATGCTTGCCAAGGACCATCACAGCCAGATAAGAATTTGCCTGGAGTACTAAGTAGTGCCGAAGACAGAATTTCTAACCTTGCATATGCTAGAGCTGTGCTCTATTTCTTGACCTAGCTCCTTGGTCTTACTGTTTCTAAATCTTTTTTTGTTTGTTTGTTTGTTTGTTTGTTTGTTTTGGGCCACATCCAGTGACGCTTAGGAGTTACTCCTGGCTATGCACTCAGAAATCACTCCTGGCTTAAGAGAGGACCATATGGGACACCAGGGATGGAACCCAAGTCTGTCCTGGGTCAGCCGCGTGCAAGGCAAATGTCCCACTGCTGTGCTATTGCTTCGGCCCATGTTTCTAAATCATCTTTGTAGTTTTTACTGAAGTATTTAGGTTTCATATGTAATTATTTTAACTAGTGAGTTTTATTTTATTTCAATTTGGATTTGAATGTATGTTCTTTTAGGTAAACAGATTAATTTAGGAATCTATGCCTGAACCCTAACTTTGGTTCTTGGAACTCCTGCACACAGCTGTGAGTAGCCCCCCAAAAAACAAAAAGAAATTAAGAAAAATTGAAGTGATAGATGTTTACATTTTAGAAGAGTGTTCCACCATGTCTGCCACTATGGTAGACTAGTATTCCTCTACCATTTTCTTCTAAAGCCTACTACTCCCTATCCCAGTTAGGCTTTAATAAAGACATCAAACATTGAAAGGGATGTTTATTATTCAGCTTAGTAGTATAGTTCAAAAGAGATTATTTTATTTTATTTTGGGATGTTGAGTCTTACCCAAGAAGTTTTGGGGCTACCCCCAGAACTTAAATATTGCTCTCTCTTTGATCTTCAAATAGAACATCTTAAAGTACAAAGACTTTTATTTCTCCCATCACAAAATCAGTTGTTCTCACTTTGCTTCCAGGTGACAGTTTAGACAGATTTTTATGACTGAACAAAGGGTATTTTGTTTTGATTTTTTGCATATATGTCTTCAAATTTTTGAAATATAAAATAGTAAAACAATGTCAGATATGAAACCAGGGTTACATTTATCACTCATATTTCACCTCTCCCCCTTATTTGCTCTTAGAGATTTATATAAATTCATTCTTGAAACTGTTTCAGTCAGAAATTAGAGCTATTCTTCAATGTGGAAAATCTCTATGTTCTGTGAAGACTTGGTCTTAGCAGATAGCACTCTGTGTGTGATAGGTCTGGGAATCATGCAAAATTTTCTATTGGGATATACAATCAATATACTACAGAAATAATGGATATCTTCAGGGGAGCTAATGTTTTCTCTATTTTGTATGAAAATGGTGAACATTTTTAACAGTCTCAGAAAATATTAGTTTTAGAATATGTGAAAAGCTGTAACTGTTGGGCAGGGAGAAAGAGGAAGAGAGAGTGAGAGAGAGACAATGAATACTTTTATAAAGGGTAGAGGAAAGAAGGTTAGGAAATGAGTGTAAGTATATATTTCTAAAATTAATGTAAGACTTATTTTGATGTGGATATTTTGTTAATTTTGATTTCTCAGGTTTCATTTATTATTTTTCTTGTGATAATATTTTACCATTATTCGTAAGGAATTTTTTTATATTCATTTTGTGATGAACTATAAGTTAAAGAAATATCTATTCTGAGTTTCCTAGCCAAGAGATAGTAGGGGCTAGTGGACAAGGTTAACAGCTACATTTATTTTGTTCAGTGCCTTAAAATTTTTGGCTATGCCCAGCTGTATTCAGGAATTGCTTTTGGCTCTGCACTCAAGAATCATACCTGATGGTGCTCTGGAGACCAATTGGGATGCTAGGGATCAAACCTCATTGGTCACATCCAAGACAAACATCTATGAACTATTTTATCTCTCCACCCTCTAGGTATCATAATTTTTTGTATTGACTTAGAAAATTATTCATTGCAAGTCAATAAATGCATTTCTGTAGTTGCTCTGAATGAATTCAGGCATATTTTTGCATTGCAAAATTTAGTTTTCAGGTTAATTTATTAAATAATTTGAAATTTCCTTCCTTCCAACCAGACTGCTTCCTTAACAGGCACATTTTAAAAGTTAATTATTATAATTCACATTTCATGATTTGGTACTGTGGTATGTAGTATTTGTGCTTTGTGGTACACATATACATATGTATATATGTTTTTCCTATCTATCTATCTATCTATCTATCTATCTATCTATCTATCTATCTATCTATCTATCTATCTATCTATCTATCTATCTATCTTACCTTGCATCCACTGCTTCTTATTTTCTCACTATTTCTGTTTCTTTGATTACTTCATATTGTATTCTAGTGCCAAGAGTTTTCCCCACTTTGGTACTCTGTGTTCCTTTGTCATACTATTCTAAAAAGTTAGAATTAAAAAGCTTTTGATTCCTCAGTGTTTGAGCTACTTGACTTTCTCTTTAAAGCTAGCTAATTTATTTTGTTAGTATGCTTTACTTTCAAAGAATTCTAGCTTTCTTGTTAACCAGAGATGTTTTAATTGGACATTACCAAAGAACTCTGATTGAAATAGATATGAATAAGGCAAGTTCTCAATACACCAGAGTCCCAATATTCTCTTTCTTAACAATAAACTACCTCTAAACAGAAGAGCTTCTTAACTCTTCTTAACTTCATTTTCTCACAATTCTGAAATTTTAAAGATTAGATTGGGTTCTGAGAATGATTCCTTTTGGCTTGATTATTTAATGTTGCTGGGTTGTTTCCTGTTTTTTTGTTTTTTTGGTTTTTGTTTTTGCTTTTCGGGCCAACCCTGGTGATGCTCAGGGGTTATTCCTGGCTATGCGCTCAGAAATTGCTATCACTCCTGACTTGGAGGACCATATGGGATGCCGGGGGATCCTACCTCGGTTCATCCTAGGTTAGTGCATATGAGGCAAACACCCTAATGCTTGCGTCACTGCTCCAGCTCCTTGTTTTTGTTTTTGAGCAATAACCTGTGATGCTCCTGGTTCTGCACTCTGGAAATACTCTGGCAGTGCTGACAGAACCATATAAGATGCCAGGGATCCAACATAGATCAATTGTGTGCAAGATGAACACCCTACCTACTGTACTCTCATACTGGCCATGATTATTTCATGTTTTTTTCAGGTCAATAGAGCACTTCTCTCATGGGGATTGTTTGGCCATACACCAAGTTGACCCAGGTTTGTTCAAATGGTGATCTCAGGTTTTTAAGTGAACAGTGGAAGTATTATGAGATAAATTGTATTCTCCCCATAGTTTTATGCTGAATTATAAATCACAGCACCTCAGACTGTGATTAAGATAAATGAATGGAATAGGACAAACTTTGATCCAGTCAGACTGATATCCTTATGGGAAGATATGTGAGTACATAGAAACACAGTTAGGTTGTGTTTCAACCTCCATAATGCTATAGTGTTATGGCAACTCTAGCAAACTAATACAGAAGCCCAGAACATCTTTCTCATGCTGTTGGTTCAGAATTAGCACAATATCACTTCAGCTGCAGTATATTGATTAGACTGTTGCAAATTTAGCCCAGCTGGCAGGTCAGATTTCAAACCGGTAAGAATACAGGGAGGGAAATAATTGTGATCATTTTGGCAAAGTCTGTCACAATAATTTAAATGGCATGGAGGTTTACAGAATAGAAATAGTTCTATTAATGCAGAAAATGTTGCATACTACAAATAAAATGCATCTGAAGCTTATTCCTGTTATGTTGGAAGAGTCTAACTGGTGGTCAGCCAATATTCTGCATGATAAAAATATGCCCTGGACTGCAGGAATGCCCTGCTCTGTGACCTAGAAACAAATTCCTTGATGAGTGGCTGCAATGGGAGAGAAGGTATTTTTCCCTTTACAGGTGGAATAATATTATTGGACTTTAATTCTTAGCATTTCCATACAAAATTATTTTTTCTTGAAAGAATTTTGTCAAAGTTTTATCACCAAGTTAGAGTGGTAGTAGAGTTGAGATAAGGCCCTTAATTTTTTTTTTTTTTTGATTTTGGGTCACACCCAGAGTGCTCAGGGGTTACTTCTGGCTCTATGCTCAGAAATCGCCCCCAGCAGCCTCAGGAGACCATATGGGATGCAGGGGTTCAAACCAGCATTCTTTTGAATGCAAGGCAAATGCCTTACTTCCATGCTATCTCTTCGGTCCCAATATATTATTTTAATTTTTAAAAATATTTTTTTAGGAAATACAAAGGTTTGTTGAAAAGTAACAGGGAAGAAAAAAGAAACTCCCTAACTGGAGAGGACTTAGTATAATACTTTTTTAAAAGAATATATGCCAAGTATTTAGAGAAGGTCTGTATCTCATTCATTTCTGCATCTTTTAGTGAATCCTGACAGGCTTTATAGAGATGATGCTCAGATATTAAAGAATGAATATTAGCTTTTACAATGGAGACTGCTTTTCAGAGACATTAGATAAAATATCAATTGTATTTTTATATAATATCTTAGAAAAACTTTAAAAATCTATTTTAGAGTAGAGAATTAGGTTAAGGGTGGGATTAGAAAAATTTATGCAGTATATTATAGAAAGCCACATCTTTTCAACCAATACCCTTTATATTTGTTCAACTTTTAAAGGTAGAAACTGATTTATTACTAACAAAATTATTTTTCCTCTTATGTCTTATTTCCCCTTTCCTTTAATATTCTATTTCTATATGACTTTCTCACAACTGAAAATTCTTCAGTGACAACATTGAGGATCAATGAAAAATTTATTGAGGTGACATCAGGTGACATCCTAAGGTGACAGGAAGGTATTAGCAATGAACAGTGTCTGCTGCTCACCCATGGTTACACTCCAAACTCTGTGAGCTTATCATCCTCAGAGCCTTTTTTTCCCCCCTTCATTGTTTAACTTTTCTTCCCTGGGAGTCTCAAACCTTTGAAACTTTTTTTTTAGGGAAAAAGAATAACAGGAGAAACAATGCAAGGTATCAATGGAAGACACACCTAGATTACACTGGGCCTCAGGTAATAGAAAAGAGAAGGGTAAGGGAGGAAAGAAATTGATGAGAGAAGTAAGAACTTTGGATTGGATAAAACAGGGGGCAAGAGCCAGATACCTCAGGCACATCAGTGGGGTAGAGGTGTGGTGTATTATATATCTATACTGAAAACATGAGATCCAAGCAATTCTAAAGTAGGTAGGGTACTTGACTTGCACATGGTTTACCTAGGTTTGATCACTGGCATCACATATGATCCTCTGAGCACAGCCAGGAGTGATTCCCTGAGTACAGAAACAGAAATAAGTCCTGAGCACTGTAATGTGTAGTCTCAGAAATAAAAATAGGGGGTCATTTTATTGTTTTGTTTGTTTTGGGACCATACTTGGTGATATGTAGGGCTTGGTCTTGTGCTCAAAGATTTTTTCTGGTGGTCCTTGGTGATCAAAAAGTATAGTGACATAAGAAAATACAGGGCTTGGAGAGATAGTATAGTGGTAGGGTATTTGCCTTGCATGCAGCTGACCTGGGTTTTATTCCCGGGCATCCCATGCAGTGCCCCAAGCCTGTCAGGAGTGATATTTTGAGCTCAGAGCCAGGAGTAACCCCTAAGCACCAGTGGCTGTGGCCAAAAACCAACCAACAAACGAAAAAGAAGTAAAAACAAAAGTAGTGCTGGGCTAGGAGGTGGGAGGGAACCTGGAAAACCTGGAATGGAGGGAGGTTCACACTAGTGGTGGTGGGATTGGTGTGGATCATTGTATGTCTGACAATATGTTATAAATAACTTTTATTTAATTTTTTTTGGGGGGGAGGCACACCTGGTGGCACTCAGGGGTTACTCTGGCTCTGCACTCAGAACTTATTTTTGGCAGGCATTGGGGACCCAATGGGATGCCAGGGATCAAACCCCGGTTGGCCTGGCCGCTTGCAAGGCAAACATTCTTCTCATTGTTCTATCACCCCGGCTCCTATGAATAACATTTAAATTTACAGTGCCTTAATTAAAAAGAAAAAAGGTTGCCTGAGAGCTCCTACTCCTAACTCTCACTAAAATTGCTGTCCATACATCAAAGGTCATTATATAAAGACAAAGGTTTACTTGTTTAACAAAAGATATTCCTCCAGATACCAAAATTCACTTTTCTCAGTAGCCAAAAAGAAGTAAATCTTGAAACTTACTATGAACCTATTTTCACAATAAGGTTTAAGTAAGCAATTTTTCCAAAGCCTTCAGAGGGTTGGATCCAATTTATGTATTGCTATTGTATTAAGAGTTGTTTTGGTTATAAAATTGAGTTATAATAATTTCTATGATATTTTAGAACAGAGTCTTAGAGATGTTCAATATGTCCAACCTGTACTACATTCTTAACTGTTATGAGAATGGAATTAATTATATCTATGCAGAGATAATTGACAGTAGTAATTGGGTTATGAAAGCTTTATTCTGTTCCCAATCTGAACTCTCAGTAAAAACACATTAATTAACTTATATTATTCCAGTAATAGAGAACTGAACCTGAAAATATCACACCTAGGTTCTAAAATGGTCATCAGTTTCCATATAAATAATATTTGGGGGTATAAATATTAATTTAATTTTGATTTTTTCACATTATAAGATTTAAAATGAATGTCAACACAGCTTTCCATTTTAAAATTAACCCTCAAAGAACCATTGGTTATAAAATGAAAGCTAATTTTCCCTCTTATATCACACATGCACACATAAGTCAGAGAAATTATGACACCATAAGGAAATCATTTGTTCAAATACATTCTCTTACATAACATACATGAGAGTATAGGATGCTATGAAGGGTTTTTTCTTTTCTTTTTCTTTTTTTTGGGGGGGGTTTCTTATAAGAAAAACTTTGCATATAGAATGTTAACATGTCATTGCAAATATGAAACATGAAACTTTACTTCATAGATTTTAGGGATGACTCTAAAAATCTAGAAGGTCAAGTGCATTTTAACTATGTCTTCAGATGCCTCTGGCATCAACTGAGCTGATGGACCATTTCTGTGCAGGATGAAATTTGACACACAGAGAACCTGACAGCAGTTTACCTCTGATCTTGCCATTTCCTCTTGCCTTTTTTAGGATGGGGTTTTTTACTAAAGTTTCAATGAAAGTTGAGGATCCATTATGGGAACTCAGAAGTGCTATAAGTTCAAGTCTTAGGAAGTTTATGTTGGACAAATAGGAAAATAGAGAATAAATTATTCCTTTCATTGACTGCCTGTGCCCCTTGTGTGTGGTGAAAAAATGGGTTTCATGTGACTCCTCAAAAGGGTCATTTTATAATAAGCTAATGGATCCTGCACAGCCTTCTCTGTCCCATATCTCAGTATTGTTTCACTCACGTTCTCTACTTCATTTTGCTGTTAGATTGTACTCCCTGAAAAGAACTTAGTTTTTCTTTCTGCTCTTTTTCTAGGCAATACAAACTGAAATTCTCATTCCCCAAAAGGGAACAATTGGGAAAATAAAAATATGGTAATTTCAAATTTTGAATGCTTGAAAGTGCCTCATGTGCATTGAGTGAGACCTATTATTCTATGTAATGTTCTTTAAAATAGCAGAACATGCTTAATTTTTATTTTTCTCAAAAACTAAACAATTCCCAAGTATATTGCATAATAAGAAATGTGTAAAATTCCTAGAAGTTAGAGGGAGATTTGGGACATTGGTGATGGGAATGTTGCACTGGTGATGGGTGGCGTTCTTTACATGACTGAAACCCAAACACAATCATGTATGTAATCAAGGTGTTTAAATAAAAAAAAACAACTATCATTTATATTTGAGAATACTACATGATTTTTAATATCTATATTTATTTATTTATATATCCAAGATGAAGTAAAAAATATGCGGGCTGGGGGAAAATAGAAAAAAAATAGAAATTGAGATTATTGTGGGATAGTCAAAAACAGAGAATGCCACATCTAAAGAGACCTCTCAAATCTAACCTGTCTCTATTTCTTCATAGGCAAGAGCAGCTTTCTCTCTTACTAGAGTTTTTCAAGATCTCTACTTTTACTATAATTTTTTCTTTGTGCTTTTCTTACTCCTCTCTCTACTTTGGATACTCCTTACCAACTTCTCATGACTAGCTTCTCATTCTGCATATCTCACTTAAAATACCATCTTCTTGGGACAGTCTTTTCCAATCTGAGGTCACCTATTCTCCTCTAGTTTAACTCTTACCACTATTTTCAGTTTATGTTACTTAATGGAACTTAACGTTTCTGTCACTTCCAGAATGATAGTAATTCCCAACTATCATTGTCATTGTATTCCCTTCTCTGCCCTAACTTTACTTTCCCTCACTATTTCTGGCAGCTTCCTAGCTTCCTACTCTGCAATCATACTTCTGGCCTTTGTCTCTGTTATCTCTGGCTATTATTACCATACTATCTTACTTTGTTTTATATTCTACAAAATGAACACTATCATTTAATATCTATCCCTCTTCCTCTGACTTATTTTACTCAGTATAATGCTCTTCATTCCCATTCATGAATAAGCAAATTTCATAGCTTTGTTTTATTTTCTAACAGCTACATAGTATTCATTGTGTAGATATACCATAGTTTTTTTTTTTTTTTTGGTTTTTGGGCCACACCCGGTAATGCTCAGGGGTTACTCCTGGCTATGCACTCAGAAGTTGCTCCTGGCTTGGGGGACCATATGGAACGCCGGGGGATTGAACTGTGGTCCGTCCAAGGCTAGCGCAGGCAAGGCAGGCACCTTACCTCTTGCGCCACTGCCCGCTGTAGATACACCATAGTTTTTTATCCATTCATGTATTCTCAGGCATCTGGGTTGTTCCCAGGTTCTGGCAATTGTGAATAGTGCTGCAAAGAATATAGGAGTACAGAGGGATTTTCTGCATTGTATTTCTGAGCCCTTAGGGTATATTCGCAGGAATGGTGTTGCTGAATGACTTTGGAATCTCATGGAGATTCAATTAAAGAATTAATTTTAGTAAAATAAATAAATTTAGAAAAAAACTCAAATCTCCTACAACTTTTTTTTTCTTTCATATCGGTCAGTCTTTTCTCACTGAATATCAGTGTCATGAAGGTGGAAACCTACTGCATGTATTCCCTAGTTTTGGATCCCCACCACAAGAAAGAAGGAATGGCACTTTTCTTATGGGTCTTTATTCACTCAATAAGAACCAGGACAACTAATATTGGAAATCAAGTGGAATGAGATAGGATCCTAATTTCAAAAGATTCTAAGTAGGGGAGGGGAACACATACTCATACTTTCTCATTCATAGCTTGTTATTTGTGCTGCATACTTTGTATTTAATACTAGACTTGAGCATTCAGAATGAAAGCTCTCAATTATCTGGATAGCTCTCCAGAGACTAGCTCTTAAAAGGCAAATGAATAATGATTTTTGAAACAAGAAAGTTCTAGGAGAGATTTATAAATAATAATAATATCATCATTATTAGTGTAATTATTCATTGTCCCATAAAGAAAGATTTAACTCATAGATATTTGTCAATGACTCAATGAAGAGGGAATATCTAAATGAAAGAGAGATTAGAAGATAATATTGGTGAATTGGGAGGAATCAGATTGTGTAATAGACAAAATGAACAAAGTAAAGTTGGATTTGAAAGCCATATCCCATATTGCTGTAAGGACAGTATCCTACTACTTATTTTCTTTCCTGTAACTTAGGGTAATTTAGTAATAATTATTTCTTTATTTAGATCTCTGTAGTAAGCTAAAAATGAGTATGAAAAGTTTCAACACTCTAAGAACAAAAGTTCACAAGCCCTAATATGTTTGTCTACTTGAAAAATTACCTCATTATTTTCTAGCTTCAGAATGAGAAGACTACACAAATTAATTAAAAACATACATTTAGCAGCAATCATTTAATTGTAATGTTTTGAGAAAAGGCAGTCATGTATCAATTTTACTAATGTAGCTGGGAAGTCTGGAAACATGATGCACCTGTAAAATTATTCATTATTAATGAAGTCCAATATAAATAATTCATTTCCTACTTTGTTTACTAAGCCAGTGGGGTTCAGTCTAACTTGATGTAATTTCACTGCTTAGGACAAAGAAAACTCCAGCTGCTGATTATGGGGTAGCTTGCCAAAAAGGGATCTGGCTACAAGTGGATTTACAAAAATGCTCTTTGGTGAATTAAAATTTAATAAATAGTGCATAATGATATAGAATTGAGCTATTGAGATGAAAATCTCTTGTATTTTTAGGTAAGCTATATGTCAGATATGCCTGTATTCACAAGAAAATTAAGGAATTACATATGAATCTTATATGTGAGTGTATATATTTAAGGTTGTATGTGTAAACAGAATTGTGATTGACTCAGGATAATTTTAATAGTCAAATATGTAGGATGACCTGCTCATTTAGTCAGCTTCTTTTTTCTATTTAAACAACTTTATTACATACATGATTGTGTTAGGTTTCAGTCATGTAAAGAACACCATCCATCACCAGTGCAACATTCCCATCACCAATGTCCCAAATCTCCCTCCTCCCCACCCAACCCCTGCCTGTACTCTAGACAGAATTTCTATTTCCCTCGTACATTCTCCTTATTAGGATAGTTCAAAACGTAGTTATTTCTCTAACTAAACTCATCCCTGTTTGTGGTGAGCTTCATGAGGTGAGCTGTAACTTCCAGCTTTTTTCTCTTTTGTGTCTGAAAGTTATTATTGCAAGAATGTCTTTCATTTTTCTTAAAACCCATAGATGAGTGAGACCATTCTGCATCTTTCTTTCTCTCTCTCTCTGACTTATTTCACTCAGCATAATAGATTCCATGTACATCCATGTATAGGAAAATTTCATAAATTCATTTCTCCTGACAGCTGCATAATATTCCATTGTGTATATGTATCATGGTTTCTTTAGCCATTCGTCTGTTGAAGGGCATCTTGGTTGTTTCCAGAGTCTTGCTATGGTAAATAGTACTGCAATGAATATAGGTGTAAGGAAGGGATTTTTGTATTGTATTTTTGTGTTCTTAGGGTATATTCCTAGGAGTGGTATAGCTGGGCCATATGGGAGCTCGATTTCCAGTTTTTGGAGGAATCTCCATATTGCTTTCCATAAAGGTTGAACTAGACAGCAGAGATTAACAGATGGGAATATATTAAACCGAGAAGCTTCTGCACCTCAAAAGAAATAGCACCCAGTTTACAAGAGCCCCCCACTGAGTGGGAGAAACTATTCACCCAAAACCCATCAGATAAGGGGCTAATCTCCAAAAATATACAAGGCACTGACAGAACTTTACAAGAAAAAAACATCTAACCCCATCAAAAAAATGGGGAGAAGAAATGGACAGACACTTTGACAAAGAAGAAATACAAATGGCCAAAAGACACATGAAAAAATGCTCCACATCACTAATCATCCAGGAAATGCAAATCAAAACAACTATGAGGTACCACCTCACACCCCAGAGATTGGCACACATCACAAAGAATGAGAACAAGCAGTGTTGGCGGGGATCTGGAGAGAAAGGAACTCTTATCCACTGCTGGTGGGAATGCCGTCTAGTTCAACCTTTATGGAATGCTTCTTTTCTTAATAACTCTTATTCCTTGTCCTCTTATGAGCTTATTAACAATGCGGCAAAAAGAGAGTTTATGAATGAATTTAATAGCACAGACTTTGCTTGAAGTTTCAATCTGGTGCTGTTCACCACTAACTGCCCAACCTGTTAGTAACAGAGACTCACTGCACTGTGTTTCTATTGACCCAAATCCTTCCTTCCTCAAATCTCCAGTCAGTTTACTTAGTGGCAGGTTTGATTACCGTATATTACTCGTATAAACCGAGTTTGGGGCACAAATTTTGTGCCGAAAAAATGGAACTTGGCTTATTCTTGAGTCATACAGGTTATTTAATTCGGTGCTCACACACCGAATCAAATGCAAGTAGTCTCCAGTCATCTTCTGCCGTCTGCTGGAGGGGGCGATGCTTCAGCTAAGTCCACAAGTAGCGTCTAAGCTGTAGAGGTGGACAGTTGACCTGAACTGTCTGCCCCTGAACTATTTAACCCACAATATTCTGCACTTTGTATGAGACCAATAGCAGTGATGATGATATCTGTGAACTCAGTGATGATGACAACGACTTTGCTGATACCCTCACATCAGATACAGCTGAAGCTCTGTTTGGACATACAAATGATGATGATGGTGAGGAGGAATCCAGTTTTGAAGGATTTTAACCTTGTGATTTAGCTTGACTACCTGTTAAGCTAAGATTTTCTGCACTTTAAAGTTTTAAAGTTAATGTTGCTAGTTTATAGTTTTCTTTAGCAATAAATATTGAAAAACATTTAACCTACTGATTTCTCAATTATTGTAATTGTTTTGGGTATATTTTTATTTTTGAAATTTACCGGTGGCTGCTGCATTTTCCACTTTGCTTTATATTTGAGTCACTAAGTTTTCTCAGTTTTCAGGGTAAAATTAGGGGGTTAGCTTATACTCTAGTATATAGGTACACCAAACCATGTTCATGAGAAAGGGGCAAAGTTTTTTTACTACAACAGATACTTACGCTAAGTAGATATGCATATAAAATTTATTCTAATATGAAACTAGTCTTATAGAAGTCAATGTAACAATGGAATTTATGGGTTTTAGTGTGCTTTCCATGATCCTGAGGCTTGATAGAATGATAGAACGACCTTTTAAAGACTGTGTTTTGGTTCTGGCTAGGTGCAATTTTTTGCAGAATGAGACTTTCAGAGGACTATGATCTGAAATAATATCCAATTTATGGCAGATTTTTTCCAGAGCCTAAATTCACAGGCCCAGAAACCATGGGGGTAAAAAGTGGCACTACATACTATTATCTTTAGTAAATAACTACCACCCATAAACTCCCTCCTCACTGTCTTAATTCAGACCCCACCAACATATACTAACAGGTTTGTGCTTTTCCACTTTTCCTATGCTCCATTTTCTATCAATGCTGTCAACCAGTCCTTCCTTCTACAGTGTTAGGTGATGCTCAAATTTCTCATCATGCCGGTGTCTCTCCCAGATCATTTCTGGTAAAACATCTCATTATTTCCAAAGTTTAGTTCTTAATATATCAGGATTTTCTTCACTTCTATATCTTAACACATGAACTCAGCTACTTGGCTTGCAAATTCTCATTCTCCATATTTCTAACATTCTCCTGAAAGCCATATCTCAATGAGTGATTGATGGTGAAGTATAAGAGGCAGTTGGGATGATGTGGATTAAAATTGTAGAACAACTTTCAGTGTAATTACTTCCCTTACCCATAAAATTTTTTCTTTGCCCATAAAATTTGAAGATTATACTTATGTGATAAAGTTAAGATGTTTAAATGGCAAAAGATATGTAAAATTACTTATTCTATATAGTCACCTTCACAGGTAGTTCCAGACAGTGCTTCTTAACCCAAGTATTACATATAAATGTCACTAAATATGTAATAAATGTTATCTACTGTGGACAACATTACTCAAGGTAAAATTAGTTACGCTTATCTCTGAAATCTATAAGTATGTGAGCTGTGCTATATATGTGAATATAATTGGCTTATTTGGTAAGATGAGTGACATACTTAAGAGGTTTCTAGAATAACCTTCATTGCTAAAACATGGAAAATAATTTTCTTAAATGTCCTAGGAATTTCTGATACAAATTGTTCAGTTACTTGAATAAGCCTTTTATAAATAAATTATAAAATTATATTCTATTTTCTCTGCTCTTTAATCTTTCTCAGATACTGAATGAAACACCATCAAGTTCTTTGGATCTCCTGTTCACTCTGAGGAATAGACATTTTCTCAATCACCAAAGTAAAAATTCAGTCCCAGTTTAGTAGACTTTTTAATTTAACACATTATTAAAGCTTTAAACTAGATATAGTGTGTTGCATCTTTGCCTTCTTGCAGCTCTGCCTGCTTCAGGGTGAAGGCCCAAAGTGATAAAGTGGTCTGGTGCTAGACAATTAATCATAAAATATAACCATACTTCTCCAGGAGAAATTGACAAATGGTAGACTGTAATAAATATGATCCCTTTTGTGATAGAGATGGTTAGAGGCATCACAACAGAAGTGGGTATAGAAATAGGTTTGTGAAATGATGAACATTTTCTGTATGCTGCTATGGCTTATGGAACTGACATGACCATTCTTTTTTTTTTTTTTTTTGGTTTTTCGGGCCACACCCATTTGAAGCTCAGGGGTTACTACTCCTGGCTAAGCGCTCAGAAATTGCCCCTGGCTTGGGGGGACCATATGGGATGCCGGGGGATCGAACCACGGTCCTTCCTTGGCTAGAGCTTGCAAGACAGACAGACACCTTACCTCTAGCGCCACCTTGCCGGCCCCTGACATGACCATTCTGATGGAGAAGCACTGTATGCCAGACAAGGGATGAATTATAGACTTATTCATTTTCAAGAGATTCATATATACCAAGGAAATCAATTTTGCCAATAGTTATAGAAAACATGTATGACCTTATCTAGGTTTAAGTATGAGTAAGATGCAGATTATATTTGATGTGAAATAGAAGGTAGATTTATATTTTGATTTACTATTTGAATGATCTTGGGAAAAACAGTTTAACTATGTTGATTCTCAATTTCTGATCCAAAATAAAGAGAGGCTTTAAGCAATACCTTATAGAGCATGATTTTAAATGCAAAAATAAATATGTGAAGTCTGGGTATTAAGCTTCAGATAAATAATATTTTTTGTTTTTTTGTTTTTTCAGGCCACACCCATTTGATGCTCAGGGGTTACTCCTGGCTAAGCACTCAGAAATTGCCCCTGGCTTGGGGGGATCATATGGGATGCTGGGGGATCAAACCGTGGTCCTTCCTTGGCTAGTGCTTGCAACGCAGACACTTTACCTCTAGTGCCACCTCGCTGGCCCCAATAGATAAATAATTGTTATTTAATTTACTAAAACAACCTCTCCTTTCTTTTACTTTATATTAAAGAGAGTGGAGGAGCAAGATCTTGTTGGCAAAATAAGGAACAGTAATTTAGGTTTTGAGTCCATTGACAATGGGAATAGGAGAGGAAAACCCACATATGTGCCAACAATATCCTAAAGGAACTAGATTAACATTGTTCATTGTCATTGTTAATTTTCAGTTGTATTTTATCTGACCACACACTAATTATGTTCGTGCAGGTTTCAGGCTTTCAGGCTTCATAATTATTTTCAAAGAATTCAATTGTGGTTTTCTACATAGTATTAGATCTTCCAACGGAAGTTATTTCTACCCTCAACAAGATTTCTACCTTATAATGAGTCTCTACATACTGATTATTACCCAGAGGCATCATACTTTATTTGTTGAGTCAGTAATTGTAAGTTCAAGATTACTTTAGAATAATAGATAGCATTGGATTTTTAATTGCGTTTGATTTACAACACAGGATCTTCAGTTTAACTAAAATAGGTGTTTATTTTTTGAAGTACTCTGCTTAGAAATATGGGAGCTGTAAATTCTTTTATCTATAAAAGAATAAATAGAATAAATAGAAGAAATTTAGTGGAAATGGCATTAAAAACATAAGAAAATGTAGACTTTTTTTCCTGACTCAGTCACATATGAAATAAGTAATTGAAAAGAACTTTGTATTTCTGATAAAAATTGTGGTAAAATTATAAAATAGAGTATGGTGAAGTAATTAGTTATACATTTCCCAAACTTTGTTTACTATATTGCTTTTCACTTGTTTAAACCAATAAATATCACTAGAGATTTTTATGCATGTGAAGGGATTTTATAAGTGCAAGAGTTCTGAGTGTTAATATCACTTTATTATTTTATAAATTTTATTTTGCCCACAATGTCTTACAATTTTATAATATTGTCACTGTAGGATTGTAAGAATATATTACACCACCACCATACCACCATAGTGCCTACTTACCCCCATCGTTTTCTTAGGTTTCTCCTCTTTCTTTCCCCACCACACCACCTTCATCACATTTTTCTTGTCACTCTAACCTTTTAAGCTGCATTCTGTAAACTAATTCTTAGGTTTTTTGCTTTGGGCCATTTTTTATTCATGTACTATGTGTTCTTTTCATATCCGACATATAAAAAAAGATAATTTTGTACTTTTCTTCTACTGATAACTTCTCAGGAAAATAATCTCAGTTCCATCACAATGTAAAAAAATTGCATGATTTTCTCTTCTCTTAGCTGTGTAGTATTTCATTGTATATATATGCATGTGAAATATTCTTTATCTAGTCATCTCTTCTTAGATATTGGGTTGTTTTCAAATTTTGGCTATTGTGAATAGTGATGCAATAAATACAAAAGCACAGATGTCTTTTTATACTAGAGTTTTTGGATCCTTATTGTTATTTTTTCTTGTGATCTGTTTGTTTTGCAAAGCCATATTTTTATTAGTAGCTTTGATCTAGAAACTATTATCATTCTTAATAAAAATTTTCACATAAATTCCATAAATGTGTCTGTACTTATTTTTATATTTACTTAGACATTCGTTTATTTTACTAATGACACAATACATTTTTTCCAAAGCATTTATTTATATGTTTTAATACAAGCTTGACCTTAATATAATACAGAAAGAAATGCTTTATCCATTCCTTAGACGCAATATTAGAAACACAATACAAGGAAAGGAAAAACAGAGTTCTGGTTATAGGTGATAGATGGAAGTTTTATGTCAGCAATAAGGATTTGACTAACCAATCTAACCATAAAGGGAAAATTAACACACTGCATCCTTTTTCATTAACTCAGACATTCCCAGATCCCTCCTCATGTGGTCCTATGTGAGGTAGGGTGGATTTACCATGTCTACATTCTGTCTTTCTTTCCTTTGGTTTTCAAAATCTTCCCCCATTCTTGCCTCAACAATGCTCCTTAACAGGACTATTACAGTTGGCACCATTGTATGTTTTTTGCTTTACATGGAATCTTGCTCACGGGAGGTCTGAATATATTGTTCCAAGGGTATTGGACCATAACAGGTATCCATTAACTTGCATCTTCAGTTAAAATTTACCTCCAATTATTCTTATTCATAAGACATATATAAATATTTAACTTAGATAAATCTCATATTAAAATTAAAACATTGTACATTATAGTATTAATAACATTGAATTACATAAATAACATTAATATTAATAACATTAAACGGAATCAGAACACTTTCACTGTCATTTTCAAGATGAATTATGTTTACAGATTCTTTTGGATTTCTAATAGCAAGCTTATCTTCTAGAAGTTATGAAATCTATTGGATTATTGCTTTCCAGCCATCCAACTTCAAACCTATACAAGACAACTGCAAGATATGAAACTTACATTAGTAATGCATAAAGAGTTAGCATGTAACCAGGCAATAGGCAAGACTGGATTAATGTATATGGTTTTCCTCTCTGGGAATGACATTTTTTTTTTTTTGGTTTTTCGGGCCACACCCATTTAATGCTCAGGGGTTACTCCTGGCTAAGTGCTCAGAAATTGCCCCTGGCTTGGGGGGACCATATGGGACGCCGGGGGATTGAACAGTGGTCCTTTCTTGGCTAGCGCTTGCAGCAAGGCAGACACCTTACCTCTAGCGCCACCTCACCGGCCCCAGGAATGACATTCTTTCCTTGGGGCTTTGCCTCCCCAAAGGACATTTATTGCGGCCTTGCCAAGCGATTAATAAGACTCATCACATAGAGCCACTGCTTCCAAATTCTGAGCATGCATGCCTAGCAACTCTTTTTATGAGATAGAATTTTGTTTGGGGGAAATTATTTGGAGGTACTTCTTGAGCTTATTTAGAAAATAGTTTGGCATTCTTAATATGCATGAAAGTCAATAGCTGATATGACTTGAGTATGAAATAAGGAAGTTTTTGTCCTTAATTTATTGCCTTAGTTAGTATTTAATTTTTCACATTAAGGTAAATAAATTTGTTGTAATCCATATGACATTTAATATTCATTAATCTGCAATAAATACTGAAGCCAACAACATTCTATGCTTTCAGATGTACTTTTATTTATAATCGTTTTTGTTTTTTTTGGGGGGGTGCATAAGCAGTGATTATCAGGGGTTACACCTGGCTACGTGCTCAGAAAACGCTCCTGACTTGAGGGACCATATGGGATGCTGGGGATAGAACTCAGTTCCAACCTGCGTCAGCGCATGCAAGGCAAACACCCTACTACTGTGCTATTGCTCTGGTCCCTCATTTATAATCTCAACAAAATGAAAAGGGAAATGTAACAGTATTGATAGGTAAATTTGTTGAATTTTATACAGTCTTCAATGGCTCACCCATTAATAAATATTTTTGTATTTTCAACAATTACCATATAGATTGGACATTGTTCTGCCCTATGTATGTGTATGAAACTTTTCAAAATAACATTAATTTGAAGACAGGATGACATTTTTCAGTATTGTTATGGGTCAAAAACATAAAATAATTTGGACTTATATGCATATGAAAATGATTTTGTATTTTACTCAGAAGAAGCTCATTAATAATTTTCTTTCTTTATACCACAACACTGAATTGTGAGGATCCTTAAGCCTATTTTATTTTTACTGCAGAATCTTAAGTTAGGTAGGTTGAATCTAGAAATCTGGAAAATGCTTCATCTAAAGTGATGGATTAGTTATAGAATAGAAGACAAGCTAAAGCATTTGAAAATAACCAGTCACAGAATGTTAGAAGAATATGCTCAATAGTTAACTCCCTTCTTCAAGCTACATCCTCTTCTTCAAGCTGCACCCATGTAAATTCATCCTTATGTGCAAGATCATAACCTAAGCATTAAATGTTGAGGAAGAGAATTCCTTGTGACCTGGACATGCTCCCCTCTATTCCCTTACAGAATTCCCACACAGAATCTTACAAAGAAAATGCTTGAGAATAAGTAAGTCTGTTTTTTCATCCCTCTTCTATTACTCAATAGCTATGTTCTCTCCAGAAGATCACCCCATTTCTGTCTAATACAATTGGCCTCTCAGGATAGCCTCTCTTTTTCACCTTTCTCTAATCCATTGTGTTCCTGTGGCTAACCTTCATGGAATATATACCAGATTCTTCAATTTCTTGTTGGGTTTGTAAATGCTACACTCTTGTAAGAGTCTGTAGGGAAGAATATCAAGAGTTTAGATGTTTTTGTATGAAAACATCATATCTGATTAGCTCTGTCTTTTATTAAAGTTGTAACTAAAATGATTGCCCTTATATGACAACCTATGTCCTTCACCTGACTTACATTTCTTTTTTTCCTTAGAAATTTAGGATTTTCCATTGATTAATAATATTTTATACTGAACTCTATGAATAATATTTATTAATTTGACTCCATCATCTGTTTCCTGCTAGAAATATGAATGATACATTCAATGTGCTCATCATAGATAAAAATCTCTGTTCAGCCCAGAAGGGGCTACGATGAGTCAGAACTCAGGGGAGCATAGACGTTCCTCACAACCAATTCAGAGGCTTCTGTTCTCAATGTTTTATATGATATGAGAAAACCAAACAAAACTCACTAAGTTCTGGATTTTTATGGTACTAGAGTGCTTTTATACCAATGGAGTGATTAAACCAATACTATTAAAAATAGATACAAGCAAAACAAGATTATGAAAACTTAAGGTATTTTAGCATATAGTAAATAATAGTTTATCAAAATTTCAAATACTCATCATTTCTTTGTTGAATTACTTTGCACAAAGCAAAAATTTTGCTAAGTATATTTAAAGTTCTAAAACTATGTTTTCTTATATGTTGCAACATGCAGTACATACAAAAGTTAATCCTGATTTGCCAATACTGCAAATACATTACCAACTTGTAGTATTATATATCATTCCTAGAGATCTGTGTATATTGTCAGAATTGAAGTTCCTTAACTTTCCCATTTACCTTTCATATTCAAAGAAAAGCACTTATACTCATAAATTTTGTTAGTAATACCTCTGAGCTTTCTTGTACATTTTACTACAGTGTATTTGTATTTTTGAAACAGCCAAGCATGACCATTTTATCACACACTGTAGGGAGCCTTGTAAGATTTGTGGTTATCTTTCTGTTGGTCAGATTTTTGTACAGTTTCATTTTCAAAAAAAAATCAATGACCAGAATTGCTTCTGATCTATAGTGTGAGCACTGACTGACTTTAATGAAGTTTTTGTGTTTTAAAAAATTACTTAAGCATTCTTGTTAGGCTGTCTCCCTGTGTGGGATTAGATCTTTTGAACATGCCAGAATATGACAGCTGTGGCAACTGTCTTTCTTTTTTTGTCTTTTTAAAGAATAATTCTTAAAGAGTCTTATTTTATAGTTTTCTTAAAACATTACCCAGAGCATCTGCACATTTAGCCATAGAAAAACTGAAGATACTAATTAATGGGAAGGGGCATAATATTTGGCTATCGGAAAGCCTTATTTATAATTAAAATAGTGTGGTAATAATATCCAGAGGCTATTTAATAGAGAGAAGGGCCAGGAGGACCAGTCCATGTAGGGAGCTTGCCACAAATAGAGAAATAGTGCAGTTAGGATAGAGAAGAGTCAATTATGACAATGATAGTTTGGAACTGATCACTCTGGAACAGAACTGTGTGTTGAATGGAGATAACGTGATATGAACAGTATCCCTCCATCAACAACTGTACAAACCACAGTGTCTAAAAAAAATGAAGGAAGCAATCAAGTGAGTGAGAGACCTGTGAGGGGAGAGAAACTGGGAAGATTGGTGGTGGAATTGTTCATGGGTGGTGTATATTGTAAGACCGATACTCTCATGAACAGTTTTGTAATCACTGTTTTTAAATAAAAGAAAAATTGCAAATAAATAAATAAATAAAATAATTGGGTATTTTCCTAAAAGTATATATTGACCATTAAAATCTTATTAAATGCATGATTCATAATTTTCTGTTATATACTATTAAGTGAAAAATTCAGAAGACCCCTCTGATTTCAGGAAACTCTTGTTTTCTTGCTGTACGTGACTTTGCCCATTATCTCTTGAGGTAAATGCCCTTATTTTATAATATCATGATTTTAACTCCTTTTCTTATGATGTCCTTGCTGTACTTGATGCTATGATTGTTGCACTGGGTCATGTGTGATAAGGGATCAAATGTCCCAATTATGTTCTGTATAAGTATTCTTGGAACCCTGATCCCAATTAATAGTTTTAGGTGCTTTGGTCCATGATCAGGTCAGTATGTATAAATGATGAGCTTGTTTTTCCAATAAAAAAAAAGAAAGTCCTTATTTCTGAGCTACAATCTGAGATATATAAAGTAGAGGATAGTTACCATCAGGACAATAGACTCTCGATTATTAATTCAAAATAGATTTAATTTTCACTTTTTTGAATATTAAAAGTACCCCAAAAATGCCAAAATATCTATAGGAGACATTTCTCATTCATAATTTGCTCCCCTAGAAAGGACTAGTAATTGAAAATAATGCTCTCAACTTTCAAATTGCTTGCTATTTTTAATGCAAAAAATTGTTTTCTACATGTTGAATTTTAAGTTCCAGTGTGCTGTTTCTTGAGACAAGGCACAGCTCGTTAGAGGGGTCTGGAGTTTTGCATTTATCAGTAACATTGTCCTACCATTCCCCTGCCTTCTCTTTATCCTGCAAAAAATGCAGACTATCTGAATTCTTCTCCATGTAAACTGGGTATTTAGATTTCAGAGCATAGATCTCAGAGCATCATGAAATAGAAAGCTATCTGTACAGTTGATTTTGACAATTCCATGCACTATTTTAAAATAAAAAAGTTATATATACATGACATATAAATGCATATAATAAACATTTATAAATATAAATAGAAAAGATCTCATTTAGAACATCTAAATATTGTATTTAATAGCAATAAAAAGAGTTTGAACTTACTGATCTAGAGATCCTTTTATCTATAACAGTTGTTTGTCTTTTAATATATTAATAAAAAAGGAATTTGATCTTCAAATGATTTCACAATATTCCTGTTGGAAAAATAATTATACTATATTATGTTAGCAAAGGAACATAAAGAAGGGATTATTAGAATGTGTGTGAACAAAGAAATGAGATTTTAAAAATATAAGTTCCAGGAAGAATTATGAAAAATATTTCAGAAGTAAAATTACATTGATAAATTTTGATGACTATGGAGATATTTGTATTTATCAGGGGTAGTAGAATAATAAGTAATCAAGATGTTGCATTGTGCTAGATTCTGGAATTCAAACATATGGGTTCAAATTCCATCTCTTTTAGTTATACTATACTGACATATAGCTGATGGCAGACAGAGGTCTACAACCTTGTTTGGGTATTGAAGATGAGAAGATATAATTGGAGAGATCTGTAAAATATATACATCTAGCTGAGCTCAGTAGCAGGACAATCAGTCACAGACTGGTGAAGTCAAGCTCTTGAGAGATTGGTTTGAAGACTATACTTTTTACATTTTCATTTTTCTATTTTGTGTGTATCAAAAATCTCTTGGGTCATTGTTAAAATAAATTGTTGGTGTCTGCCCTCATAAAAGTAAACTTTCTACCCAAATAGGCTTGCCTACCTAGATTTTGTTAAATATAAGTATGTACATAAAAGAGAATGAAATAGAATAACTGCAAGAGGTGAGAGAAAAGTGGAACCCGAGTGCACACAGGACCTGAATATAATTCAGTCACCAGGGCCTCTGTAGTTAAGGTCCTACTAATTTTCTTTCTTCCTGTTGAGTGAATTTGTCAGTCAGCTTTTGACACCACAGGTCATCTTTTTTAATGTTGACCACAGTTGGTATTCTTAGATGAGAAATGAATCAATCTGAGCTTACAAGTTAAGGTTATGAACCTGAACGTGTATTAGAAGTGAAGAATCTCTGGTTCCTGTCCAGACCTACAAAATCATAATGAACATTTTGATTACTTTAATCATCATAAAAATTTTAGAAGTTGGGAACATGAGAGATAGTACAGTAGGCAGGGCACTTGCTAGTTTTGAACCCTGGTAGTTCATATAGTTTCCCCCCTCCCAGTCCTATTAGGACTCATCCCTGAGTGTAGAGTCAGGAATAATCCTTGAGCACTGCTAAGCATAGTCCCCAAATTAAAAAAAAAAATCAAGTTGTTCTATAACATTTCAATATTGATTTTTGTGAAGCAAATCATGATCTAAGAGGAAGCATGGAGATATATTCTCTTAAATACTGTTATAGATAAGATATAGGTTGGGTACAAACAAAGCAGTAGATAAAAAAAATAGTCAAAGTAAATATAGTCATCTTCTGTTTGCTTTTGCTGTGGGGTGTGAAAATTCAATCCAATATTTGACTGAGAAAAGGCTCAAAATAAGAAAACGATGGTGCTGACAGAGAACCTATTATATTGGTCTAGTTACCTTATCTTTATAAAGATGAACCAGAAGCTGATAAGTATCTTGACAAAAAATTTAAATAAAACCAAAATCTAATGTTTATTTTAGTGGCTTTCAACAGGCCAAGATCTTGTCTTCCCTGCTAGGATCTTTAACTTCATTCTATTTAATCTGCTTTTCTTTAGACCTTAATAACATCTTGGGTAGATCTTACAGCTTTAAACTAAATTTCAATTATTATTTCTAGTTAAGTTCAATCATACCTGTTCTCCGTTCTAATTCTCTACTTAGCAATTCATCAGGGTTATCAGTAGTCTGACAAGGAGGGAAAATGCGATTAAATTCTATTTTCCTCACCTATTTTTCTTTTTTAGGCTAGAGTGAAGGGAGAAGGAAAGTGGAAAGTTAGAAATGAATATTTATATTTAAGCTCCTTAGAAGGCCCTATGGAGGGACATTTAGAGAATATTTTTCTCTAGCTCAAATTCTGGGCTTTAATTTATATTACCCGCAGTCTATCACATACCCCAATCTGCCACTGCTTCATGCAGTAACAGATAGCCCTCTAAATGACAGCTGAGTCTGTGGTTCAAGTTTTACCTTTCATAACATTCTCTTAAGTTTTGAGAGACTTAAAATTGTCCTTTTCCATTTTCTTCATTTTGGTCAGTTGTGTTCAATTCTCTTGTGTATTCAGATATGCTAGCATAGCAGATTCGTAAGTAACACTGGAAAACTGGTATCTGTCTCTCTTTGTAGTAAAGATCCCCAAATCTTCAAGTGGGCCTTCTGGAATTCTCTCACTGGGTACCTGTTAGTGAATACTCACATTCCTCTTTCCACAGGAAAAGCTTTAGTAACCCAGACTAGAGCATAGAATCAGTCTTATGATTATTCTGCAGATTCTCATCCTATCCTTCTATTTTCTTTCTTCCTCTCTAGTCCTCTATTTATACCAATGGGAGAGTGACTTGAGATATTTTTGAGAGAGAGTATTTATTTTTACAAAGATATCAGAAAGGTGTGGACTTTCAATTACTTGCATCTTTAGGAAGCAGAGTATTGAACAACCTCATGCTTTCAGTTTTGAAATAAACTTGGACATTTCAGATAAAAATTGTATTTGACAGTTATTCCATTATAATATTATACTATATAGCATTAACTGATCTATGTAATAATTTTATTCAGATTTTACAAATTTTGTTTAATGTAAACCATAGCAGTATCATATGATAGCTTCTATATTTTATTACATTTTAAGAAAATAATATAATGAATTCTGTCATAAACAATTGAACAAAATGTTGTAAAAGACTAGAGAGATAATACAGGAGTAAGGTGCTTTTCTTGCACATTACTGACCCAGGGCTCAATCCCTGACACTGCATCTACCCCTCAGGGTGATCTCTGAGCAGAGTCAGGAGTAGCTCTGGGTACCACAGGATGTGATCCAATTCTCCTCAAATGTTTTTTTTTTTGTTGTTGTTGTTTTGTTTTGTTTGCCATACATGGCAGTGCTCAGGGGTTATTCCTGGCTTTGCCTTCAGAAATTACTCCTGTCAAACTCAGGTGACCATATAAGATGCCAGGGATTGAACCCAGGTCAGCCACATGCAAGGCAAATAAATGCTCTACTCATTATGCTATTGCTCTGCTCCTCAAATGTATTTTTAAGTCTACATTTTAAAACAATTCCAGACATTTAAATAATATTATGCCAGTGAAAAACAAATCAAATAAAAACAAATCACAAAAACAAGTAATTGTAGAGACCTCATCCAAAACTCAGTTACTTGGAGGAAAAAAGCACGATGTTGAGTTGTTTTGCAGCAGGATGTGCCAGTTGAAGTAGTCGTTTATATTGGCTATAACCAAATAGTTCTAAACAACAGAACTATATTTCTAACAGTTCTGGAAGCTGGAAGTACAAGTTTAGGGTTGTATTTGCAGGGTTGGCAAGGGGACACATTGGGGAGGCAGGGTTTTCATTGCATTTACAAAGTGGAAGAAAGGCAAAAAATTTCACTGGAACCTCTTTTAGGAGGTCTTTAATCTAATCATGAGGATCTTCTTTCATTATCCAAATACCTCTAGAGACTTTACCTCTTAATTCCATCTTCTTGTTACAATTTCGATTTTTTTTCTCCTTTTTCCTTTTGTTTTGGAGCCACACCTGGTGGTGCTCTGTAAATGAGGCTGGTGAGGTCAGATCTCAAGATGTAGAGATCACTGGTGAGGTCGGATCTCAGGCGAGTACAACACTCAAAAAGAAGCACCCACCAGCCACTTTGGGAGAGTAGGTCACCACAATTTTGATTTATTAAGATTATTTTTTATCCCCACCTCTTGAGAGCTTGTTTGGAGGTTCTAGCAGGGGAGAGCAGCTACTCCTATACCCTCGACCGAAGAACGGTCTGTCTCTATTCAGGGAAGGCCATCCTCTTCGATGGAGCACGCAGCTTTGGGAGGGACGTACATGGAGCGGTGAGGGAAGGGGACATCGCCTAGCCAGCCAGATCAGCCAGATCAACCCTGGCGATCAATGGGGTGACAGATGTCGCAGCCAGATCGCCCTCATATCCTATCCCCACTTCTTACGATTATTTTTAATTGAAAAATTATTATAGTTTAGGTGATATGATACAAGTTTTGAATGTTTATGACTTCGATGTATTCAGATACTGTACCGACATACCTCCCATATGTACAAGACCCTGTACCACTGTAATGTCTTTGTTATTGTTGTGCTTTCAACACAAATGGTGAGAGGATACACATTTCAAGGTTTTTCTTTTGCATTAATTTGCTCTATATGATTCATCTACTTGTTTTCCTGATTCGTGGACTCATGGGCTAAATAATAAGAACTTATTTGAGTATTGCCACTAACATTTAGTAAGTCTATGATCTTAAACTTATTTATTTCTTTGATATTGTTTCCTCATAAAATTGAAATAAACGTAACAATTTTGGGCCAGTCTTGGTGATTTCTGAACACAAAGCCAGAAACCTGAGAATGACTGCATGCAAAGTAATCATTTTACTTGCTGTTTTATATCTGTCCCTGATTACAGTAGTATTTTGTGCAGATTTCTGAACTATCAATATTTTTGTGAATATTTTGTGAACAATTAAATGTGAATTATAAATATGATTTATATAGCTAAGGTTTTTATAAGCAGGAATTGTTATAAAATAAAAAATAGGAAGACATTTTAAGAAGGTATGTTTATGCAAGTATACTTCATTATATATATATATATAAAGTTCTTGAAATCATTTTTTTATTCAGTACAAGTCAGAATATTATAATATTGCAGTAATGTACTAGGAGAGTCAAATATATTTTATATATAGCTTTAGAAAAGTTAGCTAATTATTTGCATGTTTCATTACCTATGAACATTTATTATTTCAAAAATATTTTTGTTAATATGATCAGTAAATTTTTCTCAGACGTTTCCAACTCTCTAAATGTACATAATAGCTAAGTCATGTCTGTCTTTTGAAGATGGAATACAGGGTTTCTGACACTTTCAGTGAAGGCTAAATCTTCACATGTTCATGAAGAAGTGCCCTTCCCCTGCCCTTTCCTTTCCTCAGTCTAATTAGTTCTAGCAGGTAAAATACCAACTTCACTGTCCCAAATATTCTGTGAAGAAATTATTTTTGTTCCTATACTTCTAAAAAGGAAACAAATGTTGAACTAGATTATCCAATTTGTTTAAACTCACACAGGGAATGAATGGAAGTTGGATCATGTATCTTGAGTTTGTGTATTTTCTTTTAATCCCAATTGATAAAATAATTACACTAAAAATGATGATGATATGGCAACTTTGGAAAAAATTTATCTTTATAAGAATTTTCAGTTTGTATTCAAAGGTTTTCAATGTCAACTTCTATCTATATATCAATTTCTGGGTGAAAAGTTGATATTCTTGATAGATATATACATTTTGTTTTTGTGTTGGGTCTCACCAAAATGCTCTGGAGCATTAATCCTGGGTCTCACTCAGGAATTATTACTGGTTGTGCTTGGGGGACTCTCTAGGGTACTGGTTGGGCATATACAAGGCAAGCACTCTACCCATTGCATTATCTCTCCAGCCTTTATTTTTTGATATTTTTTTATTGCCAAAGTGAATTGATACATGGAAACACCTCTCAAATTATTCTAGTAATCCCTTTTTTGTTTATTTCCCAGTAATAATTTCTTTTCACAGTTGGTTGGCATGCTTTTTATTGTAAAAATCAAATACTTCATGGAGATCTAGTTAATTTTAAAATGAAAATAGAAAGCTAGTCATGGAAAAATACTTTTCAGAAGCACTGATTTAGTTAATTCTCATATAGTTAGAATAGTAAAGACACATTAAGCTAGACATAGTTTCTTCTGTCAAGTAGATTTTTATAAATTAAAATGATAATTTGTAAAAATTATAATATGAAACAATTATGAAATGCAAACTGTAATTTTGTTCCTGAAAGACAATAATATATACTGAGAAAGAATTTCAGTTTTATTAGGAAAAATAACCTGCTACAATTATGGAATGTTAGGAAAGAACATTTGTTTCTGAACATGTGAATACACTAAAAATGCATTTTCTCCCGGGAATGGTAAAATTTTAATCTTTCACAGAATTGTAGTCCATCATGTAAAAATTAAAAAAGAAAATTTGTAATAGAATGTTGTGGCAGATTAGAATTAAGGAAGGAGTTCTTCTTTTACAAAGTATCTGTTCATTTCTTCTCCCCACTTTTTGATGGGGTTACATGTTTCTTCCTTGTAAAGTTCTGTCAGTACCTTGTATGTTTTGGATATTAGTCCTTTATATGATGGGTGTTGGGTGAATAATTTCTCCCACTCAGTGGGTGGTGGCTTTTGTATTCTGTGCACTATCTCCTTTGAGGTGCAGAAGCTTCTCAGCTTAATATAGTCCCATCTGTTTATCTCTGCTTCCACTTGTTTGAACAGTGCTGTTTCCTCCTTAAAGATGCCTTTAGTTTCAACAACATGGAGTGTTTTACCTACATGTTGTTCTATATACCTTATGGTTTCAGATCTGATATCAAGACTCTTGGTAAAATAAAAAATATCAGACACTTTGTACAAGAAGAAATGCAAATGGCCAAAAGGCACATGAAAAAATTGCTCCACATCACTAATCATCAGGGAGATGCAAATCAAAACAACTATGAGGTACCATCTGAAATCGCTGAGATTGGCACACATCACAAAGAAGGAAAACAAGCAGTGGTGGCGGGGATGTGGAGAGAAAAGAACTCTCTTTCACTGCTGGTGAGAATGCCATCTAGTCGAACCTTTATGGAAAACAATATGGAGATTCCTCCAAAAGCTGGAAGTTGAGCTCCCATATGATCCAGCTATACCATTCCTAGGAATATACCCTAGGAACACAAAAATATAATACAAAAATCCTTCCTTACACCTATATTCATTGCAGCACTATTTACCATAGCCAGACTCTGGAAACAACCAAGATGCCCTTCAACTGATGAATAGCTAAAGAAACTGTGGTACATATGTACAATGGAATATTATGCAGCCGTCAGGAGAGATGAAGTCATGAAATTTTCCTATACATGGATGTACATGGAATCTATTATGCTGAGTGAAATAAGTCAGAGAGAGAGAAAGACACAGAATGTTCTCACTCATCTATGGGTTTTAAGAAAAATGAAAGACATTCTTGCAATAATTTTCAGAGACAAAAGAGATGAGGGCTGGAAGATGCAGCTCACGACATGGAGCTTACCACAAAGAGTGATGAGTGCAGTTAGAGAAATAACTACATTGAAAAGTATCCTAGCAACGTGAATGAATGAGGGAAGTAAAAAGCCTGTCTTGAGTACAGGTGTGGGTGGGGTGGGGAGGAGGGAGATTTGGGACATTGGTGGTGGGAATCTTGCACTGGTGAAGAGAGCTGTTCTTTACATGACTTAAATCATACAACTACAAACATATTTGTAAACACGGTGTTTAAATAAAGATTAAAAAAGAATTGAAGAAAGAAAACAGGACTAAGACACTGGATATTAAAGAGACAGAGTAACAGCCTTTTGAAGGGTGATGTCATAGACTGTGGAAAGAGATCTGATACCTGATCTATTGAAAACAGTCCACTACTACCTCTGTTTTATTTCTTATCTAACAAAGACAGGCTTAATATCCTGCAAGCTCATTGATTAAATATATATATAACCTTTTCTATTACTTGGGCTTCTGATACAGCCTGTGTGGTAGATTTGCTATGGGCTTAGTTGATTAAGAGCACTGAGCTAAAAGGCCAAGAAAATTATTTGTTCAAGGAGCTTTGTCTCCTAAATGGTAGTGCCTCTCCAAATAAATGTGTAGAGTAGAAATCTTGAATAAAAATGATTTAGCGCCAACAGTAAAAGTGAGTGATTCACTTTGCTATTCGTTCATGTTTTTATGTTTTAAATTTTGTACTTATTTTTTTTATCAAGACTATATGGTTTCTGGGGCTGAAGAGAGCATGGAGGTGGGGCATTAGTCTTGCATACAGAAGAATGGTGGTTCAAATCCAGGCATTCCATCCTATATGGTCACCTGAGCCTGCCAGGAGCTATTTCTGAGCATAGAGCCAGGAGTAACCTCTGAGCGCTGCCGGGTGTGAACCCCCCCCCCCCCGAAATAAAAAGACTATGTGGTTTTTTGTACTTGCAATCTTACTTCATCTCACACACCCCAACCCAACCAGTATGTCAATATTCTTCCACTGCTGTTTTAACTTTCCATTTCTTCTCCCTAATTTTTGTAGCTACAATTCTGTTGGCAAGAGCCCAGATGTGTGTCTGTTAAGTATTGGCTGATCCTCTTCTATGTTTCTTGTTATTCTCAATGAGCTAGATAATATCTTATTCATGTTTTTCTTTCTGATTCACTATGCATTATAGCCTCTACTTCCATCTATATTACAGTGAACTTTAAGATATCATAATTTTTTCATAGTAAAATAGAATTCCATTGTGTACCTCTAAGACAATTTTATTATACACTCATTTTTTATTTGGATATTTGGATTGTTTTTATATCTTTATGTGTATAATGCTGAAATGGACATAGTTGTGCATATGTCCTTTCAGATTAATGGTTTAGATTTATGTGAACAAGTGCCAAGAGAAAATTTCTTGTTCATATTGAACTTTAGCTGTTTTTTTTGTATTAAAGTATCATGATTTACAAAGTTATTTAATAGTAGACTGTGATGCATACAATGTTCCAATACCAATCCCCATCACTAATGTCAACTTTCTTCTACCAATATCCAGGTTCTCTCCCACCCTCCAGATTATCTCTCGGAAATGCACATTTTTAAGTTTGATTATTGTAGTTTGAATCTCATAACATTTACGTATTGGATAAATGTGGAGAGGAACAAATGCATTTAAGCCTCATGCTTATAGTATGATTCTGTGGTATATATTTATAGATAAATATATATAAATATATAAAAATACTATGATATATATAAATATATATAAATACTATGCTACCTATACTATATACTACTACTATACTACTTCTATACTACCAATGTGCCCAAGCCTCTAAATTCTGCCTTGTTATCTCCCATCTGCCTCTTCTGTCTTCAATATTTTTCCTTCCTGTATTTCTAATTTCTATAATATAAGGTCAAGAGTAATCTAGGTATATCTCCCCTTTGATATTTTGATTCCCTTGTAATTTTGTTCTATACATCATAGATAAGTGATATAATCCAGTATTTGTCTTTTTTCTTACTTATTTAACATGATATCCTCAACTATATGCAAGAAGCATGCTTTCATCATTACTTGCAACTCTATTGTATATATAAATGTATATATATATATATATATATATACCACATCTTAATTGCTAATTTATATGTTCTTGAACATGACTTTATTTCTAAGTGTTCTAACATCCTAGCTCATTTTCTAAGTGTTGTAGTAATGTTTTCATGGCATTTTTTTTTTTACTAAGGCTGAAAAAGACAACAGTCCTATCAATAGTGAATGAAGTTCCCTTTTCTGATAAAACCACTCCAATTTTGGTCATTTTATTTTTGGGATATGTATCATTAACATTATGTAAGAGATATAATTGTATTTTCCTTCTTTAAAATTATAAATTAACTTATTTAAAGATCATTTTTTACATAGTGGCTCATAATTCATTTGTTTCTGCTACTCCACGATCCAAGACCAATCCCACCACCAATGGAAAATACCATTCATCATTATCCCCAGATTTCCACCCATTTCCAAGCTTGACTCTTTGGCAGGCATGAAATTAAGTATTTTATATTTTTTGTTTATAGGTAGTTGGTAATGAAATTTTTTTAAAAGTGCAGAGAAAGTAATTTTGTAAAAACTGTTTCATTTTGCAATGAGGTCATTAAGTTATTGTCAGAAGGTTTATAAGTTCTTGTTGCTAGTTGAACTTTCTACTATTTACTGTTTCTGAATATTAAGTGGCTTCCAATTGACATTGATATCTAAATTGATGTGTTCTAGACATTTCCTCAAAGAAGAAATATAGATGGTCAAAAGGCACAGGAAAAATGCTCTACTTCACTAATCAACAGGGAGATGAAATCAAAACAACAATGGGATATTCTCATACCACAGAAACTGGCACATATCACAATGAACAACCAGTGCTAATGCCGTTGTGGGGGAAAGGGACTCACATTTACTGCTGATGGGAATTCTAGCCTTTAGTTCAGCTTTTTGGGAAAAATATGGATATTCCTCAAAAAACTAGAAATTGAGCTCCCATATGGCCTAGACAGTGGTCGGCAACCTTTATTTTCTACTGAGCCAAATCTCGCCAAAACCACGATTGAAATTTATTTTGAGAGCCACACAGGGTGCTCACTGACAGGCTAGGAGCAGAGTCCTGACTCCTGGAGCAGCCACCTGGCACACAGAAGAGCCAAATTAAAAGTGTAAAGAGCCACATGTGGTTTGTGAGCCGCAGGTTGCCGACCACTGTATAGGAGGTAAGTTACTTGCTTTGCATACAGCTCCAACCCTGGTGTGAACCTCTCACACTACATATGATCCTTTGAGCATGTTCTGAGCATTGTTAGGTGCAGTCCAGTCCTCCACCCCCCAGAGAATATTTTTTAATTAAGAAAAATCAAAACAGATGCTGTAGTCAACTCCAAGGCCTTAATTTTGGAAGCCAGGAGTTTAGGTAACTTCCGAGGTAGCATAGTGCAAAACTTGCTGTTGCCTTTGAGATTCTGTGGAGCAGATGAACTTAAGGCACGAACTTGTCTGAATTCTTAAATATGTCTTAATTCATTAGTTCTTTTTTTTTTTTTTAGGGTAGTTGACTTGTCTTGCATGCAGCTGATCTGGTTTTATTTTTTTTATAATTATCTTTATTTAAACACCGTGATTACAAACATGATTATAGTTGTATGATTACAGTCATGTAAAGAACACCCCCCCCTTCACCAGTGCAACATTCCCACCACCAATTTCCCAGATCTCTCTCCTCCCCACCCCACCCCCCCACCTGTACTTGAGACAGGCTTTCTACTTCCCTCATTCATTCACATTGTTATGATAGTTTTCAGTGCTGTCTAGTACAACCCTTATGGAAAGCGATATGGAGATTCCTTCACAAACTGGAAATTGAGCTACCATACAATCCAGCTATACCACTCCTAGGAATATTCCCGAGGAACACAAAAATACAATACAAAAATCCCTTCCTTACTCCTATATTCATTGCAGCGCTATTTACAATAGCCAGACTCTGGAAACAACCAAGATGTCCTTCAACAGATGAATGGCTAAAGAAACTGTGGTACATATACACAATGGATTACTATGCAGACGTCAGGAGAGATGAAGTCATAAAATTTTCCTATACATGGATGTACATGGAATCTATTATGCTGAGTGAAGTAAGTCAGAGGGAGAGAGAAAGATGCAGAATGGTTTCACTCATCTATGGGCTTTAAGAAAAATGAAAGACATTTTTAACAGTGTCTCAGAGACAAGAGAGATGAGGGCTGGTAGGTGCAGCTCATGACATGAAACTCATTAGTTCTTAGATGACCCCACTGACTTGGAAAATCTCTTTTCAGTCACTTTTTTTTTTTGGTTTTGGGGCCACACTGGGCAGCACTCAGGGTTACTCCTGGCTCTGCACACAGAAATAGCCCCTGGCAGGCTCGGGGGACCATATGGGATGCTGGGAATTGAACCCAGGTCTATCCTGGGTTGGCAGCGTGCAAGTCAAATGCTCTACTGCTGAGCTATCTCTCCAGCCTCCAATGACTTATTTTTGTCTTAGTTTTTAAGTCAAACTCTTGGTATATGACACTCTAGCTCTCTAATTCTGTAATTTGTATTATATATTTTGGGACCACCCTGGTTATAATCAGTGCTTACTTCTGGTTCTGTGACTAGGGTTCATTTCTGGTGGGGGACCAAGGGCCATATGGGGTGCCAGGAATCAAATTCAGGTTAACCACCTGTTGTACTATTTTCCCAACCCTTGTATTATTTGTTTTAATTAATATACTTATTACAGCCTTTCTATATACTTGATTGTTTGTGTGTATGTGTGTTTGTATGTATGCAGGAGGATTCCAAGAAATAGTGATGGGGACTGGAGATCACCCCTGGCAAAATTCAACCAACTGGGTCAGAGTTTAATCTTACAATTTGAAGAGGCATTGCTGCATGTTCCCTGTGCTATTGGAGACCACCCTGCACCTCTGTGCAGGATGGGGTGTGGGGGTGGGGTCTACTTTGAGATCCCATCATCTCCATACAAACAAAAGCAACATGAATCACCCTGGCAGTGCTCTTTGTTTCACAGAGCCCTGATCCAGGGAGCCATGGGTCAAATTCTACTTGCTTGTGGGTCGATGAGCCTAGGGCAATCTAGGCCACCTTCTGTAGAAGGCTATCACTCAACCAAAGACACCGGAAATGCCACTTGTGATGACACTTTCTTTTTTAGTCTTTTTTTGTGGGACCACTCCCCAGAAGTGCTCCTGGCTCTCGGCTCTGTACTCGGGGATCACTCCTGGAGGGGATCAAGGGTACTGCTGGGGATTGAACCCAGGCCTCTGTGTGCAAGGCAAGCACCCTCCTGCTGTCCTATTGTTTTGTTTGATTTCTGTACCTAGGGAATTGGGGGCATGGAGTCCCGATCTCTGTTTCACTGAAGCGGGTGAAACAAAGATCATGTGCTGCCGGTCACATGCTCCCAGTTCCATGTTGGGCTGGATTCAGTTGGTGAGGACCTGAGTTTGGGTTTGGAGGTGTACAGAGAATGGGGAGAATGTGCTAAGGGAGATGCTAAGGCAGAGCCTGATTCCTATAAGTCCCTAGACATGTCTGGCCTTTTCATGTTACTGAAGGATTTATACCACCTATTCTTTTTGTTTTGTTTTGAGGCGACACCGAGTGTGCTGAGGGCTTATTCCTGGCTCTGCACTTAGGAATCACTCCTGATGGGGCTCAGGGAACCATAAGGGGGGGCATGGTAGAGGCAAGGCTTAAGGGGACAGGTGGACTGATCATTGCCCCTTCCCCACCCTGACTGACCCCATAAACATTTGGGATCAGAAGAACTTTGGAGGGTCCAGGTCTGCTCTGCGCCCCATCCAACAGGCCCTGAGGGCTCTTTGTTTTCTTTTGGTGTTTGGACCACACCCAGCAGTGTCCAGGGCTTGCTCCTGTTCTGGACTTAGGACTCACTCCTAGTGGACTCAGAAGACAATATGGAATATCAGGGATGGAACCGGAATTGACTGCATGCAAGTGCCCTACATGCTTTCCTATCTCTGACTCCAACCCTCTATTTTACATACACAGCCTGATGCCAGAAAGACAGCAAGAAACTTCTGATACAACCATGTTTGCATTTTATACAAGTGTGCTTACTAGATCCGTGTGTGTGCCTATGCATATCTAGCAGTGCTCATTGGCTATGCTAAGCAGTGCTTTAGAGGCTCGGGAGTGACCCCTGAGACCAAAAGGGGGCACTGCCATCTTTTCAGCCCAGACCTCTCATAGGCTGGATTCTGATAAGTGGGTAGTGAAGGCAGGGGGGCAGGAACTGGCGACACAGCAGGAGAAACTTCAAATTGCATGCATTCCAATGAAAGACAAAGGAAAGAAGATTTTCTCACACCCATAGCCACAGTGCCCATGGAGAAGACAACACTGGTGACAGTGGTCAGGTGTTGGGAGACTGGGAGACCAGTCAGAGGATCTAGATCCGCCATCCATCATGTTTGCATCAGCTTCTATTTTGTTTTTGTTTGTTTGCTTTTGTTCATGGGTTGTCACCCCGAGTGGAGCTCTACTCCTGGCTCTGCACTCAGGAATCATGTCTGGCAGGCTCAGAGGTCCATATGTGTCCTGGCCTGCAGGACAGGTTATTTCGCGGGTATAGAAGCGGGTATATAGCCTGGGACCCCAGGCTGAAAAGAGAATGGGGAGAAAGAAGGGGGCCAAGCAATTGTCAAGGCTCTGGTTTATTGATCTGTACACGATTTTACAGGGGGTGGAGAGAGAGCAGGATGAAACAGAACTCATCTTAGGGATAATCTTTACATGCCATCTTTACATAAGGAGCACAGGAACACCTCAGGGTTAGTGAAGTTTCAAGGATGTTACAAGCTTCCTGGAATATATGCCTGATAGGAAACTGCTATTTCTTTGGGCTCTGGGGCTAGCCAATGCCTTAGGTTATGTACTCTGGCCACACAAGACTGGTTTGTCCTGCTGAATTCCATATTAGGGTTTGGTCTCTGACACATGTTTCCAGGGATTGAATCTGGCTTGAACACATGTAAGACAAACACCCTGCCTGCTGTACTATCTCTCCAATCCCTCTGCATCAATGTCCCCCTTCTTGCCTTTCTGTGAACCCCCCATCTATACTTGGTCCCCTATTTTCATACAGTTGCCTCAATATAAATGCAATTTTTATCTGTAGACACCCCTGGAATATACTGGGGGCCCCAACGAGGGTCCGAAGATATAGGGCATGACTTCTAAGAAATTCTGAACTTGAGAGCCAAATGCAGGGACAAACTGATATAACAGTGAGTAGGCCACTTGCCTTGCACACTGCCAACCCAGATTCCATACCTGTTCACAGAGCTAGGAGTAGTCCTTTAGCATTACCGGATGTGACCAAAAACAATCTATTAAAAATAATCAAGAGCCAAATAAGTATCCAGGGCAGTGGAGAGTGGAAAATAAGGCACTTGCCTTAAATGCAGTCAACCTGGGGTTGGTTCCCAGCACTCCAGAGAGTTCCCTAAGGTCTACCAGGAGTGATCCCTGCGTGCAGAGCCAGGAGGAATCCCTGATCACCACTGAGTGTGGCCACCAGTTCCCCCCTCCAAATAACAATAAGAGAACTAA